>NW_019268521.1:199724-217661 GCF_002738365.1 Cucurbita moschata
GTCCCCCCCTTTTTTTTTTTTCAGGTACCGCCCGAGATGGGGAGGTGTTTGAGAGCTGCACTTGTCACAGAGGGGTGTTGTTCCGGAGCGTCAGTCCGTTCTCGGTCTTTTAGAGCCTTTTGTATTTCATTTTATATTTGTAATTCCTTTTGTAATAATTTGAAACAAAATTTTTTTCTCTTTTGTTTTAATTAAATGGTATTTTTATCTTTTACTTTACTTTTCTTTCCTTTTCCTTTCCTTTTGTTTTTTTTCGATTTCATCTTTTGGGTCACGGTCCAAGTTTAGAAGCATCGAAAATCGGGTCATGACATAAATATGAAAAATCATGGACATAAATATGAAAGTTTCTACTAAATTCATGTGACTTTAAATATTTTTAAATGATATAATACATGTTAATTAGTGAGACTTTAGCTTTTCTCCAAAAATTTAATGGGTCAAAAAACTTGCATATTTTTAAATATGATAGCACATAAATTATAATTTCTGAGATATTCTGACCTAATTTTAATTTTACTTTTGTTGGGTTTTATGTCCTAAAACTCATAGTTTGTAAACAAAGATATATTCTATTTTCAATAAAGTTATTATTGATGTTTATTCAGTAAAAATTGTTATTGAATAAAGTGAACTTTACGATCATTAATTTAAATCCAATAAACTAAGAACACTCTAGCTATAGTATGATTACTTGAATTATATGTAGAGACATAAGAGAGGATCAAGTTCAAGTATATAGTCAAAATGATCTATAGTATAAGGATAAGACTGAGTACCTTATTCTGGGGACACTATGGATGCGGCCCACTTTTGTATATGATATAAACAATGTGATCACTAAATTGTATATGTGGAGACATGTGAGTGGGGGCGTCCTATGCAATGAGTATTGCATAAGATCGGATCATTTTTATTGTGATGATCTATCGTTTCCTTATATTTTCTCTACTTTTAAGTAATCAATTCTCAAGAAGGATCAATATTCAATTTTCTCTTGTTACTGTTGATAACATTTTTTTTAATGATTATAGATTGATTTGTCTTTGTTTATGAACTTTTAATATTTTTTACCTAAAAAATATTTTCTATCGAATAATTATGAATTGTGGATAAATAAATTTTTTTAATTTTCTTTAGAGTTGACAACCCGACAACCCAACCCAAAATTTTTGGGTTGGGTTGGATTGGGTTGTGAAAATTTTCGAGTATGCACTCAAAGCAATTGGCCTTCCTGATATGCTGAAATTAACCACATCTAAGTACAATTAATTCTCATGCCAGTTGTTCAGATAAACAGTAAAAATAATGGCTAGAAAAAAAAATATATCATTCTAAGGAAAGTAATGCAACTATGTAAGTGCATAAATAATAATAAAAATAAAAAAATAAAAAAATAAAAACTAACTTGGTTTTTCTCGAGCTTGTTAACTGTTTACGGTTTGTCACCTCCCTTTTCCTCAATTTTTTTCAGTTATCAATTGTCAAAGAAATAATTTTGTGGGTGGAAATAATATTGCAAAATCTCCGGAAAAGCCTCAATTGGGTTTAGGCACCAAGATGGGCATTCCAAATGACCCAAATCCAGCAACATCTCCTGAAAGCCATCCAATAAATTTATTATGGCCCAAATCCAGCATCATCTCCTGAAAGCCATTCAATAAATTTATTATGATGCCTACTAAGTAGCAAGTTTAATTTGGTTCTCTAAAGATTATTGGAATGAATCTCTCATTTTCTATCTTCTATCAAATGAGATGATTTAACTTTATGGTGAGGGACTCTAATAATGAGCGTGAAAGAGAATAATTTAGTCTTAGACGCTTCTTATTCTAAAACTATGATATTTTCAAAATCTCCATTACCTAAAAAGATATAATTTTAATTTCTACCTCATTAATTAACATTTATAATTTAACAATTATGGACATAAATATGAAACTTAATTGGGGAGACTTTTAGCTTTTTCTATTAAAAAAAAAAATTGCATATTTTTAAATATGACCACACATCCAAGATATTCTTAAGTAATTTTAATTTTACTTTCATATATAAAAAAAAGAATACATTACAAAAGAACCTCTCCCCACACTTCTCTCTACTAACTAGCGTCTCATCCCTCTTCCAAACTATCTCTCGAGCAACCAACCTGTGTTCACGCCTAGAATAGCCCACAATATAGGTTTTGCAAAAACAAGTTCACGCCTAGAATAGCCCACAATATAGGTTTTGCAAAAACAACTCCTCACACCTGAATACAGGTTTTGCAAAAAAGAAGCAGAAAAACAAAAAAAAATGTCAAGATTTGATTAAGGAAGGCAATTTATGATAGAAGCATACGTAGAAAAATGTCAGATTCTTAAGCTATATATTAAATTTTTTTTTGACAAGTATATACTAGACTTTTCTTTTCTTATATTTTAATTTTATTTTTAGAAATCACAGCAATTATAGCTTAGATCTTCTCCAAACTTAAGTATATTATTAATTAAGATTTGGCCATATATTATTGATTAAAATTGGGCCAAAATACCAATCAAATAAAAAAAATGAAATATAGAGATAAGAAATAAATAAAAAAATGAAATATAGAGATAAGAAATAGAGAAAAAGAAAAGAAATACATGGATAAAGAAAAAGAGGAAGATTTGGAAACATTAACAAATATAGACGAGGAAAATCTAAAAGACAGAATTGATTAACCAAAATTTAAAAAACAAAAACCTTTTATTTTAATTCTGTTGTTAGAAAATTTTATTTTAGTTCTATTGTTAGGAAATCAAAGTAATTATAGGTAATTTTATTTTAATTCTATTTTTAGAAAGTAATTATAGATTAGGTCTATTTGCTAGATCTATATTAAGAAGATAAATAAAATCGTTTGGATTTAGAAAACATAAAAAAAAAAATAGACAAATAAAAATATGGGAATTGAATTAAAATTTTTCTTTTC
The DNA here is from genome assembly GCF_002738365.1 of Cucurbita moschata. Lineage (NCBI taxonomy): Eukaryota > Viridiplantae > Streptophyta > Magnoliopsida > Cucurbitales > Cucurbitaceae > Cucurbita > Cucurbita moschata. The sequence goes on from NW_019268521.1 coordinate 202,678, forward strand.
TTTTATTTTAATTCTATTTTTAGAAAATATTTATTTTAATTCGGTTTTTAGGAAATATTTATTTTAAATCTACTTTTAGGAAATATTTATTTTAATTATAGCTTAGATCTTTCCTAATTCTATTGCAATTATGTATCTTTCTTAATTTCTTGCAACTATATATATCTTCAATAAAATATGCCAAAGAGAGGAAGATTTAGAATTCATTAACAAAAATAGGCTCGAATTAAAACTTTTCTTTTCTTTTCTTTTAATTCTGTTCTTACTAAATCACACCAATTATATATCTTTTCTAATTCTGTTGTAATTAGGAAGATCGAGTTATAAATTATCAAATATTAGCCATACATAGAAACAGATTTTGAAAACAGACTTGGTTAACAATATGCCAATAAAAATATGAGAATAGAATTAAATTGGTAAAAAAAAAAAATAGATGTAGGAGGAATTGATTAACAAAAATAGGCCAAAAAATGTGGGAACAAAATGAAGAGTAAACACAGATAAATATAAAAAAAGATTTAGTGATTTAAAAACTAAAACTAAACACAAACACAAAAATAAGTACAAAGAGTAAGAAAAAAAAAATGTAACATGGAGGGAATAGAGTTAGAATAAAACAAAATAAAATTATAAAGGACAAGAAAGTACCATGCAAATTAAAACATTTTTTACAGTAAAAATAACTTATCTGTAATGATAGAAAATGAAATTTTTAATAAGAATAGAATAATATATATATATATATATAATATTTCAAGACTTTACTCTTGCAAACACTTTATTGTTCGCATAAAATCTAACACATGTACTATTGAAAAATAAGAGAGATAATTTTATAGAAGTATAAATTTGAAAACGCCATAAACTCACATAGGTTGACTTGGATTTCAAAGGACAAACTTTTGTCATGAGCTCACATAGGTTGACTTGGATTTCAAATGACAGAATCAAACTTTAAATTAGTGACAACACCTTAAGCTAATAAGTTAGGTGGTCTTACTCTAGGATAGGCTAGAAATTGTATGAGTTACAATTTATGATGTATGAGCTATGATAATATATGAGTTATGAAGATGTATGAACGGTATCGTATGATGTCGTATACTAGTATATAATGATGTATTAGCTATAATGATGTATGAGTTATGATGTTGTATGAGCGGCGTCGTATGATGTCATATACTAGTATATAATAATGGATAAATTATAATGATTTATGAGTTATGATGCATGATGATATGTGTATGTACATACATATGTACATATGTGTATGTACATACATACATGTGTACATATAGATATATACATGTATATATATATATATACACATGTATACATATATATATATATATATATGATGCATGACGTACATATTATGTGTGATGCACGTGATGGCTTAATGATGAGTACGATTTTTGCATGACATTTTGTTTAATATGACGATGTTTTCCATATTTAGCATGCATGCTATATGATGATGAGTGTTATATTGCTTCATGTCGTTAGATCGACCTAAGACACAACTCTAAGAACATGAAAAGAATATTAATATAAATATCCACGATCATGTGTTACTTAATGTAACAAAAAAATGATACTAGAGGGTTGTGTCAAGCAAGACATTATGATGGAATTTAAAGAGACCACATGCATGTCGTATGTTCATATGCATATTTTAGATTATAACGGTTGTTGTGCATTGTTTTAAATTATTTTGTATTTGTTTTTATTTTCTCTAAATTTTAATATTTTTTTATTTAAACACATAAATCAAATTATTTTGTATTTGATTTTATTTTCTCTAAATTTTAATATTTTGTATTTAAACACATAAGATCATAGTTGTGTTTTTAAGAGAAATGTTTTTAATGTTTTCGATATTATACTATAGATGACGTTTTCTTCTAAGAGTTATATTTCCGCATGAGAAACGAGTCTGAGACATTAGTAGAGACTCTAAGTAAGTAGAACTTTAGAGTCGTTATAACTAATACACCACTTTTATTTTGTATCACTTTTAAAAATGAATACGAAAACAATTATCGATAGAAACAAAATTAAATACGATACACTTATCATTTTTAGTCTATTGATAAGATAAAAAGATGATAAACATATCAATTATATTTACTAGTGATATACGAGGATAAAAAAAATTAGACACGGTAGATTTATCATTTTGAGAGGTTTGATGACAGAAGAGTGGTTTTCTGAATTGTTGTCACCTAGCATCAAATAAATAGCCTTGTATGTTCATTTATTTAAATATGATTAAAGTTCGATAATTTAACCATAACTCTTTGATAATAAAAAATTAATAATTTCTTTTATAAAATTGGATAATTAAAATTGTTTTAATAGACAACATTTATTTAGCATGCATTTTATAAGCATTCAATGTGATATACAAGAATTTTAACCCTCACATTCTCTATTGAATTTATTAAATATTAGTCCCCTTTAAATCAATTGGAAAAATATGGAACGTGACTTAATTAAACAGCTCCTACATAATTGAGTATCTAGTCAAAACTTGATATGAGAGGATGCCTAGAGCACAAGCACCCATGGTGATTTAAAAAAGGTAACATAAAATAAAATAAAATAAATAAAAAATAAATTAACATTGTACTTTTAGAATTAAAATTATATGGAAATATATTTAACCAGATTCTAAATTAGATGGAAATATATTTCCGAATTAATATTAAGGTTAGGTGAAGTTTTCCTAAAATAAGATAAGATGGAAATGATTTAATATATTTTTTATAGGCATAATTAGTTTTCAAATATTATTGGTTACTAATAAATTAGGAAAACTCATCCAATGAATATCATTATGGTTTAAAGATGGAAATAAATTTATCAACCGCTATTATTACATTTCTAAATTAGTTGTTCACGGGAGTTTATATAAAGTTGTGATTTCATAGTTAGAATACCTGTGTGAAGACAAAATGGGCTTGCTTAAAAATGTCAATATGGTTTATGCCTTCTTGTTCATCTCTCTAGTTGCTATTTTGTCCAATCTCAATGGTCTCGAGGCAAAGTGGGATGAGGGTGGCAATGTGCATTCTTTGGGTCTCAAAAGACGTGTACCAACCGGACCAAATCCAGCAACATCTCCTGAAAGCCCTCTCTCAAGTTTAGGCACCAAAAGGCATGTCCCAACTGGACCAAATCCAGCAACATCTCCCGAAACGCCATCATTGGGTCTAGGCACTAAGAGGCGTGTACCAACTAGCCCAAATCCAGCAACATCTCCTGAAAGCCCTCCATCAAGTTTAGGCACCAAAAGGCGTGTCCCAACTGGACCAAATCCAGCAACATCTCCCGAAACGCCTCCATTGGGTCTAGGCACGAAGAGGCGTGTCCCAACTGGACCAAATCCAGCAACATCTCCTGAAAGCCCTCCTTTAAATTTATTATGAGGCCTCGTGATAGTAGCAAGTTTAATTAGGGTCTCTAAAGATGTATTACAATGAGGTCTCTAATGTTCTATCTTTTATCTAATGAGATGATCCACCTTTATGACAAGAGACTCTAATAATGGGTGTGAAAATAATAATTTAGTCTTAGGATCTTTTTAATCTAAAACTTTTATAATAAGATTTCTTTATGTTTTATTCAAAAAGCTCCCTTACTTAGGAAGATATAATTTTATTTTCTACATCATTGATTAATAATATATAATTTAATAATCATGGACACCGAGAACCACATAGATTTATCGTCTTGAAATGTTTGATGATAGAGGGGTAATTTTCCTAATTTTGTTATCATGTGGTATCAAACAAGTATATTTCTTTATTTAAATATGATAAAATTAGATGATTTAACCATAACTATTCAATAAAAAATTCTTCTTAATTTGTTTTTTTATAAATTAAATAATTTAAAATTATTTTTGTAATAGCCCAATATATAAATAAATAAATAATAATAAAAATTATATATCATTTATTACTACTTTCTAAATGAGTTTTTATATAAAAGTAAAATTTAGGGGTAGAATATTTGTATGAAGACAAAATGAGTTTGCTTAAAAATGTTAATATGGTTTATGTCGGTTCATTTTTGTTGTTATTTTGTTCAATTTCAATGGTCTTAAAATCTTTTTATTCTAAAACTATAATAATAATATTTCTTTACCTTATATTCAAAATCTTCCTTACCCATGAACATATAATTTTAACTTTAGCTTTTCTTAACAAAAAAAAAAAGAAAAAATAATAATAATAATAATAATTAATAGGTAAAAAAGTTTGCATATTTTTAAATATGACAAACACCTACCATTTTTGAGATATTCTTAGAATTTTAACTTTACTTTCATATATAACTAATGTAAAACCCAAATAAATAAAAAGAAGAAAAAAGAATACGTTTGCATATTTTTAAATATGACAAGCACATACAATTGATATGATATTCTTAGGTAATTTTAACTTTAATTTCATATATAACTAATGTAAAACCCAAATAAATAAAGGAAGAAAAAAGAAAACATAAAAAAAAAACCCTTTCCCCACACTTCTCGGTACTAACTCTCATCCCTTTTCCAAACTATCTTTTGTTTTTGCAAAAACAATCCCTCACACCCAAATATCTATTCTACACAAAAGAAATAGAAAAACAAAAAAAAATGTCCTTTAAGAAAAAAAAAAGGCATTTTACGATAGAAACACACTTAAAAAAATGTCAGATAGTTAAATTATATATTAAATTTTTTTGTTAAGGTATATATTAGATTTTTTCCTTTTTTTATTTTAATTTTATTTTCAGAAATCACACCAATTATAGCTTGTGATTTCCTAAAAACAAAAATAAAATAAAATTTCCTAAGAACCAAATTAAAATAAAAGATTTTTGTTTTTTAAATTCTATACCCATATTTTTATTGGACTATTAATCAATTCTATTTTTCTAAATCTTCCTCCGCCCTATCTTTGGAAATCTTCCTCTCCTTTTTATGTATTTATTTTTTTATCTCCCCCAATCTTAAAAGATTATTTAGCTAGAATCAGATAATTTAATCTACCTAATAAACATAATTGCAATCAAAATATGGTAAGATTTAAGAAACCATTAACAAAAATAGACAAATATTAATATGGGAATAGAATTAAAATTTTTATTTTATTTTATTTTAATTCTATTTTTAAGAAATATTTATTTTAATGCTGTTTTTAGAAAATATTTATTTTAATTCTATTTTTAAGAAAGGAAAGCAATTACTTAGATTTCTCCTTAAAATTATAGCTCATATATTTCCTAATTTTTTTGATTCAATTATGTATCTTCTCTAATTTTCCTATTTTTTTTTTCTTTAATCAATTATGTATCTTCTCTAATTTCTTGCATTTCTCTAACAAAAATAGACTAAAGATTTTGAATTCATTAATAAAAATAGTCCAATAAAAACATGAGAATAGAATTAAGATTTTTCTTTTATTTTATTTTATTTTAATTCTATTCCTAGAAAATCACACTAATTATATATTTTCACTAATTCTGTTGCAATGATGTATCTTCTCCAATTCTGTATCTTTCCAAATTTTGATGCAATTATCTAGATTGTTAACAATAGGCCAATAAAAATATAGAAATAGAATTAAATTGGTAAAAAAGATTTAGATACCTTCGGATGCAATTATCTAGATTGTTAACAATAGGCCAATAAAAATATAAAAATAGAATTAAATTGGTAAAAAAGATTTAGATACAAAGGAATTCTTTAACAAAAATAGCCTAAAAATATGTGGGAACAAAATGATATGGAAATAGAATTAAATTGGTAAAAAAGATTTACAGATAAATTGTTTAACAAAAATAGGCCAAAAAAATGTGGGAACGAAAGGGAGAGTAAACGCATAAAATAAATACAAAGAAAAAAAAAATAAGAAAAAAAAAAAGAAAGATGGAGTGATTTAAAAACTAAAACTAAACACAAACCCAATTAAAACTAAACACAAGCACAAAAATAAATACAAGAAGTAAAAATAGAAATGTAATATTCAGTGAATAGAATTGAAGGATAAAACAAAATAAAATTACAAACGACCATAAAGTAGTATGCAAGTTAAAACAACTCTATTTATTTTTTTAAAATAGTAATACCAATATGATAGAAAATGAAATTTTTAATAAAAATAGAATGATATAGATATATATATAATATTTCAAAACTTTACTCCTATAAAAACTCTACTAATCCCATAAAATCTAATACATGGACCATAGTAAAGATAAATAGGAGAAATAATGTTACAGAAGTATGAATTTGAAATTGACGCCATAAGCTCACATAAATTGATTTGGATTTCAAAGGAGAAACTTTTGTCATGAACTCACATAGGTTGACTTGTATTTCGAATGACAGAATCAAACTTTAAATTAGTGACAACACCTTAAGTTAATAAGTTAAATGGTCTTACCATAGGATAGGCTAGAAATTGTATGAGTTACAATTTATGATGTATGAGCTATGATGATATATGAATGGTATCGTATGATGTCATATACTAGTATATAATGATGTATGAGCTATGATGATGTATGAGTTATGATGGTATATGAGCGGCGTCGTATGATGTCGTATACTAGTATATTATGATGGATGAGTTATGATGCATGATGATATGTGTATGTACATACATACATGTGTACATATAGATATATACATGTATACATATATATATATATGATGCATGACGTACATATTATGTGTGATGCACGTGATGGCTTTATAATGAGTACGATTTTTGTATGAGATTTTGTTTAATATGACGATGTTTTCCATATTTAGCGTGCTATATGATGATGAGTGTTATATTGCACCATGTCGTTAGATCGACCTAGGACACAACTCTAAGAGCATGAAAAGGATATTTTGTATTTAAACACGTAAGATCATGACTGTGTTTTTTAAAGAAAAAAAAATGTTTTTAATGTTTACGATATTTATACTATAGATGACATTTTCTTTTAAAAGTTATATTTCCGCATGAAAAATGAGTCTGAGACATTAGTAGAGACTCTGAGTATGTAGAACTTTAGGGTCGTTACAACTAATACACCACTTTTATATTGTATCACTTTTAAAAATGAATACGAAAACAATTATCGATAGAAACAAAATTAAATACGATACACTTCATTTTTAGTCTATTGATAAGATAAAAATATGATAAATATATCAATTGCATTTACTAGTGATATACGAGGATAAAAAAAAGTAGACACGGTAGATTTATCATTTTGAGAGGTTTGATGATAGATGAGCAGTATTCTTAATTTTGTTGTCCCCTAGCATCAAATAAATAGCCTTTCATTTATTTAAATATGATTAAAGTTCGATAATTTAACGATAAGTATTTGATAAAAAAAAATTCTTTTATAAAATTGCGTAATTAAAATTATTTTAATAGACAACATTTATTTAGCATGGATTTTCTAAGCATTCAATGTGATATACAAGAATTTTAACATATTCTCCATCAAACTTATTAAATATTAGTCACCTTTAAATCAATTTGAAAAATATAGAATTGGCTTAATTAAACCGTTCCTACATGGAGTATCTAAATTTGTCAAAACCTGGGAGGATTACTAAAGTACAAATGGGGACTAAAAAAAGTAACATTAAAAAAAAAAAAAGTAACAATCCACTCTTAGAATTAAAATTATATGAAAATATTTTTAACCGGATTCTAAATTAGATGAGAATATTTTCTAGAATTAATATTAAGGTTTAGGTGAAGTTTTCCTAAAATAAAATAGATGGAAATGATTAGATACATTTTTTATAGGCATAATTAGTTTCTAAAAATTATTGGTTACCAATAAATTAGGAAAACTCATCCAAAAAAATATCATTATGAATGGTAAATGGTTTAAGGATGGAAATATATTTACTATTACTACATTTCTAAATTAGTGGTTCACAGAATTTATATAATAGTGAGATTTAGAGGTTTAATATTTGTGCAAACACAAAATGAGTTTGCTCAAAAATGTCTATGGTTTATGTCCTCTTGTTGATCTCTTTTGTTGCTATTTTGTCCGATCTCAATGTTCTTAAAATTTTTTTTATTCTAAAACTATGATAATAATATTTATTTACCTTATATTCAAAATTTTCGGACTATATAATTTTAATTTCGACCTCATTATTAACATTTATAATTTAACGATTATTGACATATGAGAGTTAAGGGAGGAGATTTAGCTTTTCTCATTAAAAAAATAATAATAATAAAATAATAAAAATAAATAAATAAAAAAGTTGGCATATTTAAAATATGCAATCACAATTTCTGAGATATTCTGAAGTTATTTTAACTCTACCTTCATATATAACTAATATAAAGCCCAAATAAATAAATGAAGAAAGAAAGAATACGTTAAAAAAACCTTTCCCCACACTTGTTCCTATTAACTTCTCATTCTTTATCCAAACTATCTTTCGTTTTTGTAAAAACAACCCGTCACACCCCAATATCAGGTTCTGGAAAATAAATAAAAAAAAACAGAGAAACAAAGAAAATGTTTAAATTTGAGAAAAAGAGGCATTTTATATAAGAGCATATCTAAACAAAAAATGTATATATTAGATTTTTTATCAAGGTATAATTAGATTTTTTCTTTTCTTTTGTTTTTATTTTATTTTCAGAAATCACACCAATTATAACGTATATCTTTCCCAAACTCCATTGCAATTATATATATTATATAGATTAAATGATCAGATCCTAGCCAAATAATTTGGCCGGAGAATATAGAGATAAATAAATACATAGATAAAAAAGAGAGAATATAGAGATAAATAAATATATAGATAAAAAAATAGAGGAAGATTTCCAGATTTAGAAGATAGAATGGAGAGAATATAGAGATAAATAAATATATAGATAAAAAAATAGAGGAAGATTTCCGGATTTAGAAAATAGAATTGATTCACACTCCAATAAAAATATGGGAATAGAATTTAAAAAACAGAAATCTTTAATTTTAATTCTGTTTTTAGAAAATTTTATTTTATTTATGTTTTTAGAAAATCAAACAATTATAACTTAGTTTAGGTCAACAAAAATAAAAATAGGGTAAGATTTAGAAAACAATTAATAAAAAGTACAAATATGAATTAAAATTTTTATTTTATTTTATTTTCATTCTATTTTTAAGAAATATTTATTTTAATTCGGTTTTTAGGAAAATTTTTATTTTAATTCTATATTTATTGGCTAACTTCATCTCATCTTCAAGGACATAAACATTCTCAAGAGAGCCCATGTTCTCTTCCCAATCCTTTTTCATCAGCTGCACCCGCTCACAGTCTTCTAGCTTGAGGTTGGTATCAAAGAAGATTGAAATCAAACAAACCCCGACATTCTCTCTTTTAAGTAGTAGGGCAATACCAACGCTCAGGAAAGCCACAAAAAGGAAATCTGCCTCTCCACAAACTAACCGTTAAGGGGTTTAAAGCAATTATTTAGATCTTGCCTTAAAATTATAGCTTAGATCTTTCCTTTTTTTCTCAATTATGTATCTCCCCTAATTTGTTGTAATTATGTATCTTCTCTAACAAAAATAGGCCAACATTTAGAATTCATTAACAAAAATAGGCTAATAAAACTATAGGAATTGAATTAAAATTTTTCTTTTCTTTTATTTTAATTCTATTCTTAGGAAATCACACCAATTGTCTATCTTCCCTGTTGCAAGTATGTATCTTCCCCAATTCTATATCTTTCCAAATTTTGTTGCCATTACATTTTTTTTATTATAATTCTATTCTGAGTAAATCACACCAATTGTATATCTTCTCTAATATGTTGAAATTATGTATCTTATGCAATTTTATATCTTTCCAAATTTTGTTGCAATTACTTAAATTAGGTTAAAAATTATCAGACGAAAACATACTTGGTTAACAATAGACCAATAAAAATATGGGAGTAAAATTAAATTGGTAAAAAAAAATTTAGATACAAGGGAATTGATTAACAAAAAGCCAACAAAATTTGGGAACAAAATTAAAGATAAATACAAGATAAAAAAAGAAAACCCAAAAATAAATACAAAAAAAAAAAAATGTAACATTTAGGAATAGAATTAAAGGATAAAACAAAATAAAATTACAAATGACAAGAAAGTACCATGCAAGTTAAAACAACTCTATCTATTTTAAACACCAACAATTAGTAATGATAAAAAATGAAATTTTTAACCCAAAAAAAAAGAATGGTATAGATATATATATATAATATTCCAAGACTTTATTCCTACAAAAACTCTAGTATTCGCATAAAATCTAACACAGCACCATGGTAAATAGGAGGAATAATGTTACAGAAGTACGAATTTGAACTCATATGCTCACATAGATTTACTTGGATTTCAAACGACAAATTTTTGTCATGAGCTCACATAGGTTGACTTGGATTTCAAACGACAGAATCGAACTTTAAATTAGTTACAACACCTTAAACTAATAAGTTAGGTGGTCTTACTATAGGATAGGCTAGAAATTTTACGAGTTACAATTTATGATGTATGAGCTATGATGATATATTTGTATAATGATGTATGAGTGGTATCGTATGATGTCGCATACTAGTATATAATGATGTATGAGCTATGATGATGTATGAGTTATGATGTTATATGAGCGGTGTCGTATGATGCCGTATACTAGTATATGATGATGGACGAGTTATGATGATTTATGAGTTATGATGTTGTATGAGCGGTGTCGTATGATGTCGTATACTGGTATATGATGATGGACGAGTTATGATGATTTATGAGTTATGATGCATGATGATAGCTGTGATGCATGATATGTGTATGTACAAACATATGTACATATGTGTATGTATATACATACATGTGTACATATAGATATATAAATGCATACATATATATATGATGCATGACGTACATATTATGTGATGCACGTGATGGCTTTATGACGAGTACGATTTTTGCATGAGATTTTGTTTAATATGACGATGTTTTCCATATTTTGCATGCTATATGATGATGAGTGTTATATTGCATCATGTCGTTAGATCGACCTAGGACACAACTCCAAGAACATGAAAAGGATATTAATATAAATATCCACCTACTTAATGTAACAAAAGGATGAGATGAAAGGGTTAGTGTGTTAGTTAATGTAACAAAAAGATGAGATTAAAGGGTTGTGTGTTACAAAAAGATGAGATTAAAGGGTTGTGTCAAGAAAGACATTATGATGGGATTTAATGTTGTATGTTCATAAGCATATTTTAAGTTAGAATAGTTGTGATGCATTGTTTTAAATTCTTCTGTATTTGTTTTTATTTTCTTTAAATTTTAGTATTTTATATTTAAACACGTAAGACTATGACTGTGTTTTTCAAACAAAAAAATGTTTTTAATGTTTTCGATATTTATACTATAGATGACATTTTCTTTTAAAAGTTATATTTCTGCATGAGAAATTAGTCTTAGACATTAGTAGAAACTTTGAGTATGTAGAACTTTAGGGTCGTTACAACTAATATACCACTTTTATAGTGTATCATTATTGACGTTTAAAAATGAATACAAAAATAATTATCGATAGAAACAAAATTAAATACGATACACTTATCATTTGTAGTCTATTGATAAGGTAAAAAGATGATAAACATATCAATTACATTTACCCGTGATATACGAGGATAAAAAAATTAGATATCGTAGATTTATTATTTTGAGAAGTTTGATGACAGAGAGTGGTTTTCTTAATTTTGTTGTCACCTAGCATTAAATAAATAGCCTTGTATATTCATTTATTTAAATATGATTAAAGCTCGATAATTTAACGTTAACTATTTGATAAAAAAATAATAATAATTTCTTTTATAAAATTGTATAATTAAAATTGTTTTAACAACGAAATATTTATTTAGCATGCATTTTTTAAGCATTCAATGTGATATATAAGAATTTTAACCCTTCTCCAAACTTATTAAATATTAGTCACCTTTAAATCAATTTGAAAAATATGGAAACATCTCCTACATAATTGAGCACCTAAATTTGTCGATATAGGTGGGTGGGTTACGAAAGCAAAATGGTGACAGAAAGAGGTAACATTAAAAAAAAAAAAGTAACATTCCACTATTAGAATTAAAATTATATGGAAATATTTTTAACCCCATTCTAAATTAGATGGAAATATTTTCCTCCTATAATTAATATTAACTTTAGGTGAGTTTTCCTAAAATAAAAATAAATTAGATGGAAATGATTAGATATATTTCTTATAGCATAATTAGTTTCCAAAAATTATTAGTTATCAATAAATTAAGAAAACTCATCCAAAAAAATATCATTATGATGGTAAATTGTTTAAGAATGGAAATATATTTACACAACGGTTACTACTTTTCTAAATTAGTTTTTCACAGAGTTTATACAATGGTGAGATTTAAAGGTAGAATATTTGTCTGAAGACAAAATGAGTTTGTTAAAAGATGTCAACATGGTTTATGTCTTTTTGTTGCTAGTTCTCAATGGTCTTAAAATTTTTTTATTCTAAAACTATGATAATAATATTTCTTTACCTTATATTCAAAATCTCCCACGAACATATAATTTTAATTTCTAATTAACATTTAAAATTTAAGACATAAATATGGAAGTTAACAGGAGAGATTTAGCTTTTCTCAAAAATAAAAAAATAAAAATAAAAATAAAAATAAAATAATTGATAAAAATGTTTGTATATTTTTAAATATGATAAACATGTACCATTTGTGAGATATTCTTTAACTTTACTTCCATCAAATAAATAAAGGAAGAAAAAAAAGAATACGTTAACAAAAAAAACCTCTCCCCACATTCCTTCCTACTAGCTTCTCAAGGAAGAAAAAAAAAGAATACGTTAACAATAACTTCTCCCCACACTCCTCTCTACTAGCTTCTCATTCTTTTATCAAACTATCTTTTTCTCCCTGCTAAAGTCTCTATCTCTTTTTCAAACCCTCTTTAGTTTTTGCAAAAATAATCCCTCACACTTAAATATCGGTTGAAAAAAGAAACAGAAAAACAAAAAAAAAATCCAAGATTTAGGAAAAGAGGCCTTTTATAATAGAAGCATATCTAAAAAATGTCAAATTGTTAAGCTATATGTTAGATTTTTTTGTCAAGGTATATATTACATTTTTTTTTTCTTTTCTTTTATTTTAATTTTATTTTCAGATCTTTCCCTAACTCTATTGAAATTATGTATATTATGGCCAAATAATCGAAATTATGTATATTAGATAGATTAAATTATCAGACTATAGAAAAATAATTGATTAATTGGCTAGAATATAGAGGAGGAAGATTTCCAAACATAGCTAGAAGAAGATTTAGAAAATAGAATTAATTCACACAATAGTCCAATAAAAATATTGTTATCATAATGCTACGATGACCAAGCAGAAAAATGCTCATTATGTTTATCATAATGCTACGACTGTCAGGCAGGAAAACAAACATTATGTTTAACCTAATTCTGCCGTGATGGTTACTAATTCTAACGGTGCCAGTTTAAGTAGCTCCCAGAGTATGCTCGCACGACAAGGAAAGTGGCTCAGCGGTGTGCGAACTGACTGGTGAGTCCATACTCGCACGTATAGGCTGTGTGTAGAGTATATGGTACACGTCCAAGTTACTCGTTAGGATAGTATCGAAGGAAAATAGACTGAAAAGACAGGTCCTGTCATTACAATCGCATGTTCTTGCATTTAAAGCCCCAATAGTGGGGTCACTTAAGCCACTTCTGTTTTAGGTTAAGGCAAGACATTCGTGTACGACTGACGACGGTATCGCAACTTGAGACCATGGAACATGCATATGGTAGTCGTATTTATCTTCTTAGACCTAGGCTAGAATAGAATGTCTTTAATTTAAACGTTTATTTATTTTGTTTAGTCTTTTGTTGTGTCGTCTTTTAAAGGTGTTTTCAAACCACGTAACTCAATGGCGTGTTTTAAGATGAAGGTGCCGTTTTATGAAAGTTTAAATGAAATATTTCTGCATTCCATGATCATGATATGTATACAGTGACGACCTTAAATTAAGTAGAAAATTAGAGATCGTTACAGTTTTAATAAACATCTTTTTAGCATGCATTTTCTAAGCATTCAATGTGATATACTAGAATTTTAAATTCATATTCTCCATCAAAATTAATTAACAATGTCCTACAATATTGGGTATCTAAATGGGAGGATTTTTATCTAAATTTGTCGGGCATGGAGAGTTTTCATAAAGCACAAATGGTAACCCAAAAAATAAGGTAACACTTTTGGTGAAGTAAAACAAAAAAACTTAAAGCATATGTACTTATGTATGTATATGTATATGTTTAAATTATATAAAAATAGAGTGAATCTGGAAGCCAGCGCACCAAACTCAATAGTTTTAACTACTCTTGAGACATAGAGAACCCCGTTAGGACCCGAGGTGTAGAAAGATAATCCCTTAGCCGATATTAGCTAGTATAGCGTTCGAGTATACTCCACTTCCCTTCCTACTCCGGTGTGGTACTGTTGAGCTAGGCGAGACGCCAGTTAGGGGGCTGTTACTCTTCCCTTCCTACTCCGTTGTGGTACTGTTGAGCTAGATGAGACGCCAGTTAGGTAGGTGTTACTCTTCCCTTCCTACTTCGGTGTGGTACTGTTGAGCTTGGCGAGACGCCTATTAGAGAAGTGTTACTCAGTGGTAGATTGACTACTCTACATGGGGATCTGTCTTATGGTAAGATGTTGATCACGTGGGTGGGTCAATGTCGCCTGCATGATGAGTCCGTCCTATGGAAGGACGTTGACCATGTAGTGACTAATTCTAGCTGGGTTGTATGAGGGGTACATGTAGTTATGAGGGAGCACCTTATCCTCAAACGCTGAATACCGCTTCAAAGGTTAAGTCCTTCCCCCCCCCCCCCCCCCCCCCCC
>NW_019268521.1:217947-223715 GCF_002738365.1 Cucurbita moschata
CCCCCCCCCCCCCCTCCCCCGTACTGTGTACTGAGAGTACTGAGACTCTAGGGCCTAGAGCATAGTTGGTGGTTCTCTCCTAAATTTGGATGTGATTAAGAGTCTACACGTAGGTTGCTTACTGAGTATATTTTTATATTCATCTTGTCCCCCCCTTTTTTTTTTTCAGGTACCGGCAAAGGTGGGAAAGTGTTTGAGAGCTGCACTGTCACAGAGGGGTGTTGTTCTGGAGCGTCAGTCCGTTCTCGGTCTTTTAGAGCCTTTTGTATTTCATTTTATATTTGTAATTCCTTTTGTAATAATTTGAAACAAAATTTTTTTCTCTTTTGTTTTAATTAAATGGTATTTTTATCTTTTACTTTACTTTTCTTTCCTTTTCCTTTCCTTTTGTTTGTTTTCGATTTCATCTTTTGGGTCACTGTCCGAGTTTAGAAGCATCGAAAAATCGGGTCATGACATAAATATGAAAAATCATGGACATAAATATGAAAGTTTCTACTAATTTCATGTGACTTTGAATATTTTTAAATGATATAATACATGTTAATGAGTGAGACTTAAGCTTTTCTCCAAAAATTTAGTGGGTCAAAAAACTGCATATTTTTAAATATGATAGCACATAAATTATAATTTCTGAGATATTCTGACCTAATTTTAATTTTACTTTCATATATAACTAATATACCATTTTTATATTGTATTAGTATAGACTTTTAAAAATGAATATGAAAAGAATTATCGGTAGAAAAAAATTAAATACCATAGCTATTGATAAGATAAAATGATGATAAACATGTCAATTACATTTACTAGGGATACAGCATAATCTAATGATGCTTGTACCATAACTAGACCCTGAATCTCTATCTGAAGACTAGCGACAAAACGATTATTTTTCATCTTCTCATTACTGACATACTCAGGGCAGAGCTTTGCCAGTTTATTAAACTCAAGATCATATTTCTCAACAGTTTTGTCTCCTTGTTTCAGTTCTAGGAATGCTGTCTGACACTCGAGTCGAGCAACTACTGGGTAATATTTATACAGGTAGGCTTCCTTGAATTGATTCTAGGAAATATAACCTCCCTCTAGTGTAATAGTCCTCTGTGCACCTTTCCACCAAAAATGGGTTTCACCCTTCAGCATTTAAGTCCCACAATGGACTTGATATTCTGGTGGACATTTCATGTACATAAAGGTTGTCTCTACCGCCTCCAGCCAGATCTCAGCTGCTACTGGGTCCATCTTACCCCCGTCAAAACTGGGCGGTTTATACCTTTGAAAGTCCTTCAAATAACGAGACTCCACAGACGTACCCAGATCTCTTGTCCCTTGCACGGTGGCCTGATTTGTCACCAATGTCTGCATTAACTGAGCCATCTGTGCTTGAGTTTCCATGGTGGTTCTCATGAAAGTCTGAAACTCATCCCTTGAAACGGTCGTCATTGACTAAGCAGGCACCATAGGAATCGGTGCTGGCGCTGGTGTAGCTTCTTCAGGTACCTGATCCTGAGGAGCAGTCTCTAGAATAACTCGAGGCTCGACCTTCCTTCGGCCTCTCCTCAGCACGGGTGCCAGTGGCGGTGTCTGTTCCTCATCCAAGGTCAACTTTGTGTTCTCCTCCAGAGGTGGGTGCTACTCCACCTCGAGGAAAGGAAAATTTGGGTCCTCTTCGACCCTTCTCCTACCCATCCTAGGGCCAGGCCTAAGATAATCTCTTCTTTTCTTAGGCGCCATTATCTGTCAACAGACGGGGAGTGAGAGTCAATACTACATTCTCATTGTGCCTAATTCAAAAGAAGCACATTCCTTATTATTTTAATCCTCATCTTAGATCTCATAACATATAACTCAAGTCTTCCTACTTCTCAATTATCAGAGAACTTACCAGGTCGCGGCAGAGCATGTAGAAACTTAAGTCACAGAGATACTAGACTCTACAACAAGACCTAAAACCATGCTCCAATACCAAACTGTTACAACCCAAAATTTGAATCTCGAAATCAAAGGCTGGACCAACAGACTATGCAATGAAATCATGTAAAAACCCGATGGTCAAGACGAAATTACAAAAAAAAAAAAAGAAAAACTTTAGCAATTATGTAGAGTTTAAAATCCAAAACTAGGTGTTCAAGTAGCATATGAGTTCTATGAAAAGTATGTAAATGGTTTACAAAACAATGCATGATAGATCTAAAAAAGAATATGCACAGACTCCTAGACGCCCGGGACACTCCTCTGTGGATTTAAGATTCAGCACATATTCCCGCCTCGAACCATGACATCACTCACCTGAAAAAAAAAAAGAGTAGAAAGGAATGAGTATAAAATACTCATTAAGCAGCCTACTTGTAGGCTCTTTTTGCATCCTTATCTTGGTATGTATCCACGGTCTTTCTCGGGTTTCTAAGGAGAGTGATCTAAGCTACAACTTTCTTTTTTGTATTTTAGGGGGTTTACCCAACTCATGCAGTGGAATGACCAATGTCCTGAGGTGAGGAGAGACCTCATAAGTAAATTTGAGGGGATCGTATGGCTGGATCTGAATACATAACTCTCTCTGAACATCATCCATGGAGATTACCTGACAACCCTCACACGGGACCATACATCCACTAAAATCGGGGGTCGCGATCCCCTGTGTGCCGGTCAGCTACTAAGTCATCCTAGTGGTTCCACGTCCCCCGCTAAGGGACAGGTTTCTACGTCTTAGGAGTCTTGTTCAGAAGACCCCTTTAGCTATCATCACTAGGTCTGGGCACCTGTCACACTTCCCTGTCCGGATCTGCCAGGCCCAACAATCTCCGTACGGAAGCTCTGTCTTGACGGTACGGTATCGGTGCAGATAGGGAAGTGGAGGTTTTGATGACACTATCCACACTGCTCAACTATAGCGGGCTACCTACAGTTACCGTGGTGTCCTACTATTCGTTCTAGGGTGGAACTTGGTGGCTTAGACTTGGATTCATGCATCTCTAGGAATCTCGTGCAAGGTCTCATAAATCTATCGGGTTTGGGATTCTGGGCTTTGGATCTGCTGATTATCGTTTCGCGGGAGTATATGCACGGTATTCCAAGGGTCTCCCAATCTAGGATCTCGTCTAGCCTACTTAGTCACAAGCACCCTAGTCTAAGCTCATAATTTCTTCCTATTCAACAACAAAGATAACACAAGCAATCACCATGCATAGGAGTTCTCACGCAACAGTTCATGCAATAAAAACAAACATGCTCAATAGGAAGATAACGTCCATCTTCACCTAGAGTGCAGATTTCACAAGTTTCCCATCCTCCTCATGCATACATACTTTATCAGAATCTCAATCAAAACAGATTTAATAAACATTTCATATCTAGCCTTCCTTAATCATTTCATTTTCGCGGTTTCCATACTAATATGCTAGGTCCGGCTAGCTATGTTTATGGGTGGTAACATGCATGCTTGTTCCTAGCGATTCCTACAAGTAATGCTCGTGGGAATCCAAATGGCTACTTACTTGGTTGACGCGTGCCTTCCCAAGCTCGAGTTTTCTTGACGAAAAGGATTCCAAAAATTCTGAAATTTCCTTGACAGGTCCTAATTCACATAATAATAGGGTCAGTATCAAAATCGGGATGAAAAACAAGCAAACGGAGACTGAACGGAAAGAAAAACAGTGACTCATGCGCCTACACACGGGTCACACGCACCCTGGAGGGTTTTCACGCACAACTCCTACGCGTGTGTGTCCACGCGCGGCTTCTCGAGCAATCACGGGTCTGAGGCACCGAGTCGGGGCAGTTTACAGGCGAAGCAGTTCACCGGTTCCAGGTCGCGTGCAGTTCAGGATCGGGTTGGCCCGGATCCGCGTGCCTGATGCATGTCCGCTGCCAGGTGAGGACGCGTCTCACCAGTCGATGACCGCCACGTGTCGATCACCGATTCTGCCACACTCCTCCCTTCGCTGTAATAGCCCAAAAATAAATAAAGAAATAAACTAATAAAAATAATTATAAAAATAGTTTAAATAATAATAATAATAAATAATAATAATTAATTAATTAAACATCCCTTCCCACACTTATCTCCCTCTCTCTCCTGCCCGATTTTCAGAACGAACCTCCCCGGGCCCCTTCCCGTCTCCAATATTCTTGTACAGCTTCAACTGCTTCCGCTATATTTTCACTGCAACATTTATGTTTCCACTGCGATGAACAAAGCCTCTACAATTTCAATCTCTTTAAATGAAACTCAATTAGCATTGCTTTGATTCACGGCGTCGATTCTGCGAGCTTTGGATCCTATTTTTTCTAATCTGATTGGAACATTTCTTGGAGTAGAGTATTGGATTTGAGGCAGTGCTGCATTTGGTTTTTTGATTATCAGATTGGTCTTTTCTTGATTCTTTTTTCTAGATCCAGTTTGATGTGGAACCTTGCGAGGTTAACTTTGGCGAGTTTGCGCCGATCTAGGCGGTTCTTGACTGCGATTCCTGGACCGTGTATTGTCCATAAGCGCGATGCTGATATTCTCCATGATCCTTGGTTCGACAAGGATACTGGATGTCCTCTCACTGAAAGAGACCGTCTAGGAATCCGTGGCCTTCTTCCTCCACGAGTGATATCATTTGAGCAACAATGTGCTCGTTTCATGGAATCATATCGATCACTGGAGAGGAATACTCATGGTCAACCAGATGGTATTGTTTCATTGGCGAAATGGAGGATCTTAAATAGACTGCATGATAGAAATGAAACATTGTACTGTCGAATCCTTATTGATTACATCAAAGACTTTGCTCCGATTATATACACACCTACAGTGGGCTTAGTATGTCAAAACTATTCTGGGTTATTCAGACGTCCGCGTGGAATGTATTTCAGTGCAAAGGATAAGGGAGAAATGATGTCCATGATCTATAATTGGCCAGCACAGCGGTTGACATGATTGTCCTGACAGATGGAACTTGTATTCTTGGCCTAGGTGACCTTGGAGTTCAGGGAATAGGAATACCCATAGGAAAGTTGGATATGTATGTTGCAGCTGCTGGCATCAACCCTCAAAGAGTTGACTTGGATTTCAAAGGACGGAATCGAACTTGAATTAAAGATATATTCGTGACAACGACTTAAGCTGGCCAGGTAAGTGACCCTACTATCGTCATGGTTATATTTGATGTTGACACGTGCCCTGTGGTTCTGCACGTGTCATATATATTGATATGTGTGAATTGTCTGTGGATCGATATGCTTCCTATATGTTATGTTATGTTATAATATGTGGTCTGTATGATAATAATTATGGTATGATGTGCTTAAGGATATGTTTGAGATAGGGTATGAGAAGGATGCACAAAACGAAATGTAACGATAGGAGTAAGATACGTTCATGAAACGTTAGAGTTAGGTTACATACCGGAGTGCTATGGATAAGAGAGATTGATGAAAGAATACAGTTAGGTTATGGGTAGAAAGGGATAGGTTTGTGATAGATTGATAGAACGATAGCATTAGGGTACGTTCTTGTGACGATATGACTAAGGTACGTCACGTAATGATATGTCTGTGATAGGTATAAGAACGTTAAGGCTATGGTAAGTTAGAGAACGATATGACTATGAAGTGTTTACGTTATGACTTGGTTATGATATGATACATTGTATACGAAATCATGTGAACGTGAATGTATGTTATTTATGCTGCTTAGTTGATGTGATATGAATGCATGTGACGATGTGTGCCCTTGTACGATTATGGCTTGTTGTATGAGTATTGGAATGTAACTGAAT
>NW_019268521.1:223722-230546 GCF_002738365.1 Cucurbita moschata
TACGAAATCATGTGAACGTGAATGTATGTTATTTATGCTGCTTAGTTGATGTGATATGAATGCATGTGACGATGTGTGCCCTTGTACGATTATGGCTTGTTGTATGAGTATTGGAATGTAACTGAATAAATTGTATAACATGAGATACGGTAAATTGCATGATACATAACCCCGCTAGGAATATGTATGATATGTAACGAAATGAGAATGAGAATGACATGTAAGCATGAAAACGTGGCACGGGGTTATGTTCATTAAATGATGACTGTAGAACTAGTGGGACCTCATGCATATTGTGTGATCATGCATTTGGGGGATACCCCTATCCCATCACGAGGGTGCGGACGCGTCAATCCAAATGGCAGGACAACGATCGTTATGCCCTGCATAGCGCTACCGTGACGGTTTTAGTTTTAACGGGTCCCGGTGGGCTCCCAGAGCATGCCCACCGGCTAGGGACAGTGGCCCAGCGGTGTGCGAACTAGCTGGTGAGCCCATACTTGCACGTATGGGCTGCGTGTAGAGTATATGGTACACGTCCANNNGTGAGCCCATACTTGCACGTATGGGCTGCGTGTAGAGTATATGGTACACGTCCACGATTACCTGTTAGGATTACACCGTAGGGAAAACGAAACGAAACGAAATGAAACGAAATGAAAGATAGGTCCCATCATATTATTGCATGTGATTGTTGCATTTAACCCCAATAGTGGGGTCACTTACTGAGTATTTCTTTAAATACTCAAGCCATGTGCTACTACATTTTTCAGGTTAAGGCAAGGCATTCCTGTACGGCTGACGACGGCATCGCAACTCAAGATCATGGCACATGCATAGGATAGTGGCGTTTATTTTCTTAGACTTAGGATAGAATAGGATGTTTTAAACTTAAACGCTTATTTATTTTATTTCGAGTTTGTGTTGTGTCGTTTTAAAGATGTTTTCGAAACACGTAAGTCCATGGCTGTGTTTTAAGTTAAAGGTTATGTTTTATGGAATTTAAATGAAGTCTTCCGCATTCAATGTTTATGGTATGTATACAGTAGCGACCTTAAATTAAGTAGAAAATTTTGGGTCGTTGCAGCTGGCCGACACGTGGCAGCGTTTCTTCCCTCTCTCCTGCGTGTTTTCAATTTTTCCAAGGTTAGCCTCTTTCGTTTTCGATCTATTTTCTTCCGATTTTTTTATCTTCCAATCCGTAATCCGATTCAACAAATTTTCTTCAGGAACCTTGTAGATCTCATATTGTACTCCTTCGAAACAATTTTCTTATATTTTTTTTGATAATCACAGATCTTAATATTCGAGTTTGAATTCAGAGAAAATACGAGTTCTTCCCGAAAATCACGTTTTCTTGAAACTCCTATTCAAACGCCAATCTTGGCCGCTTTCACTCCGAAACTTAACTAATTCATGCTATTAAGGGTAAGAGTCCAAGGATCAACCCAAAAACATAGCTAACACACGAAAATCTTGATGACTTCTCGATCTAGACACTCACGGACTAACCTGAAGTTCTTGGACGTTTTTTTGACGAAATAGGAAGGTGGGATTCGTGAGAGCACCTTGCCTCAGACTGTTGATGGTTTAGGTTGGGGACTCGAATCTCCGGCGTCAATTTTGATCCGATCTCCTCCTCCTACCTCAAAACCCCTAATCTTCTTTCTCTCTTCTTTCTCCTCTTTCTTTCTCTTCTCAGATTATGACTCCAATCAAATGAGACCATTTCTCTTCTAGATTATGACTCCAATCAAATGAGACCACTAAGTAATAGTAGGGCAAAATGACTAGTTTGCCCCTATTCTGACCTTGAAATTTTTATTTTATTTTATTATTATTTTTTTAAACTCTGTGCTACAATTCTCCCCACCTTCGAAACTTTCGTCCTCGAAAGTTGATCTCCAGAAGAGTTTAATACTGTAATATTTTTCATCCAAATATTAGTACAGAAGTTCTCTTGTATGTTCAATAAATTATAAATATTAATACTGTTTTTGAAAATTTATGAATATTTTTTAAACGTGAAATAAAGTTGTATTTATATAATGATAAACCTATTTTTAAAACAAAAGTAGTGATCATGAGATTTTCATGTTACATTATAAAGGGCTTGAATTAAAAGTGTTATCTATGATTGAGAACGATCTCTCTCGCCAATCAGCTTATCTTCTTTGGCGTGGTTGATCTTCTGTACAGTCTTCACATCACTCCATTGGCTGCGGTGGAGGTGGCGGAGAGGGGAAGAGAAATGCTGCCGGGGGTGGTGATTTAAAGAAATTTCGCGCAGGAGGTGGCGGAGAGGGAAAGAGAAATGCCGCCGGGGGTGGCGGAGAGGGGAAGAGAAATGCTGCCGGAGGTGGAGATTTAAAGAAGCTTTGCATAGGAGGTGGCGGAGAGGGGAAGAGAAATGCTGCCGGGGGTGGAGATTTAAAGAAGCTTCGCACAAGAGGTGGCAGAGAGGGGAAGAGGAATGCCGCTGGAGGGGGCGGAGAAGTGAAGAGGAAGGCAGATAGAGATCTACGGGAATGCTTAAGTCCGACGATGAGTTAGCAATGGCAAGAAATGGATGAGAGAAAAGTGGAAAAATGAATAGGAGGAAGAATCCTAAAAGATTCTTTTTTTTGTTCTTTCTTTTTAATGTTTGGTGATTATGAAGATGGTATGAATATCCATTGCCAATCTCAAAAAATTTATAGGAATAATGCACATTTTCAAATAGTAAATACTAAATTTGTCTTTTAAAAAAATAGTAAAAAAAAAAAAAAAAAAAGAAATTTAAATTTAAAAAAATAGTCTAAAGTTTCAATAATACAATTAAACTTCCTAAAAAAAATGGAATTAAATTTAAAAATATATATATATATTCTTATAATTAGTTAAGGATAAAAATTGTTAATATTTTGTAAAAAAAAAGTATCTTTAAATTTTCATAAAAATTTCATGCATACATTTAACTTTTACAAGTTTCATTATAATTTAGTTAGGGAGAAAGATATTGGAGAATGAGTGGTGAAAGTGGAGAGTTAGATGAGTTTCATCCTAACTAGATTTCAAATTAAATGGAAATATTTTCATTGTAGAATTAAAATTAAAGTTAGATGAAGTTTTTCTAAAATAAAATAGATTGAAATTGTTAGATATATTTTTTTATATGGCATAATTAGTTTTCCAAAATCATTTGTTACCAATAAATTAGGAAAATTCAACCAAAAATATATAATTTAATACTATATTTCTAAATTAGTTGTTCATGTGAGTTTATATGGTTTGTTTTCTTGTTGATCTCTTTTGTTGCTATTTTGTCTGATCTCAATGGTCTCGAGGCAAGTGGAGTGGCAATGTGCTTTCGTTAGGACTTAAAAGGCATGTCCCAACTAGACTAAATCTAGCAACATCTTCTGAAACGCTTCCATTGGGTCTAGGCACTAAGAGACGTGTGCCAACTGGCCCAAATCTAGCAACATCTCCCAAAACACCTCCATTGGGTCTAGGAGCTAAGAGGCGTGTCCCAACTGGTCAAAAATCAACATCTCCTGAAAGTCCTCCCTCAAATTTAGGCACCAAAAGGCCTGTCCCAATAGGATCAAATTCAGCAACATCTCTCGAAACGCCTCCATTAGGTCTAGGCACTAAGAGGTGTGTACCAACTGGCACAAATCTAGCAACTTCTCCTGAAAGCCCACCCTCAAGTTTAAGCACCACAAGGCGTATCCCAACTAGACCAAAATCCAGCAACATCTCCTGAAACGCCTCCATTGGATGTAGGCACGAAGAGGCGTGTCCCAATTGGCCCAAATCCAACAACATCTCCTGAAAGCCCTCCCTCAAGTTTAGGCACCAAAAGGCATGTCCCAACTGGACCAAATCCAGCAACATCTCCCGAAACGCCACCACTGGGTCTAGGCACTAAGAGGCGTGTATCAACTGGCCTAAATCCAACAACATCTCCTGAAAGCCCTCTCTCAAGTTTAGGCACCAAAAGGCGTGTCCCAATTGAACCAAATCCAGCAACATCTCTCGAAACGCCTCTATTGGGTCTAGGCACGAAGAGGCGTGTCCCAACTGGCCCAAATCCAGCAACATCTCCTGAAAGCCCTCCTTTAAATTTATTATGAGGCCTCATGATAGTAGCAAGTTTAATTAGGGTCTCTAAAGATATATTACAATGAGGTCTTTGATGTTCTATCTTCTTTCTAATGAGATGATCCACCCTTTATGACGGGAGACTCTAATAATGGGCGTGAAAATAATAATTTAGTTTTAGAATTTTTTTAATATCTATTGAGATGATCCACCTTTATGACAAGAGACTCTAACACCATTAGGCAGGTGAAGTATCATTATGTTTTACATAATACTATCGTGACGGTTACTAATTCTAATGGGAATTCGGCATAAGAAGAGTTATCAGAGCAAGCTCGCCTGACAAGAAAAGGAGCCCAACGGTGTGTGAACTGTCTAGTGAGCCCATACTCGCAGTATAGGCTGTGTGTAGAGTATATGGTACACATCCAAGTTGCCCATTAAGATAGTGTCGCAGGAAAAGAGACTAATATGATAGGTTCGTCAATGCATTCACATGTTCTTGCATTTAACCCCCGACAGTGAGGTCACTTACTGAGTATTTTTTAAAATACTCAAGCCACGTGTTACCTTTATTTCACGTTATGGAAAGACATTTCTATACAGCTGACGACGAAATCGCAACTCGAGACCATGACACAGGCATAGGGTAGTCATATTTATTTTATTAGACTTAGATTAGAATATAATGTTTTTAATTTAAACGTTTATTTATTTTATTTAGTCTTTTGTTGTGTCGTTTTTAAAGGTGTTTTCAAAACACGTAAGTCCATGGCTGTGTTTTAAGATGAATGTGACATTTTATGAAAGTTTAAATGAAGTATTTCAGCATTCAATGTCTATGATATCTATATAGTAGCGACCTTAAATTAAGTAGAAAATTTTAGATCGTTACATATTGTCATTGAAGAAAGATTTGAGATGAAGAACCATCGATGAAAATTCTTGCAAAGGAGGAAGAAACATTACGCAATAGAAACATTCATTTCGTCACGATTTTGTAGAGGAATGAATGGTGAGGGAGCCACCTGAATAGGAGGAGAGGATGAGCATAACTATCACTAGAATGGATAACATTTTAGGGCCAAAATTTAGGGGAAGAGGTGTAATATCCTAACAAATTTAAAAAATTATATATATATATATATAGATACATGTATATATATCGAGACATACATATATAATATTTATATTACATAGATACGTATATATATATATAAAATAAACAAAATCTAAAGATTTTAAAGAAGAGAATCGGTGAACTTTTTTTTAAAAAAATTATCCCAAGATTTGGTGAAAAAAATTCACATTTTTATATTTTCAATATATTTAAATTCTGAATTTTAAATTTTAAAATAGTGTATAAAAAATGTTCCATATAAATTTAATTTATTTTATATATTATACATTATAATTAATTATATATAGTAATTTAATGGACTTGAACAATATTAATTTTTTATTTAAAATAAACTAATTATTTAACCTGTTTATTATATAATAAAGAAAAAAAAATTCTACATTAAAAATAAATTATATAATATTTCTATTATAATATCTAACTTTTTGTCATTTAATCTTTATTTTAGGCTTCTTTTTAAAAAAATATATTTATTTAATGTTAAAATAAAAGATGATAATGTTTGCATTAGATAATCATTTTAGGACCCGTTTCAAAAAAAAGATTTATTTATTTAATGGTTAAAGATAAAAAGTTGATAATATTTTTATTATATCATTTTAAATTTGAATTCCGATTTTGGTTCCCAATTGTTTAAAGAAATCATATATTATTTGGTGTATATATATATATTATCTCAACTTGACTTTGGTTATCGTGTGAAACAGTTCTTTTAATCATTTTTTTCAATATGGAATATTTTATCATCGAAGCTCCATCAATACTATGTCACTAGAAATTGAAGCGTCGTGTTTTAAACTTCAACAACTTCACCTAACTTCTTCATATGTTGAACCCATCAAACTCACGTTAATGGTCCAAGTCATTTGCAATCACTTCTTCATGGAAGAAAATTGTAGTTTTTCACCTGACAGTTACATTGAAATTACGGAATGTTGCAACCCATCATGTGAGATCGTTCATACGTGAAGACCCGATAGTTTCTACGAGTAAAATCGCTATCAAAATGTTAATTAGAGTAACTAGGAAGGGATGAAAGTTGTGTAATTTGTATGGAAAAGATTATAAAGAGGAAGGAAGTGAAATATTATTATGGAGATGCCTTGCTTGCATTGCATGTTTTTCACGAAGAATGCTTAAGAAGTTGGCTGAACAAAAGTTATTATTGTCTTATGTGTAGATTTGAGATGCCGGGAAATGTGTTGTTTTTTTTTTTCTCATTATTGTGTTTAATATGGAAATAATTTATCAGGTTATATCTTTTTCATTAAAATGATTCGGAAAATAGGAGAAAGAAGACAGTGTGAGAAAACATCCATGAAAGCCTCGGAATTGTGAGAAGGATAAGCTTGACTTATACATAATTTATAGCGTTTGGTGACCATTTTTTAAGCTTCAAATACAAACATGCAAATCAAAGTGAAACCAAAGTTGCTTCCAAAGTCAAACGTGCAAATCAGGAGAAGAATTGTTAGTGTTTCCGTCTTTTTTAAATAGTCATTAGTCACATGTTTTATTAAGAAAATAGTATCAAACCCTCTTCTCAAATTATTGTGTTTGGTTTTTTTTTTTTTTTTTTTTTTTTTTTTTTTTTTTT
>NW_019268521.1:231729-245989 GCF_002738365.1 Cucurbita moschata
TTTTTTTTTTTTTTTTTTTTTTTTCTATTTCCATTATTAGTTTTGGTGTGTTTCAATCGTGTCAAAATTGAGTGAACTTATTGGTAGTTTGAATTAGCCAAAACATTCGTAATCAGTTAATATTTGGAGAATATATTAGTTATAGAATATATATTAGATATCAGTAATCAGTTAATATTTTTGATTTGATTCGAGTATATTTTATTTTATTCTCGAGATTTAGTTAGTTTATATTTTCTAGGTATTAGTTGGTATCTTGTTAACTATTTAAACGTTGTGAATATCATTTAACCTTCTATCCCAATTCTATTTCTCATTCTAACTCTGAATTGTTTATAATATTTTCAGATCTATTCACATTTTCCTTCCATCCCAATTCTATTTCTCATTCTAACTCTAAATTGGTTATAATATTTTGAGATCTATTCACACTTTTACTTTTGAGTGGTAGATATTCTTTCCAATCGAAAGTCAAAACCAATCAAATATGAGTAGTAGATATTCTGTCAAATTGAAAGTCAAAACCAATCAAATATGTTAGGATTTTAGTATAATATCAACTCTTCGAGAGAGCGAGTATAGACGGGTCAAGTATCCTTTTTAGGAACTGATAAATGTTATTTTATTAGAAGTTCAACGAATTATATATATATATATATATATATATATATATATATATATATAATATATATATATATATAATATATATATATATATAATATATATATATATATATATTTATTTATTTATTTATTTGGTGCGTATGAAAGACCATCCGAATGTTATATAAATAAATAATACATTTAACAATTATTATATTAGTTAATTTGATAATTAACTGTGGGTAGTTAATTTATTTTTTATTAATTCAAATTATCATATTTTAGGTTTTTGAGTTTATTTAACTAATTTTAAAATCTATTCTCAAATAAAAATATTTAATAAAATTATATAAGATTTTGATGGTAAATAATTAATATAATAATAAAATTACCATGTTATTGAGGTAGAGATAAATGACTCATGCATGGTTGACTCTACATAGGCTGTTGCTAAACCTTATTTTTAACTATGTTTTCACCATGTTTACATCATTCCATTTGTGATTTGTATTCATTCCTAACATGTTAGAGAACTAATTCATAATCATATGACATACAACATGCAAGAAATCTCAAAATAAAAATCATGGTTCAATGAGATGATGCATATAATACTTCCATACTTATCATGAAATAAATTACAATGAGACGTATGCACAAGAAGTATATGTTATTGCCATTTTGCTTCTCCTCTAACGTTTCTCTTCCTCGACAATTTTTTTTTTTTGCTCAAATCATAGATATCATCAAAGTATCATTTAGGGTCACTTGACAATTTTAAAATATATAAGAATGTTCTAGTTCATGCAATGTTCGAGCACCTCACGGTCACGCTTCCTTTTTTCTTTCATCTTAAAGTCTTCGGCATATTGTGCACTTATGACTTCGTTCTCAGACGTCTTTCCTTTTTCCAGAGATGTCTAATTAAGAGAAAAAAATAGAAAGAACCGAAGAGACCATGTTTCATACCAAAATTTGCAAACTAGCAAAGAATCTAATGCTTTTAAGTAATTAAAAGACTGTACTAAATGGTTAACATTTCTACAATTTCAAAGCAAATAAAACAAATGAATTTTTGGCTTTAAAAATCAAAAGTTTAATTAATATATAATTCTAAATTCCAAATTTGATGGATTATTTTTAAAAATATGGTAAATTTTTAAAATAATATTTTTATATTAAATTTGAATTTTTAAAAGCAAATTCAAAAATATTAATAAATATAGTATTTCTTCTTATATTATATTATTTTGCATTATATCACTTTAACTCTTAATCCTGATTGGGAAGCAATAAGATTTTTTTTTTTCAAATAGTTCTTTTGACACTTTTTTTAATATGAAATCTCTTTGTCGTCGAAGCTCTATCATTACTATGTCGGTGAAAGTTGAAGCGTCCAGTTTCAATCTCCAACAACTTCTCCAAATTCCATCATCGGATGAATCCATCGAACTCACATTAATGGCCCAAGTCATTGACAGTCACTTCCTCATAGATGAAAACGACAATTCATTGTTGGTCAACATGAATCCCAAAAGCTTTTCTTCCTAACTTATCAATTTCCTCTAAAAGAACTCTGACGATGACATATGCAACCTTGCTACAATTCTTATCATCCAAGTTTAGAAGATACGATTATCTCATGCTTGATGCTAAAATTATCACAGACGAGATAAGAAAGTGGTGGAGAACAATTAAAGAAACTGCATATTTAGATGGAGTTGGAAACGTTTTTCCTCTAACAGTTACACTGAAATTATGGAATGTTGCAACCCATCAGGTGAGCTCGTTCATGGCTGATAGTGAAGACCCAATGGTTCCTACGAGAAAATCACCAACTTGTGAGTTTGTTGATGTTAAAATGTTAGGAAGGTTCAAAATATTTGGATGATTGTGTTTGTATTTTCATACTACTATAAATAACACAAGATTAGATAAAAAAAAAAAAAAAAGAAGTGAAATCAGTTACCAAGAATACATTATTGGTATCGGAGCTTTAGACTTATAGATTCTGTAGACTAGCCTACGAGGTAGGCTCAATATGTTTCTATCGTCCTACCGCTGATGCACCATTGCTGTCAAGTATGCCTTACAAAAGAATAAATGATGTGGTTTTGTTATGTTATGATTTACCTTGCATGGAATGTGAATATTAATTGATGTATTGATGATAGTTAGAGTTAACAAGGTTTATATAGTGTGGCAAAGTTATAGTTTCATGAAAGGAGGTTAGCAAGCTACTAAACACCAATATACTAAAAAATGACTTTGTTGAAGAAGGTTAGACGTCTCAATCAGATGTCTACAAAATAGAAGAAGAAATTTGTGGAGGCTTTTCGTTATAGTTATAGGAAAATTGTTAAAATGAGACCTTGAGAACGTCTAGATAAAGAGGTCAATTATTGAATGTTTAACAAAGTTTAGAGAATTTGACTTAGAGGACAATGCAGTGCATGAAACTGATAAAACTATTGATTTAATTGATGGAAGAAAACAATTAAGTGCATGAAACTGATAAAACTATTGATTTAGTTGATGGAAGAAAACAATTATTGTCTAAGAAAGTGAGAATATTAGAATGAAGATTTAGTAAGGTGTTCAACATTAGTATCCATACGAATATTGATTCCACTTGGCCACATACTCACTAAATGATTTTTGTTGTTCATGAAATTTTAAGAGAAGGTTCGATTTGGTAGCAATTATATTGCGATAAGGGGCTAAACCAAGGGCCATGTGTTAAATGACTAAAATGCCCCTATAATTATGTACCTAGGTTAGGACTCGAGTGACTTCTAAATGACATGAAATTTGATAAGGAGGCTTATGTCATGGTTTAAAGAGATTATACAAAATTATAAGGCCATTGGAATATATTGAGTACAAGGACCCTCAAATTTCCCTATTTAATCTAAGTCATTACTGTTATAAACGCAAAAATTACCTTAACGTCCCTGTATTTATGCAGAATTAAATGGACTCCTATTATAAATGCAACATCAATTTTCCATTTATCAGCTCATGAATAAATGAATACAGGGAAAGAAAGGAAAAAAAAAACAATTTTGAATTAAACACCCTATACTAACCTATGGATTATTAATGCGATTACAATTCAACTTATACTAATCTATACTAAGGATGCAAACGGAAATTCAACCTATACTAACCTATACTATGAATGCAAATGAAATTCAACCTATACTAACTTATACTACGAACGGGAAACAACTATCATATGCATGAGCCACAGTTACGGGATGTGCGATGCTGCCATCGATCTCACATGGGTGCCTTGCCTTTATTTGAAAAATATAGTAGCACGAGGCTTTGAGAATTTATAGAATACTCACTAAGTGATCCCCTATCGAGGTTATGAAACAATCACATGCAAATGAGATGATGGGACCTATCTTTCAATCTATCTTCCTACGGTGCTGTCCTAACTGGTAATTTGGATGTGTACTATATACTCTACACGCAGCTCATACGTGAGAGTATGGATTCACCAGTCAGTTCGCACACCACTGGGCCACTTTCCTTGTCAGGCGAGCATACTCTGGGAGCTCCTTAGGCCAGACACCCGTTAGAACTAGTAGCCGTCATCTTTCAATCTATCTTCCTACGGTGCTGTCCTAACGGGTAATTTGAATGTGTACCATATACTCTACACACAGCCCATACGTGCGAGTATGGACTCACCAGTCAGTTCGCACACCACTGGGCCACTTTCCTTGTCGGGAGAGCATACTCTGGGAGCTCATTAGGCCAGACACCCGTTAGAACTAGTAGCCGTCACGGTAGCGCTATGTAATACATAACGATCGTACCCCTGCCCTCGGGTGTACGCGTCCGTACCCTCGTGATGGAATAGGGGTATCACCCAATGCATTAGCACACATAATGCATGAGGTCCCCAATATTTCTACTTTTATCATTAATGAATATAACCCCACCATCATCTTTCATGCTTAACATATCATTTCTCATTTTTCGGTCTACGTATCATACATAATCCTAACAGGGTTACATTTCATGCAATTTATCGTGATTTCATGTCATATATTTCATGCTGTTTACATTCAAAATTATAGTACCATTCATGCCAGAATCATCCAGAAATATCATAAACGTCATAAGCACAACACATCACATCATACTAAACAGCATACATTCATATTTCACAAGCTTACGTATTCAAGTATAACAGTCTAGCATACAATTTAATGACACGTGCGAATCCACGGGCACGTGCCAACATACAACATACCACACGTAACCTACGACGGGTGAGCCACTTACTTGGTAGGCCTTAGCCGAAGTACTCCCTAAAGTATAAACGTAAGCTCCTAGCTCCTCGTATACATCCTACGCTTCCGTTGGTGGTTGGTTCCAATTGGATCATCTGACACCTTCGTTAGTATTTCACAAACATAATTAATTTCCAACTTGAATTTTTGAAATACGGTCTTAAAATGATCTATTTTACCTTAAACATGGTCGAAATCAAGTTTGAGAGGGTCGGAGCGATGCCGAACAGGTCAGAACTAGATTTTCCGAGCCGAATAAGCCACCGCCGAACCGATTGAGCTGCCGAAGCCAAGGGCTTTTTGCGCCAGAAGCTGACACGTGGCACAATCAGCAGGCGACGAGTGTGCAGATGAGATGTTATGATATGACACGTGGCACAATCATCTGTACAAGGGTGTCTTGCCTTTACCTAAAATTTAAAAGTAGTACATGACTCGAGTATTTTAAGAAAGACTCAGTGAGTAACCCACTATTAGTCTCATGGAATGCAATCCATGCAACATGGGATACCTATTCTTTTATCATAGCATATCATGGCCTTAGGCAGCTTTTCCATCCAGTTAAGTTTAGATATGTAGTACTTCTCTATACATGACCCGCTTATGCGAGCATGGGTCCACTAGGCGAGCTTGCACACTCCTTGGGCTGACTAGTTGGACCAGCACTCCCTCAATACATCATGGTAAACATAATGTCATAAATCATATATCATATTGTATGTGTCCGTACACATCATAGTGGAGAAGTATCTCGTGTCACACAAAAATGCATAAGGTCCCCAGAGCATATGGTCATGATATAATATGTGATGCAAAACAAACCTCCCAAACAAACCTTACATGCCTATGAGACAGTAAATACATTAATTATGCTTACATAATTCCTTTTAATTTGCTATCGTATAACTTAGCTTCCATAGCATTTTCTATATTAATTTCCTATTATATAACTTCTATTATATAACTTAGTTTCCATAGCATTTTTTATAGACGTTAATGCATTACAACATCTAAATATCATATCATTTTTATACATCATGTCATGATCATATTATAACATCGCTTATCATGGTATGACATAATTTGTCGTGGTGTAACATGACATAACATATCATAACGTAGCATAGCAATACATAGCATCACATATCATTACCCAACATAGTTTATCGTAGCCTAATATCATATAATGTAGCATGATATATCATATTATAACATAACATCACATGGCATGATTTATCATAATGACATATCATATCATAACATCTTATATTATATCATAACGTAGCATCACATAGCATAACATACATTCAAGCATACTACTCATGCAGAAGTCACGAGACACGTGTCATCATACATATGACATTTCTTCTAACCAAATTAACAGTGGAACCACTTGGTTGGCTTAGACCAGAGTTACTAATTATTTTTTTTTGTACTAGTCTAAATATGCTCCTTAAGGTCCAATTCAACACCAAATCTATCTTCTTAATGATATTAATTAAAACCAAATGACTACAAAGATCAATCATCTTGTAGTCGAATTAATATCTAAGACATATCTACTCCTTTCCTTTCCTTTTTTTTTCTTTTTTTTTTTTGAAATTAAGTATATTATCTAATATTTAAAATTCTCAAAATTAAAAATTATGGAAAATTGGTTTCCTATCATTTTGATGGAACATTTTAACATCGTGACTCTATTATGTTGTAACTTAAATTAATTCTAATCGAAAATTATGATTGAATTTTATTAACATCTTTGAGTTTTTAAATTTTATTAAGTATTTAACACAATTTTAATTTAAAATTTTAGATTTAATATTTATAAATATATCTAACAAATATAAAATTTATCGAAATATTTTGATTTTATAATATATTTGAAAATATAGGTTTATTACAATATTATATTTACTAGTACAAGTAATTTAACACTCTTTCAAATTGTTTTTTGTTCTTTTTTTATATTGTTCAATTCTTTTTTTTAAATGGCTATGACATGATTTCTAGAACAAATAAATTGTTTTTGTAACAAGATTGATGTAAATTTAATGAAAATAGAGTATGAAAATTGACTTACTGTGATTTCAAGGACAACTCCTCCCTCATTAGAGTATGATAAACATTGCTCCAACTAAATGATGAACACTTCAACAATCTACACGATTTTGTGATCTTAATTGGCCACTTGCTTGATTGGCCTTAGCCGAAATTCTATCTAGCTCCAAATTTGCTTGTTTTCATTCTTCAAATTTGTTCACTTATATCGAGGCTTCACCATTTTGAACTTAAACTTAATTGCCTAGTAAAAAATCGAATTCCTCATTTTCATTGTTTATAAATTATATTTGGTAGTAAAACTTAAATTAAAAATATGTCAATTTTCATGTTGATTGATCATTCCATCCAAGTATTGTTTGTCATAATATTATATTCTCTAGATATGAATAATAATGATCTTTCATTTTCCCTCTCTTTGTGTACACTCTATTTTACTTTTGTTAGGTTCACAATTATTTTTCAAGTTTAATTGATTCTTAAATTACATAGAAAATAAAAGATTGAATTTCATGTCTCTCCCATTTTTTCCTTTTATCTTTGAATTTCCTCTATTGTTATTTTAACTTCTATTTTCCTTCTTTGATGTACACTCTATTTCTTTCCTTTTGTGCTTTTGTTAGGTTCATAATTATTAGTTTCTTTATTTTATTCCATTTTCCTTCTCCCTTGTACACTTTGTTTTTTATTTTATTATATTTTCCTTCATTCCATTTTTCTTCTATGTATGGTACACTTTAGTCTTTTGCTTTAAATATTTTGTTTTAATTCACCAAAATTTTTACCTTATTTTTTGGGTCACTATTTGGCTTTATGAAAACTTCCATATTAAGCTGGACAAATTTAGATAAAAATCCTCCTATTTAGATACCCAATATTGTAGGATATGGTTAATTAATTTTGATGGAGAGTATAAGGTTAAAATTCTAGTATATCACATGGAATGCAGAAAATGCAGGCTAAATAGATGTTGTCTATTACAACTATAACCACCTGGAATTTTCTACTTAATTTAAGGTCGTCACTGCATACATATAATGAACATTGAATGTAGAAATACTTCATTTAAACTTTCATAAAACGTCACCTTCATCTTAAAACACAGTCATTGACTTACGTGGCTTGAAAACACCTTTAAAAGACGACACAACAAAAGACTAAACAAAATAAATAAACGTTTAAATTAAAAACATACTATTCTAACCTAAGTCTAAGAAAATAAATACGACTACCCTATGCATGTTCCATGGTCTCAAGTTGCGATGTCGTCGTCATCCGTATAGAAGTATTTAAATAAATAGTCAATAAGTGACCCCACTATTGGGGCTTTAAATCCGAATGCAATGATAGAACCTATCTTTTCAATATATTTTCCTTCGTTACTATCCTAACGGGTAACTTGGATGTGTATCATATACTCTACACATAGCCCATACGTTGGAGTATGGACTCACCACTTTGTTTGCACACCATTGGGCCACTTTCCTTGTCGTGCGAGCATAATCTGGGAGCTACTTAAACTGGACACCGTTAGAACTAATAACCATCACGGCAGCATTAGGTTAAACATAATGTTTGTTTTCCTGCTTGACAGTCGTAGCAGTATGATAAACATAATGTTTGTTTTCCTGCTTGACAGTCGTAGCAGTATGATAAACATAATGAGTGTTTTTTTGCTTGGTCATAGTAGCATTATGATAACCATAATGATTGTTTTTCTGCCTCGTAATGTACACGTCCGTACTCTCGTGAAGGGTAAGAAGTATCCCCAATGCATGAGCACACAATAATGCGTGAGGTCCCAACATTTTTCGATTTTCATTATCATTTAATACAACCCCAATAGCATTCTATACATATCATATCGTTTCTCATATCATTCCACATATCGTTTATCATATCTTTTATGCATACGCCGGAGTTGTATTTCATGCTAGTTCGTCATTTTGCATGTCAATTATCATATATCTCGTACCATAACATATTTCATATCATTTTTATATCATATCACAATATATATATATGTCATTCACATGTCATATCATATCTTAAACACTTTGTTGTGATATCGTTCCTTAACTTATCAACAGCCTTAACATTCTTACATCTAACATAATCATATCATTATATGAATGTACCTTAGTCATATTATTACAGGAACGTATCCTAACGCTATCGTTTTATCAATTTATCATAATCCTTACTTTTTGAGTAATCCTAACGCTATCGTTCTATCATTCAATGTTCATAGACTATACATGTATTTGAGTAATTTTAAAGCATATTGCTTTCATTTTAAGTATTCTTAAATGAATATTTTTGAAACTTGGAGTTCCTATATTTGTGTTGATTGGAAAACGACTTCAAAATTCATTTTACTTTCCATCCATCATTTTTCTCATTGGATTTGATGGAAAGTAAATGAATTTAAATACATAATTTTATCCAAAGTTATTCAGAATATTTTTATGTTCTGGTGTTTACGGTAGCTTCTGGATTAATGTTTAGTACTAGTGAGAGAATTCTTGATTGTTTTAGGAGTCATTTAACACTAAGACTCTCATGAATTTGGTGGAAAGTAAATGAATTTAAATACATAATTTTATCCAAAGTTGTTCGGAATATTTTTATGTTCCGGTGTTTACGGTAGCTTCAGGATTAATGTTTAGTACTAGTGAGAGAATTCTTGATTGTTTTAGGAGTCATTTAACACTAAGACTCTGGATTAATGTTTAGTACTAGTGAGAGAATTCTTGATTGTTTTAGGAGTCATTTAACATTAAGACTCTGGATTAATGTTTAGTACTAGTGAGAGAATTCTTGATTGTTTTAGGAGTCATTTAACACTAAGGCTATTGACACAAAATTGTTGGATAAAAAATTAGTTTTAGGCCTCAAACTTAAGTAAATCTATTTCAGTCTAAGTTTTTTTACAATATTTTTTATTTTTGATATGCATAGTTTCTTTAAACTAATCATTTTTATTGTGATGATCTATCTTTCCTTCTATTTTCTTTCCTTCTATTTTCTCTACTTTTAAGTAATCAATCTCAACCAGGATCAGTATTCAATTTTCTCTTGTTACTGTTGATAACATTTTTTTAATGATTATAGATTGATTTGTCTTTGTTTATGAACTTTTAATATTTTTTACTTAAAAAATATTTT
The DNA here is from genome assembly GCF_002738365.1 of Cucurbita moschata. NCBI lineage: Eukaryota > Viridiplantae > Streptophyta > Magnoliopsida > Cucurbitales > Cucurbitaceae > Cucurbita > Cucurbita moschata. The sequence continues at coordinate 241,868 of NW_019268521.1, forward strand.
CTATCGAATAATTATGAATTGTGGATAAATAATTTTTTTTAGTTTTTTTAGTGTTGACAACCCGACAACCCAACCGGAACCCAACCCAAAAATTTTTGGGTTAGGTTGGGTTGGGTTGTGAAAATTGTCTGAGTATGCACTAAAAGCAATTGGCCTCCCTGATATGCTGAAATTAACCACATCTAAGTACAATTAATTCTCATACCAAAGTTGACTACCTTTCATTGGGGGCATGCCAGTTGTTCACGACAAACAGTAAAAATAATGGCTAGAAAAAAAAATATCATTCTAAGGAAAGTAATGCAACTATGTAAGTGCATAAATAATAATAAAAATAAAAAAATAAAAAAAATAAAAACTAACTGTTTTGCTGGAGCTTGTTAACTGTTTACTGTTTGTCACCTCCTTTTCCTCAATTTTTTTCAGTTATCAATTGTTAAAGAAATAATTTTGTGGGTGGAAATAATTGTGAAATCTATCCCCTATATATCAAATAGTTGTACTTATGTACGTAGTTCAAGAGTATGTTCTCAATAGATGACTTCATTGATGAATTTTTTCTTTCCTATAATTCGAGTGATTAAACATATCTTACGAGTTCATCCAATTCTGCTTGTTGATTAGTACATTTATTCCAACTATTGTCTTCTTGTTGTTGCTATTTTCAACTATTTGCTACTGAATTTTCTATCAATTTATAAATTGTTGATCAATCCTCTGCTACGGCTGGATATTTTATGTTGTCATTGATATTAAATTCTATTTGTTGATCATTCATTTTTCAACATTATAGTTCCCTTGTGGACATCTACAATCGTTCTTGCAGTTTTTAAAAATGCTCCCAACAAGATAATTGGTAGTCATGGTTCGCTTCATAATCCAAAAGGATAAAATCTGCTGGAAATATAAACTTGTCCACTTGAATTAGAATATCTTCGATTTTGCCTCCTAGATGAGTGAAAGATCGGTCAGCTAGTTGGAGGGTGACTTTAGTTGATCTAGCTTCACCAATACCTAACTTTTGGTAAATAGACAATGTCATTAGATTAATGCTTGATCCCAAATCACATAATGCTCGACCTTACTTCTTTCCTGATATGAACCAAAAGACATCAATCATACAATATACTTCAATGAAGATGTGAAGGAAAGGTTGTCAAAATTATCAAAAGATGTTTCAATTCATGCCACATTAAAAAAGAATGAAGTTTGATTGTTATAAATTTTGGGTGGGTTACAATTTAGAGTAATTTAGGGTTATTGAATTTCATTAATGTATTGTAAGACTTTTTATTTACTTTAGTTACAATTACATAATGGTTAATTATGACTATTAAGTATGAATGTTACAACTCTTGGAATGCCTCTAATAGTTTGATTTTGAGGGTATATAAAGCCATGTATGTTGTGTTTGTAAGACTGGGAAAATATAGTAAAAGAAGCATTTGTGCTTTCTTTAGTCAATGACTAAGTTTCTTTGCAATTCTATGTAGTTTAGGTTGCATGTAGAATCATTCAAGCTCGACATGATCAATCTTGCTTCTGGAATGATTTGAATCTCAAACAAGTGTTCTTGCATTGAGATATTTGATCAACAAGAATCATTCAAGCTAGACATGATCGATCTTGCTTGTGAAGTGATTCGAATCTCAAATAATGTTCTTGCGTTGAGATATTCGATCAAAAAGGTAATCCGAATCTTATTCCCCTTGTATTGATTCCTTATACTTCTTTCCTTTAGTTGATATTGTAATTGTAAATGAGGCAGGATCTTTCTCCTTTAGTGGGACCTTATTTTGCAATATTGTACTACGCTCTTCATTCAACTCTACCACCTTGAATTCTTCAAATTTTCTTTGATTGGTGAGAATATCTTTCAAGAGTTTGACATAATTGAACATTTATTTCAAGGCTTCCATTAATGGTATGTTTATATAAATTTTTTTAAATATATCCATGAACTTCTCGAAATGGGCTTCTTCCTTGTTCTTTTTTATTCTTTGTCGAAAAGAAGATAGTGATGTGTATATTCTGCTCTCTTATTCACGGTTGAAATGTTGTTTGTGTTTTAAGAGACTGCACTGTTCCTGCATAATTTCCTCTTTCTCTACTGTGTATAAGTTATTTCTTGGGAATAACTATTGTTGTTGTCCCTAGTTTCACCTCTCGTGCGGAGTATTCTTTTCCTTGGGTGTTGGCTTCTTGAGGACCATATGTCATTTGATTTTGTAGAACAAAACCCAAAGGGTAATTTGATTTAGGTGACATTTGTTGATTGTATGAGACTTGTCTCTTCCATGAGAAGTTTTGACAGTTTTTCCACCCTGAATTATACGTCTTTGAGAATGAATTATTTTTTTAGATGCCTTGAATAGCTTGATTCTCCACATAAAAAATTGATATTAGATTACTTGGACGTTAATCAAAACTGTGTTCTTCTCCACAATATACACAAGATTCAGCTGTTGTTTTGGTCATTACAACAGTAGCTTAGACTTGGTCATTACAACAGTAGCTTAGACTTGGTCATTACAACAGTAGCTTAGACGGGTGTTTTAGTCATGGAACCTTGTCCTAACGCTAGATTTTGTAGAATATTAGTCACTGAAGCTAATTAAGCGTTGATAGAGGATAAAGCATCAACTTCAAGTACTCCTCAAGTCTTCTTTCCTGGATTGCTTCTCACATCAGCCAATTGAAAATTGTTAATCAAGCATTGATTGCCAATTGCTCCCCATGAACACCCTCATCATCATACTGTGCGCGTCCCCACTCATCATCACTAGTGGAGAAGTATCCCGATATATATTAACACACAAAATGCATGAGATCCCTATAGTTTTCATCTTTAAATCATCTTTAAGACACAACCCTATCTACCATTCACTTATTATTCTAAGTAACATGCATGCATTTACATTCATATATTCATCATCATTAACATTAAATAGGATTGTGTCTTTGAAAACTTGTCATCATAATACATCGTGGCATTTAATACATGCACAACATCTTAATATGGAACATCGTCATATTAAGTCATTTTCTCATCATATGTCTCATCATCTTATTATTATGCATGTACATCATCATGTCAACATCATGTACATCATCACATCATCATATAACATCAACACATCATCATTTAGCGTCATCATATCATCATATAACATCATCAATCATCATATAACATAAAAGCATAAATGACACGCGCAAGGGCTACTGGACACGTGTCGTCATACATAAGACAAGTCTTCTGACCGAGCCGATAGAAAAACCACTTACCTGATTAGCTTAAGTTGTTGTCATGAATTTATTCTTCATGAAAGTTTGATTCTGTCTTTTGAAATCCAAGTTAATCTATGTGTGCTCATGACGTTAGTTTCAAGTTCGAACTTTCATGTAACAAGTTTATAGATGGAGTTAACCATTTTTCTAGAAGATATAAGCTACTGTCATATAAAAGAATTTGATGAATTTATTTTACGTTAGAGTATTATCTGCTTTCTAGTCATCCCATATTTCAAAATTTAATTCTTTTTCCATGGTTTATCCTCTATCATTCTTATTCTTATAAACTAAGTTAAGGTTGACAGTATACATAAAAAATTGTCAATTTTATTCCACTAATTTTTCTTTTAATTCTATTAACAATTATCTTTATCCAATTTTAATTGAACAATAAAAGACTTCCATTTTTTTTTCCTTCTCACTTTTAATTTTTTTTGCAATTATCTTTGAACAATTTTAATAGATTCTTTTTTTTTCATTTTTTTCTATGCTTTTAATGGTCTTCGCCATTGTCTTTAGCTAATTTTAATAGATTCTTCTTTTTTTTTTTTTTACCATTTTAATGTTGTTCATCGTGATTTTCTAAAATGATGGTAAAAATCTAAATAATTAAAATAGAATAAAAGAGATGGAAGATCTAATAAACTTCTCTCTCTTTCTTTATTTTTTTTCCTGTGGTGATCATTACGGTGTTGGGGAGGTGTTGTAATAAAATAAAATAAAAGTGAATTTTGAACTTAAAATTCTAGTTCTATATTTTAACTTTTAATTTGATCGAAATTGTAAAAAAAAAAAAAAAAAAAAAAAAAAAAAAAAAAAAAAAAAAAAAAA
>NW_019268521.1:246419-340863 GCF_002738365.1 Cucurbita moschata
AAAAAAAAAAAAAAAAAAAAAAAAAAAAAAAAAAAAAAAAAAAAAAACTTCAAAATGGTTGTAATTTTAGAACTCTAATATTTTTTCATCCAAATATTATTACAGAAGTTCTCTTATAAGTTAAATAAATTATAAATATTAATATTATTTTTAAAAAATTTATGAATATTTTTTAAACGTGAAATAAAGTTGTATTTATTGAATGATAAACCTATTTTTAAAACAAAAGTAGTGATCATAAGATTTCCCTGTTACATTATTCAAGGGTTTGAATTAAAAGTGTTCATCTCTTATTGAGAACATCTCTCTTGCCTTATCTTCTCTGGCGTGGTTGATCTTTTGTACGTCTTCACATCACTCCATTAGCTGCGGTGGAGGTGGCAGAGAGGGGAAGAGAAATGCTGCTGGGGGTGGTGATTTAAAGAAGCTTCGCGCAGGAGGTGGCGGAGAGGGAAAGAGAAATGCCGCCAAAGGTGGCGGAGAGGGGAAGAGAAACGACGCCGGAGGTGGAGATTAAAGAGGCTTTGCATAGGAGGTGGCGGGGAGGGAAAGAGAAATGCTGTCGAGGGTGGCGGAGAGGGAAAGAGAAATGCCGTCGGGGGTGGAGATTTAAAGAAGCTTCGCGTAGTAGGTGGCGGAGATGTGAAGAGGAACGCCGCTGGAGGGGGTGGAGAAGTGAAGAGGCGTGTACCAATTGGCCTAAATCCAGCAACTTCTCTTGAAAGTTGAAGAACATAGAGATCTACGGAATGTTTCAGGTCTGGCGATGAGTCAGCAATGACAAAAAATGGATGAGAGAAAAGTGAAAAAATGAATAGCAAAAGAACCCTAAAAGATTCATTTTTTGTTCTTTCTTTTTTAAGTTTGGTGATTATGAAGATGGTATGAAGATCCACCGCCAATCTCAAAAAAAAAATTTATAGGAATAATGCCATTTTCAAATAGTAAATACTAAATTTGTTTTTAAAAAAAATAGTAGAAAAAAAAACAAAGAAATTTAAACTTAAAAAAATAATCTAAAGTTTCAATAATACAATTAAATTTAAAAAAAAAATTAAAAAAAAATTATTATAATTAATTAGGAATAAAAATTGTTAATATTTTGTTTAAAAAAAAGTGCCTTTAAATTTTTGGATACATTTTAACTTTTACAAGTTTCATTATAATTTAGTTATAGAGAAAGATATTTGGGAAGTGAGTTGGGAGAGTGGAGAGTTAGATGAAGTTTCATCATAACTAGGTTTCAAATTAAATGAAAATATTTTCATTCTAGAATTAAAATTAAAATTAGATGAAATTTTTCTAAAATAAAATAGATTGCAGAGGACATAATTAGTTTCTCAAAATCATTTGTTACCAATAAATTAGAAAAACTCAACCAAAAAAATATAATTTATTACTACATTTCTAAATTAGTTGTTCACGGGAGTTTATATAGAGGTAGAATATTTGTGTGACAATAAAATGGGTTTGCTTAAAAATGTCAATATGGTTTATGTCCTCTTGTTGATTTCTTTTGTTGCTATTTTGTCTGATCTCAATGGTCTCGAGGCAAGTGGAGTGGCAATGTGCTTTCTTTAGGACTTAAAGGGCATGTCCCAACTAGACTAAATCCAGCAACATCTCCTAAAACGTCTCCATTGGATATAGGCACTAAGAGACGTGTGCCAACTAGCCCAAATCCAGCAACATCTCCTAAAAGCTCTCCCTCAAGTTTAGGCACCAAGAGGCGTGTCCCAACTAGACCTAATCCAGCAACATCTCCTAAAATACCTCCATTGGGTCTAGGAGCTAAGAGGTGTGTCTCAACTTGTCAAAAACCAACAACATCTCGTGAAAGTCCTTCCTCAAATTTAGGCACCAAGAGGCCTGTCCCAACAGGACCAAATTCAGCAACATCTCCCAAAACGCCTCCATTAGGTCTAGGCAATAAGAGGCGTGTACCAATTGGCCTAAATCCAGCAACTTCTCCTGAAAGCCGACCCTCAAGTTTAGCCACCTAGAGGCGTGTCCCAACAGAACCAAATTAAGCAACATCTCCCAAAACGCCTCCATTGGGTCTAGGCACTAAGAGGCGTGTACCAATTGGCCCAAATCCAGCAACTTCTCCTGAAACCCACCCTCAAATTTAGCCACCAAGTGGCATGTCCCAATGGGACCAGAAGTCCACCCCCAAGTTTAGCCACCAAGAGGCATATCCCAACAGGACCAAATCTAGCAACATCTCCTAAAACGCCTCCATTGGGTTTAGGCACTAATAGGCGTGTACCAACTAGCACAAATCCAGTAACATCTCTCGAGAGTCATTCCCCAAATTTAGGCACCAAAAAGAACTGTCCTAACAAGACAACATCTCCTAAAAGCCCTCCCCCAAATTTAGGCACCAAGACAACTATCCCAACAGGACAACATCTCCACGAAGCCCTTCCACAAATTTAGGCACCAAGAGAAGTGTCCCAAGAGGATCAAATTCAACATTTCCCATAACGCCTACATTGCCTCTAGGCACTAAGAGGCGTGTACCAAATGACCCAAAACCAGTAACATCTCTTGAAAGCCCCCCTCAAGTTTAGGCACCAAGAGGCGTGTACCAAGTGGCCCAAAACTAGCAACATCTCCTGAAAGCCCTCCCTCAAGTTTAGGCACCTAAGAGGCGTGTACCAAATGGCCAAAAACTAGCAACATCTCTTGAAAGTCCTCCCTCAAGGTTAGGCAACAAGAGGCGTGTCCCAACCGGACCAAATCCAGCAAAATCTCCCGAAAAGCCTCAATTGGGTTTAGGCACCAAGATGCGCATTCCAAATGACCCAAATCCAGCAACATCCTGAAAGTCATCCATTAGATTTAGTATGGCCCAAATCCAGCAACATCAACAACATCTCCTGAAAGCCATTCATTAAATTTATTATGATGCCTACTAATAGTAGCAAGTTTAATTAGGTTCTCTAAAGATTATTGCAATGAATCTCTAATTTTCTATCTTCTATCAAATGAGATGATTTAACTCTATGGCGAGGGACTCTAATAATGGGCGTGAAAGAGAATAATTTAGTCTTAAAAGCTTTTTATTCTAAACCTATGATATTTTCAAAATCTCCATTACCTAAGAACATATAATTTTAATTTCTACCTCATTAATTAACCTTTATAATTTAAAGATTATGGACATAAATATGAAACTTAATTGGGAGACTTTAGCTTTTTCTAAAAAAAAAAAAATTGCATATTTTTAAATATGACGGCACATCCATTTTCAGATATTCTTAGGTAATTTTAATTTTACTTTCATATATAACTAATGTAAAGCCCAAATAAATAAATGAAGAAAAAAAGAATACATTAAAAAAGAACCTCTCTCCACACTTCTCTCTACTAACTAACGTCTCATCCTTCTTCCAAACTATCTCTAGAGCAACCAACTTGTGGTCAGGCCGCCACAATATAGGTTTTGCAAAAACAACTCCTCACACTTGAATACAGGTTTTGCAAAAAAGAAACAGAAAAACAAAAAACAAATGTCAAGATTTGAAGAGGAATGACATTCTATGATAAAAGCATATCTAGAAAAATGTCAGATTCTTAAGCTATATATTAAATTTTTTTTTTTGTCTATTTTAATTTTATTTTCAGAAATCACATCAATTATAGCTTAGATCTTCTCCAAACTCCAATTATGTATATTATTGATTAAAATTTGGCCGTATATTATTGATTAAGATTTGGCCCAAATACCAATCAAATAAAAAAAAATGAAATAGAGAGAAGGAAAAGAAAAGGAAGATTTCGAAACATTAACATAAATAGACGAGAGGAAAATCTAAAAACATAATTGATTAACGAAAATTAAAGATATGAGAATAGAATTTAAAAAACAAAAACCTTTAATTTTAATTCTGTTTTTAGAAAATTTTATTTTAGTTTTAAGAAATCACAGTAATTATAGGTAATTTTATTTTAATTCTAATTTTAGAAAGTAATTATAGCTTACGTCTATTTGCTGGATCTATATTAGGAAGATAAACAAAATCGTTTGGCCAATAAAAATATGGTAAGATTTAGATTAACAAAATCGGCCAATAAAAATATGGTAAGATTTAGAAAACGATAAAAAAAAAATAGACAAATAAAAATATGGGAATAGAATTAAAAAACTTCTTTTCTTTCATTTTTATTCTATTTTTAGAAAATATTTATTTTAATTCGATTTTTAGAAAATATTTATTTTAAAAATATTTTTAGGAAATATTTATTTTAATTATAAGATCTTTCCTAATTCTATTTTTCTTAATTTCTTGCAAATATGTATCTTCCACAAAAATATGCCAAAGAGAGGAAGATTTAGAATTCATTAACAAAAATAGGCTCCAATTAAAACTTTTCTTTGTTATTACGAAATCACATCAATTATATATCTTTCTTAATTCTGTTTAATTAGGAAGATCCAGTTAGAAATTATCAAATCCTAGCCATACATAGAAACAGATATTGAAAACAGACTTGGTTAACAATATGCCAATAAAAATATGAGAATAGAATTAAATTGGTAAAAAAAAAATAGATATAGGAGGAATTGATTAACAAAAATAGGCCAAAAAAATGTGGGAACAAAATGCAGAGAAAACACATATAAATATAAAAAGGATTTAGTGATTTAAAACTAAAACTAAACACAAACACAAAAACAAAAATAAATAGAGTGAGAAAAAAATAAAAATGTAACATTGACTTAATAGAGTTAGAATAAAACAAAATAAAATTATAAAGAACAAGAAAGTACCATGCAAATTAAAACAACTCTATCTTTTTTATTTTTTTTTATTTTAATTTTTATTTATTTTATTTTATTTATTTTATTTTATTTTTACAGTAAAAACAACTCTTTCTAAGGATAGAAAATGAAATTTTTAATAAGAATAGAATAACATAATATAGATATATATATATAATATTCCAAGACTTTACTCTTGCAAAAATTTTAATGTTGGCATAAAATCTAACCCATGTACTATTGAAAAATAAGAGGGATAATTTTACGAAGTATAAATTTGAAAACGTCATAAGCTCACCTAGGTTGACTTGGATTTCAAAGGACAAACTTTTGTCATGAGCTCACATAGGTTGACTTGGATTTCAAAGGACAGAATCAAACTTTAAATTAGTGACAACACCTAAAGCTAATAAGTTAGGTAGTCTCACTCTAGGATAGGCTAGAAATTGTATGAGTTATAATTTATGATGTATGAGCTATGATAATATATGAGTTATGAAGATGTATGAACGGTATCATATGATGTCGTATACTAGTATATAATGATGTATTAGCTACAATGATGTATGAGTTATGATGTTGTATGAGCGGCGTCGTATGATGTCGTCTTCCAGTATATAATAATGGATAAATTATAATGATTTATGAGTTATGATGCATGATGATATGTGTATGTACATACATATGTACATATGTATATGTACATACATACATGTGTACATATAGATATATACATGTATGTGTGTATATATATATATATATATATATACATACATGTATACATATATATATATATATGATATATATATACACATGTATACATATATATATATATATATATATATATGTGATGCATGACGTACATATTATGTGTGATGCACGTGATGGCTTAATGATGAGTACGATTTTTGCATGACATTTGGTTTAATATGACGATGTTTTCCATATTTAGCATGCATGCTATATGATGATGAGTGTTATATTGCTTTATGTCGTTAGATCGACCTAGGACACAACTCTAAGAACATAAAAAGAATATTAATATAAATATCCGCGATCATGTGTTACTTAATGTAACAAAAAAAATGAGATTAGAGGGTTGTGTCAAGCAAGACATTATGATAGGATTTAAAGAGATCACATGCATGTTGTATGTTCATATGCATATTTTAGGTTACAAGAGTTGTTATGCATTGTTTTAAATTATTTTGTATTTGTTTTTATTTTCTCTAAATTTTAATATTTTGTATTTAAACACTTAAGATCAAATTATTTTGTATTTGATTTTATTTTCTCTAAATTTTAATATTTTGTATTTAAACACATAAGATCATAATTGTGTTTTTCAGAGAAAAAAATGTTTTTAATGTTTTCGATATTTATACTATAGATGACGTTTTCTTCTAAGAGTTATATTTCCGCATGAGAAATGAGTCGGAGACATTAGTAGAGACTCTAAGTAGGTAGAACTTTAGAGTCGTTATAACTAATACACCACTTTTATTTTGTATCACTTTTAAAAATGAATATGAAAACAATTATCGATAGAAACAAAATTAAATACGATACACTTATCATTTTTAGTCTATTGATAAGATAAAAAGATGATAAACATATCAATTATATTTACTAGTGATATACGAGGATAAAAAAAATTAGACACGGTAGATTTATCATTTTGAGAGGTTTGATGATAGAGGGGTGGTTTTCTTAATTGTTGTCACCTAGCATCAAATAAATAGCCTTGTATCTTCATTTATTTAAATATGATTAAAGTTCGATAATTTAACCATAACTATTTGATAATAAAAAATTAATAATTTCTTTTATAAAATTACATAATTAAAATTATTTTAATAGACAACATTTATTTAACATGCATTTTATAAGCATTCAATGTGATATACAAGAATTTTAACCCTCACATTCTCCATTGAATTTATTAAATATTAGTCCCCTTTAAATCAATTTGAAAAATATGGAACCTGGCTTAATTAAACATCTAAATTTGTCAAAACTTGATAGGGTGACTTAATAAAGGTAACATAAAATAAAATAAAATAAAATACACCCATGGTGACTTAAAAAAGGTAACATAAAATAAAATAAAAGTAACATTGTACTTTTAGAATTAAAATTATATGGAAATATATTTAACCAGATTCTAAATTTGATGGAAATATATTCCTTTCCAAATTAATATTAAAGTTCGGTGAAGTTTTCCTATAATATTAAGGTTAGGTAAAGTTTTCCTAAAATAAGATAGATGAAAATGATTAAATATATTTTTTATACGCATAATTAGTTTCCAAAAGTTATTGGTTACTAATAAATTAGGAAAACTCATCCAATGAAATATCATTATGGTTTAAAGATGGAAATAAATTTACCAACCCCTATTATTACATTTCTAAATTAGTTGTTCACGGGAGGTTATATAAAGTTGTGATTTCATAGTTAGAATACCTGTGTGAAGACAAAATGGGCTTGCTTAAAAATGTCAATATGGTTTATGCCTTCTTGTTCATCTCTCTAGTTGCTATTTTGTCCAATCTCAATGGTCTCGAGGCAAAGTGGGATGAGGGTGGCAATGTGCTTTCTTTGGGTCTCAAAAGACGTGTACCAACCGGACCAAATCCAGCAACATCTCCTGAAAGCCCTATCTCAAGTTTAGGCACCAAAAGGCGTGTCCCAACTGGACCAAATCCAGCAACATCTCCAGAAACGCCACCATTGGGTCTAGGCACTAAGAGGCGTGTACCAACTGGCCCAAATCCAGCAACATCTCCTGAAATCCCTCCCTCAAGTTTAGGCACTAAAAGGCGTGTCCCAACTGGACCAAATCCAGCAACATCTCCCGGAATGTCTCTATTGGGTCTAGGCACTAAGAGGCGTGTACCAACTGGCCCAAATCCAGCAACATCTTCTGAAAGCCCTCCATCAAGTTTAGGCACCAAAAGGCGTGTCCCAACTGGACCAAATCCAGCAACATCTCCCGAAACGCCTCCATTGGGTCTAGGCATGAAGAGGCGTGTCCCAACTGAACCAAATCCAGCAACATCTCCTGAAACGCCTCCATTGGGTCTAGGCATGAAGAGGCGTGTTCCAACTGGACCAAATCCAGCAACATCTCCTGAAAGCCCTCCTTTAAATTTATTATGAGGCCTTGTGATAGTAGCAAGTTTAATTAGAGTCTCTAAAGATGTATTACAATGAGGTCTCTAATGTTCTATCTTTTATCTAATGAGATGATCACATTTGTGATAAGAGACTCTAATAATGGGCGTGAAAATAATAATTTAGTCTTAGGATCTTTTTAATCTAAAACTTTTATTATAAGATTTCTTTACCTTTTATTCAAAAAGCTCCCTTACCTATCAAGATATAATTTTATTTTCTACATCATTGATTAACAATGGACACAGAGAACGGTAGATTTATCGTGTTGAAATGTTTGATGATAGAGGGGTAATTTTCTTAATTTTGTTGTCATGTGGAATCAAACAAATAGACTTATATTTCTTTATTTAAATATGGTAAAATTAGATGATTTAACATAACTATTCAATAAAAATTCTTCTTAATTTGTTTTTTTTTATAAATTAAATAATTTAAAATTATTTTTGTAATAGCCCAATATATAAATAAATAAATAATAATAAAAATTATATATCATTTATTACTACTTTCTAAATCATTTTTTTATATAAAAGTGAGATTTAGAGGTAGAATATTTGTGTGAAGACAAAATGAGTTTGCTTAAAAATGTCAATATGGTTTATGTCCAGGTTCATTTTTGTTGCTATTTTGTCCAATTTTAATGGTCTTAAAATCTTTTTATTCTAAAACTATAGTAATAATATTTCTTTACCTTATATTCAAAATCTCCCTTACTTATGAATATATAATTTTAATTTCTACCTCATTGATTAACATTTATAATTTAACAATTATGAACATAAATATAGAAGTTAATTGGTGAGACTTTAGCTTTTTTTCAAAAAAATAAAAAAATAATAATAATAGGTAAAAAAGTTTGTATATTTTTAAATATGATAAATACATCCCATTTATGAGATATTCTTAAGTAATTTTAACTTTACTTTCATATATAACTAATATAAAACCCAAATAAATAAAGGAAGAAAAAAGAATAGGTTAACGTTTGCATATTTTAAAATATGACAAGCACATATAATTGATGCGATATTCTTAGGTAATTTTAACTTTAATTTCATATATAACTAATGTAAAACCCAAATAAATAAAGGAATTTAAAAGAAGACGTAAAAAAAAAACCTTTCCCCACACTTCTCCATACTAACTCTCATCCCTTTTCCAAACTATCTTTTGTTTTTGCAAAAACAATCCCTCACACCCAAATATCTGGTTCTACAAAAAAAAAAATAGAAAAACAAAAAAAAATGTCCTTAAGTAAAAAAAAGCATTTTATGATAGAAACATATCTAAAAAAAAATGTCAGATTGTTAAACTATTTTTGTTAAGGTATATTTAGATTTTTTCCTTTTTTTTTATTTTAATTTTATTTTCAGAAATCACACCATAGCTTGTGATTTCCTAAAAACAGAAATAAAATAAAATTTCCTAAGAACAGAATTAAAATAAAAGATTTTTCTTTTAAAATTCTATTCTCATATTTTTATTGGATTATTAATCAATTCTATTTTTCTAAATCTTCCCCGCCTATGTTTGGAAATCTTCCTCTCCTTCATTAGTTATGTATTTATTTTTTATCTCTATATTCGATATTCTGGCCAATCTTAATAGATTATTTGGCTAGAATCCGATAATTTAATCTACATAATAAACATAATTGCAATCAAAATAGGGTAAGATTTAAGAAACCATTAACAAAAATAGACCAATATTAATATGGGAATAGAATTAAAATTTTTATTTTATTTTATTTTAATTCTATTTTTAAGAAATATTTATTTTAATGCTGTTTTTAGAAAATATTTATTTTAATTATATTTTTAAGAAAGGAAAGCAATTACTTAGATTTCTCTTAAAGCTCATATATTTCCTAATTTTTTTTTATTCAATTATGTATCTTCCCTCATTTTCCAATTTTTTTTTCTTGCCTTTCTCTAACAAAAATAGGCCAAAGATTTTGAATTCATTAATAAAAATAGTCCAATAAAAACATTTAGAATTAAAGAATAAAACAAAATAAAATTACAAATGACAAGAAGTACCATACAAGTTAAAACAACTCTATCAATTTTTTTTAAACAGTAACACCAACCATTAGTAATGATAAAAAATGAAATTTTTAACCAAAAAAAAAGAAGAAGAATGATATATATATATATATATATATATATATATATATATATATATTATTCCAAGACTTTATTCCTCCAAAAACTCTACTATTATTCCAAGACTTTATTCCTCCAAAAACTTTACTATTCGCATAAAATCTAACACATGCACCATGGTAAATAGGAGGAATAATGTTAGAGAAGTACGAATTTGAAGTCATAAGCTCACATAGATTTACTTGGATTTCAAATGACAAATTTTTGTCATGAGCTCACATAGGTTGACTTGGATTTCAAACGACAGAATCAAACTTTAAATTAGTTACAACACCTTAAGCTAATAAGTTAAGTGGTCTTACTATAGGATAGGCTAGAAATTGTACGAGTTACAATTTATGATGTATGAGCTATGATGATATATTTGTATGATGATGTATGAATGGTATCGTATGATGTCGTATACTAGTATATAATGATGTATAAGCTATGATGATATATTTGTATGATGATGTATGAATGGTATCGTATGATGTCGCATACTAGTATATAATGATGTATGAGTTATGATGATGTATGAGTTATGATGTTGTATGAGCGGTGTCGTATGATGCCGTATACTAGTATATGATGATGGACGAGTTATGATGATTTATGAGTTATGATGTTGTATGAGCGGTGTCGTATGATGCCGTATACTAGTATATGATGATGGACGAGTTATGATGATTTATGAGTTATGATGTTGTATGAGCGGTGTCGTATGATGCCGTATACTAGTATATGATGATGGACGAGTTATGATGATTTATGAGTTATGATGTTGTATGAGCGGTGTCGTATGATGCCGTATACTAGTATATGATGATGTATGAGTTATGATGCATGATGATAGTTGTGATGCATGATGATATGTGTATGTATATACATACATGTGTACATATAGATATATACATGCATACATATATATATATATGATGCATGACGTACATATTATGTGATGCACATGATGGCTTTATGATGAGTACGATTTTTGCATGAGATTTTGTTTAATATGATGATGTTTTCCATATTTCGCATGCTATATGATGATGAGTGTTATATTGCATCATGTCGTTAGATCGACCTAGGACACAACTCCAAGAACATGAAAAGGATATTAATATAAATATCCACTTAATGTAACAAAAAGATGAGATGAAAGGGTTAGTGTGTTAGTTAATGTAACAAAAAGATGATATTAAAGGGTTGTGTGTTACTTAATGGAACAAAAAGATGAGATTAAAGGGTTGTGTCAAGAAAGACATTATGATGGGATTTAATGTTGTATGTTCATAAGCATACTTTTGTTTTAAATTCTTTTGTATTTGTTTTTATTTTCTCTAAATTTTAGTATTTTGTATTTAAACACGTAAGACTATGACTGTGTTTTTTAAAGAAAATAATGTTTTTAATGTTTTCGATATTTATACTATAGATGATGTTTTCTTTTAAAAGTTATATTTCTGCATGAGAAATTAGTCTTAGACATTAGTAGAGACTCTGAGTATGTAGAACTTTAGGGTCGTTACAACTAATATACCACTTTTATAGTGTATCATTATTGACGTTTAAAAATGAATACAAAAATAATTATCGATAGAAACAAAATTAAATACGATACACTTATCATTTGTAGTCTATTGATAAGGTAAAAAGATGATAAACATATCAATTACATTTACTCGTGATATAGAGGATAAAAAAATTAGACATCGTAGATTTATCATTTTGAGAGGTTTGATGATAGATGAGTGGTTTTCTTAATTTTGTTGTCACCTAGCATCAAATAAATAGCCTTGTATGTTCATTTATTTAAATCTGATTAAAGCTCGATAATTTAACGATAACTATTTGATAAAAAAATAATAATAATTTCTTTTATAAAATTGTATAATTAAAATTGTTTTAATAGAGAACATTTATTTAGCATGCATTTTTTAAGCATTCAATGCTATATACAAGAATTTTAACCATTCTCGAAACTTATTAAATATCAGGTAAATATCAGTGACCTGTAAATGAATTTGAAAAATATGGAAACAGCTCCTACATAATTGAGTATCTAAATTGGTTGATATGGGAGGATTACGAGAGCAAAATGGTGACGGAAAGAGATAACATTAAAAAAAGTAACATTCCACTATTAGAATTAAAATTATATAGAAATATTTTTAATGGGATTCTAAATTAGATGGAAATATTTTTTCTCTTGTAATTAATATTAAGGTTAGGTGAGTTTTCCTAAAAGAAAATAGATGGAAATGATTAGATGTATTTCTTATAGCATATTTAGTTTCCAAAAATTATTGGTTATCAATAAATTAGAAAAACTCATCCAAAAAATATCATTACGATGGTAAATTGTTTAAGGATGGAAATATATTTACACAACTGTTACTACTTTTCTAAATTAGTTGTTTACCGAGTTTATACAATGGTGAGATTTAAAGGTAGAATATTTGTCTGAAGACAAAATGAGTTTGTTAAAAGATGTCAACATGGTTTATGTCCTCTTGTTGCTACGTTGTCCGTTCTCAATGGTCTTAAAATTATTTTATTCTAAAACTATGATAATAATATTTCTTTACCTTATATTCAAAATCTCCCTTACCTCCAAACATATAATTTTAATTTCTAATTAACATTTATAATTTAAGACATAAATATGGGAGTTAATTGGAGAGATTTAGCTTTTTTCAAAAATAAAAAATTTAAATATGATAAACCCATACCATTCCTGAGATATTCTTAACTTTACTTTCATATATAACTAATGTAAAGCCCAACTAAATAAAGAAAGAAAAAAAAAAGAATACATTAACAAAAACTTCTCCCCACACTCCTCCCTATTAGCTTCTCCAGAAAGAAAAAAAAAGAATACGTTAACAAAAACCTCTCTCCATACTCCTCTCTACTAGTTTCTCATCCCTTTATCAAACTATCTTTCTTCTTCCTACTAAAGTCTCATCTCTTTTTCAAATTCTTTTTAATTTTTGCAAAAATAATCCCTCACACCCAAATCGTTTCTACGAAAAAGAAACAGAAAAACAAAAAAATGTCCAAGATTTAGGAAAAGAGACCTTTATAATAAAAGCATATCTAAAAAAATGTCAAATTGTTAAACTATATGTTAGATTTTTTGTCGAAGGTATATATTACATTTTTTTTTCTTTTCTTTTATTTTAATTTTATTTTCAGATCTTTCCCTAATTCTATTGAAATTATGTATATTATGTAGATTAAATTATCATATTATAGCCAAATAATTGAAATTATGTATATTATGTAGATTAAATTATCAGATTATAGCAAAATAATCGATTAATTGGCTAGAATATAGAAAAGGAGGAAGATTTCCAAACATGGCTAGAAGAAGATTTAGAAAATAGAATTAATTCACACCATAGTCCAATAAAAATATCGTTATCATAATGCTACGATGACCAAGCAGAAAAATGTTCATTATGTTTATCATAATGCTACGACTGTCAGGCAGGAAAACAAACATTATGGTTAACCTAATTCTGTCGTGATGGTTACTAATTCTAACGGTGTCCAGTTTAAGTAGCTTCCAGAGTATGCTCGCACGACAAGGAAAGTGGCTCAGCGGTGTGCGAACTGACTGGTGAGTCCATACTCACACGTATGGGCTGTGTGTAGAGTATATGTACACGTCCAAGTTACTCGTTAGGATAGTATCGAAGGAAAATAGACTGAAAAGACAGGTCCTGTCATTACATTCGCATGTTCTTGCATTTAAAGCCCCAATAGTGGGGTCGCTTACCGAGTATTTATTTAAATATTTAAGCCACTTCTATTTCAGGTTAAGGCAAGACATTTGTGTACGACTGACGACGGTATCGCAACTTGAGACCATGGAACATGCATATGGTAGTCGTATTTATCTTCTTAGACCTAGGCTAGAATAGAATGTCTTTAATTTAAACGTTTATTTATTTTGTTTAGTCTTTTGTTCTGTCATCTTTTAAAGGTGTTTTCAAACCATGTGACTCAATGGCGTGTTTTAAGATGAAGGTGCCGTTTTATGAAAGTTTAAATGAAATATTTCTGCATTCCATGATCATGATATGTATACAGTGACGACCTTAAATTAAGTAGAAAATTAGAGATCGTTACAGTTTTAATAAACAACATCTATTTAGCATGCATTTTCTAAGCATTCAATGTGATATACTAGAATTTTAAATTCATATTCTCCATCAAAATTAATTAACCATGTCCTACCAGTGACTCACGCGCCTACACACGGGTCACACGCGCCCTGGAGGGTTTTCACGCACACGCGCGGCTTCTCGAGCAATCACGGGTCTGAGGCACCGAGTTGGGGCAGTTTACAGGCGAAGCGGTTCACTGGTTCCAGGTCGCGTGCGGTTCAGGGTCGGGTTGGCCCGGATCCGCGTGCCTGATGCATGTCCGCTTCCAAGTGAGGACGCGTCTCACCAGTCGATGACTGCCATGTGTCGATCTCCTGCGTGTTTTCAATATTTCCAAGGTTAGCCTCTTTCGTTTTCGATCTATTTTCTTCCGATTTTTTTATCTTCCAATCCGTAATCCGATTCAACAAATTTTCTTCGGGAACCTTGTAGATCTCATATTGTACTCCTTGGAAACAATTTTCTTATATTTTTTTGATAATCACATATCTTAATATTCGAGTTTGAATTCAGAGAAAATACGAGTTCTTCCCGAAAATCATGTTTTCTTGAAACTCCGATTCAAACGCCAATCTTGGCCGCTTTCACTCCGAAACTTAACCAATTCACACTATTAAGGGTAAGAGTCCAAGGATCAACACAAAACACATAGCTAACACACGAAAATCTTGATGACTTCTCGATCTAGACACTCAGGGACTAACCTGAAGTTCTTGGACGTTTTTTGACGAAATAGGAAGGTGGGATTTGTGAGAGCACCTTGCCTCGGACTGTTGATGGTTTAGGTTGGGGACTCAGATCTCCGACGTCGGTTTTGATCCGATCTCCTCCTCCTACCTCAAAACCCCTAATCTTCTTTCTCTCCTCAGATTATGACTCCAATCAAATGAGACCATTTCTCTTCTCACATTATGACTCCAATCAAATGAGACCACTCAAGTAATAGTAGGGCAAAATGACTAGTTTGCTCCTATTCTTACCTTGAACTTTTTTATTTTATTTTATTATTATTTTTTTAAACTCTGTGCTACAATTCTCCCCACCTTCGAAACTTTCGTCCTCGAAAGTTGATCCCCATAAGAGTTTAATACTGTAATATTTTTCATCCAAATATTATTACAGAAGTTCTCTTGTACGTTCAATAAATTATAAATATTAATACTGTTTTTTAAAATTTATGAATATTTTTTAAATGTGAAATAAAGTTGTTCGTGTTACATTATTAAAGGGCTTGAATTAAAATTGTTATCTCTGATTGAGAACGATCTCTCTCGCCAATCAGCTTATCTTCTCTGGCGTGGTTGATCTTCTGTACAGTCTTCACATCACTCCATTGGCTGCGGTGGAGGTGGCGGAGAGGGGAAGAGAAATGCTGTCGGGAGTGGTGATTTAAAGAAGTTTTGCATAGGAGGTGGCAGAGAGGGGAAGAGAAATGCTGCCGGGGGTGGAGATTTAAAGAAGCTTCGCACAGGAGGTGGCGGAGAGGGGAAGAGGAATGCCGCTGGAGGGGGTGGAGAAGTGAAGAGGAAGGCAGATAAAGATCTACGGGAATGCTTCAGGTCCGGCGATGAGTCAGCAATGGCAGGAAATGGATGAGAGAAAAGTGGAAAAATGAATAGCAGGAAGAATCCTAAAAGATTCATTTTTGTTCTTTCTTTTTGATGTTGGGTGATTATGAAGCGGCCAATCTCAAAAAATTTATAGGAATAATGCACATTTTCAAATAGTAAATACTAAATTTGTCTTTTAAAAAAATAGTAAAAAAAATAATAATAACAAAAATAAAGAAATTTAAATTAAAAAAATAGTATAAAGTTTCAATAATAACTTTCTAAAAAAAATGGAATTAAATTTAAAAAAATATATATATATTCTTATAATTAGTTAGGGATAAAAATGGTTAATATTTTGTTTAAAAAAAAGTACCTTTAAATTTTCATAAAAGTTTCATGCATACATTTAACTTTTACAAGTTTCATTATAATTTAATCATGGAGAAAGATATTGGAGAATGAGTGGTGAAAGCGGAGAGTTAGATGAGTTTCATCCTAACTAGATTTCAAATTAAATGGAAATATTTTCATGGTAGAATTAAAATTGAAGTTAGATGATCGTTTTTCTAAAATAAAATAGATTGAAATAGTTAGATATTTTTTTTTATATGTCATAATTAGTTTCCCAAAATCATTTGTGACCAATAAATTAGGAAAACTCAACGAAAAATATATAATTTATTATTATATTTCTAAATTAGTTGTTCACGTGAGTTTATATGGTTTGTCTTCTTGTTGATCTCTTTTGTTGCTATTTTGTCTGATCTCAATGGTCTCGAGGCAAGTGGAGTGGCAATGTGCTTTCGTTAGGACTTAAAAGGCATGTCCCAACTAGACTAAATCCAGCAACATCTCCTGAAACGCCTCCATTGGGTCTAGGCACTAAAAGACGTGTGCCAACTGGCCCAAATCTAGCAACATCTCCCAAAACACCTCCATTAGGTCTAGGAGCTAAGAGGCGTGTCCCAACTGGTCAAAAATCAACATCTCCTGAAAGTCCTCCCTCAAATTTACGCACCAAAAGGCCTGTCCCAATAGGATCAAATTCAGCAACATCTCTCGAAACGCCTCCATTAGGTCTAGGCATTAAGAGGTGTGTACCAACTGGCCCAAATCTAGCAACTTCTCTTGAAAGCCCACCCTCAAGTTTAAGCACCACAAGGCGTATCCCAACTAGACCAAATCCAGCAACATCTCCTGAAACGCCTCCATTGGATCTAGGCACGAAGACGTGTGACCCAATTGGCCCAAATCCAACAACATCTCCTGAAAGCCCTCCCTCAAGTTTAGGCACCAAAAGACATGTCCCAACTGGACCAAATCCAGCAACATCTCCCGAAACGCCACCATTGGGTCCAGGCACTAAGAGGCGTGTATCAACTGGCCCAAATCCAACAAAATCTCCTGAAAGCCCTCTCTCAAGTTTAGGCACCAAAAGGCGTGTCCCAACTGGCCCAAATCCAACAACATTTCCTCAAAGCCCTCCTTTAAATTTATTATGAGGCCTCATGATAGTAGCAAGTTTAAGTAGGGTCTCTAAAGATATATTACAATGAGGTCTTTGATGTTCTATCTTCTTTCTAATGAGATGATCCACCTTTATTGCAAGAGACTCTAATAATGGGCGTGAAAAGAATAATTTAGTTTTAGAATTTTTTTAATATCTATTGAGATGATCCACCTTTATGACAAGAGACTCTAACACCATTAGGCAGGTGAAGTATCATTATGTTTTACATAATACTATCGTGACGGTTACTAATTCTAATGGGAATTCGGCATTAGAAGAGTTATCAGAGCAAGCTCGCCTTACAAGAAAAAGGGCCCAACGGTGTGTGAACTGTCTAGTGAGCCCATACTCGCACGTATAAGCTGTGTGTAGAGTATATGGTACACATCCAAATTGCCCATTAAGATAGTGTCGCAGGAAAAGAAACTGATATGATAGGTCCGTCAATGCATTCACATGTTCTTGCATTTAACCCCCGACAGTGAGGTCACTTACTGAGTATTTTTTAAAATACTCAAGCCACGTGCTACCTTTATTTCACGTTATGGAAAGACATTTCTAACAGCTGACGACGAAATTGCAACTCGGACCATGACATATGCATAGGGTAGTCATATTTATTTAATTAGACTTAGACTAGAATATAATGTTTTTAATTTAAACGTTTATTTATTTTATTTAGTCTTTTGTTGTGTCGTTTTTAAAGGTGTTTTCAAAACACGTAAGTCCATGGCTGTGTTTTAAGATGAATGTGACATTTTATGAAAGTTTAAATGAAGTATTTCTGCATTCAATGTCTATGATATTTATACAGTAGCGACCTTAAATTAAGTAGAAACTTTTAGATCGTTACATATTGTCGTTGAAGAAAGATTTGAGATGAAGAACCATCGATAAAAATTCTTGCAAAGGAGGAAGAAACATTACACAATAGAAACATTCATTTCGTCATGATTTTGTAGAGGAATGAATTGGTGAGGGAGCCACTGAATAGGAGGAGAGAATGAGCATAACTATCACTAGAATGGATAACATTTTAGGCTCAAAATTTAGGGGGAAGAGGTGTAATATCCTAACAAATTTTAAAAATTATATATATATGTATATATATATATACATATATATGTAGATACATGTATATATATCGATACATACATGTATATTTCTATTATAATATCTAACTTTTTGTCATTTAATCTTTATTTTAGGCTTCTTTTAAAAAAAATATATTTATTTAATGTTAAAATAAAAGATGATAATATTTGCATTAGATAATCATTTTAGGACCCGTTTCAAAAAAAGATTTATTTATTTAATGGTTAAAGATAAAAAGTTGATAATATTTTTATTATATCATTTTAAATTTGAATTCCGATTTTGGTTTCCAATTGTTTAAAGAAATCATATATTATTTGGTGTATATATATATATTATCTCAACTTGACTTTGGTTATCGTGTGAAACAGTTCTTTTAATCATTTTTTTCAATATGGAATATTTTATCATTGAAGCTCCATCAATACTATGTCACTAGAAATTGAAGCGTCGTGTTTTAAACTTCAACAACTTCACCTAACTTCATCATATGTTGAACCCATCAAACTCACGTTAATGGTCCAAGTCATTTGCAATCACTTCTTCATGGAAGAAAATGGTAGTTTATCATTGTCGAGGCAACATGAATCCCGGAAGTTTTTCTTCCTAACTCGTCAATTTCCTCTCAAAAACTTTGACGACGACGACGATGCAATCTTGCTACAGTTCTTATCGTCCAAGTTCAGAAGATACAATAACTCCATTCTTGATGCTAAGGTTATCACAGACAAAATAATAAACCACGGGAGAAGAATGAAAGAAACTACAAATTTAGGTAGGCTTGGAAACGTTTTTCATCTGACAATTACATTGAAATTATGGAATGTTGCAACCCATCATGTGAGATCGTTCATACGTGAAGACCCGATAGTTTGTACGAGTAAAATCGCTATCAAAATGTTAATTAGAGTAACTAGGAAGGGATGAAAGTTGTGTAATTTGTATGGAAAAGATTATAAAGAGGAAGGAACTGAAATATTATTATGGAGATGGCTTGCTTGCCTTCCATGTTTTTCACGAAGAATGCTTAAGAAGTTGGCTAAACAAAAGTTATTATTGTCCTATGTGTAGATCTGAGATGCCTGGAAATGTGTTGTTTTTTCTTTATCATTATTATGTTTAATATGGAAATAATTTATCAGGTTATATCTTTTTCATTAAAATGATTCGGAAAATAGTGAGTTGATGCACTTGCTTCAGACCAATAAACGAAGAAGTATAGTTTTGAGTTAGCTTTAATGGATAAATATGATCAAGAAAAACGCTCCAAATCTCTCGAAGTAGGTGGCAGAGAAAGAAGACAGTGTGAGAAAACATCCATGGAAGCCTCGGAATTGTGAGAAGGATAAGCTTCACTTATACATAATTTATAGCCTTTGGTGACCATTTTTTAAGCTTCAAATACAAACATGCAAAGCTGAGTGAAACCAAAGTTACTTCCAAAGTCAAAGATGTGAGTTAATAAGCTTGACTTATAGATGACACCATTCAAAATTATTAATCGTGGAACATTTCTAAGAGAAGAATTGTTAGTGTTTCGGTCTTTTTTTAAATAGTCATTAGTCACATGTTTTATTAAGAAAATAAAATAGTATCAAACCCTCTTCTCAAATTATTGTGTTATTTATTTTGGTTTTTTTTTTTCTATTTGCATTATTAGTTTCTGTGTGTTTCAATTGTGTCAAAATTGAGTGAACTTATTGGTAGTTTGAATTAGCCAAAAGATTCTTAATCAATTAATATTTGGAGAATATATTAGTTATAGAATATATATTAGATATTAGTAATCAGTTAATAGTTTTTATTTGATTCGAGTATATTTTATTTTATTCTCGACATTTCGTTAGTTTATGTTTTCTAGGTATTAGTTGGTATCTTGTTAACTATTTAAACATTGTGAATATGATTGAACCTTCTATCCTAATTTTATTTCTCATTCTAACTCTGAATTGTTTATAATATTTTCAGATCTATTCACACTTTCCTTCCATCCCAATTATATTTCTCATTCTAACTCTAAATTGGTTATAATATTTTCAGTAATATTTTCAGATTTATTCACACTTTTGAGTGGTAGATATTCTTTCCAATCCAAAGTCAAAACCAATCAAATATGAGTAGTAGATATTCTGTCAAATTGAAAGTCAAAACCAATCAAATATGTTAGGATTTTAGTATAATATCAACTAAGCAAGTATAGACGGGTCAACTATCCTTTTTAGGAACTTATAAATGTTATTTGATTAGAAGTTCAACGAATTATATATATATATATATATATTCCGAGGCGCTGCCTATGACTCAGCATGGATGGGAGAAGGGGGCAGAACTGCACACTTTCGTATTCAGAGCATTGTCCGAGTGAATAGGCAGGGCATACATTTAACAATTATTATATTAGTTAATTTGATAATTAACTTGTGGGTAGTTAATTTATTTTTTATTAATTCAAATTATCAAATTTTAGGTTTTTAAGTTTATTTAACTAATTTTAAAATCTATTCTCAAATAAAAATATTTAATAAAATTATATAAAAATATTTAATAAAATTATATAAGACTTTGATGGTAAATAATTAATATAATAATAAAATTATCACAGGGAAGAGTTTGTTACAGATATTTTGTTTAAAAACTAAAATATCTTGGTATCCAATCACAAATGGAATAATGTAAATAGGGTGAAAACATAGTTAAAAATAAGATTTAGCAACAGCCTATGTAGAGTCAACCAAGTCATTTATCTTTTCCTCAATAACATGGTAAACATTGGATGAATATTTAAACATATTCAATAAGTGACTTCACTCTTATAATTGAAAAATGCGTGCACATACAATATGTATCATGATTGGTGGGACCTAATTTTTTATAATTGTTTTTTGGGTTCTACTTTCTCTTTCGAGTAGGGTTGGGTAAACCCACTAGGTGGGCTTGTTAACATATTCCCTAAGTTTGACTATGGGCTAGCAGACGCTCACGCTTCTAAAAACCAACAAAAAAGAGGAACACGAATAATATCGAGGTATATGTATTCATTCATAACATGTTAGAGAACTAATTCATAATCATATGACATACAATGTAACGCCCCTAATTTTCTTTAACCTAATTAGTGACGTCACCCATGCATACTTATCTCATTAAACGGAAGCTCATGATAAATAACCTTGAAAGAGTCCTTCATAAATATTTATGAATCCAAAACAAAACCTAAACTCCGAAAATAAACCTTCAATACTGAATTCAAAATAAATCCAAATAAAACAATACTCAATGTTATAACTTAAAACAGTCTAATAAAAGTAAACTTCTAAAAATATCCCGTCTTCAACTTCTATGGTGGCCTCAGCTCCGCCGTCAACCGTACATTAGCGCCTTGCCTTTACCTGAAAAATGTAGGTAGCACGTGACTTGAGTATTTTATGAAATACTCAGTAAGTCACCCCACTGTTGAGGTTAGGAATGCAAACACATGCAACATATGAGCGGGGCCTAACTTTTCATAAACTTTTCATAGCCTTGAGCGCTTTTCTATTCCGGGTAAGGTTGGATGTGTGGTACTCCTTCACACATGGCCCATGTACGTATACATGAACCCACCAGGCGGGCTCGTAAACATACCCCCTGGGCCTGACTTGGTCGGGCACAATGTGTTTACACGTAGCCGGACACCACAAAACAGAAAAGGGCCCGCATGATATCATGGCGAACATAAATATCGTATTTCATTCTTTCGTATCATAAAGGGGAAGAATCCCGATACAAGTGACATACATATATGCATGAGGTCCCTTAACATATCTAACATGGCATTACATAAGCAGTGCTAACATCACATTTACGTTTCTTACATCACATGGCATCTCACATGACTTACATTACATGGCATATTACATAAACATTCCAGTTGCATAAACATCTCATGACATGACTCGATAATTCTACGTGTATCTATGGCATCAATCAACATATTCATGGCATATAATACTAACATCTCATTCATGACATAACATAAACAGTCAACAGTCAACACAAGTTCATACATCACATAACCTACACAATCTACGATCAACACAATCTATACATCACATAATCATATCACATAAAATATGGTGCATGCAGGGGCCATAGGGCACGCACCATCATACAACACGTAGTAAGCTAACTCCAACAGTAAGGTCACATACCTCGATGGTCTTGGTTGAAGTCACTCTCAACGATCTAGTCCCAACGGTTAAATATGCCCTATGATAACTACATAAGAATTTAGAACCTTTCATAAGTTACCCTAGCTAAACCTCATGCTATTTATCAAAATAAACCCTCGACCTAATCTGTCTTTAACTTTTAGGAGCCATACTGACCTCGGATGGTAAAACTAAGGGCAGAAACGGCTTCGGAAGGGCCAAAAACCTTGGAATTGATATATTATAGTGATACCTTGCCGCTAAGCCTAGTTGCCAAGCTGGCCAACTAAGCTGCCAAGTCGAGCTGCAGGAATTGACGGAACCGAACCGATTTCGTACACGTGCGAGCTGACCTGCACTGTGTACCCGTGCGAAGCTGCCGGAGCTGCTGGGTGTGCGTCTGCGGCTCGACCCGATTCCAAATACCTCGCCTTTCTTACTCGACAAGCGACAAAACCCTAGTTTCCGCCTCCCCAATTCCGGCGACGCGCCGACGATCCCACAACGTCCTCAACACCGATTTTCGACGGTCAACCTTCTCTGACGCAATGATCCCAACATCAATGCCTTACTTCTACTCGATTCTTCCTCCAAAAGCAACCCCAACATTCCGGAGGAAAGTTTGGAGAAAAATCATTTTCAAGGGATGTAAAAGGTTGGGCATAGGAATATAAAACTAATCTCAAGACATTTACCATCCTAAGGTTTTAGAATAAGGAAATTTGGAGAAATAAGAATATTTCTATTAGGCAAAATAAGAACCTTTCAGAAATCCCTTAATTTCCGGGGAGATTACATTTAATTATTTATTATATTTTTATTCAAGACATTTACCGTCTAAGGTTTTAGAATAAGGAAATTTGGAGAAATAAGAATATTTCTATTAGGCAAAATAAGAACCTTTCAGAAATCCCTTAATTTTCGAGGAGATTACATTTAATTATTTATTATATTTTTATTCCAGAAACCCGAATTTTTTCCATTTCCATTAAGGTAATAACTCCCTGGTTTAAAATTTCACGTTTTCAAGCGAGAATAAATACATAACATGATATGTCATTTATAGAAATAAAAAAAAAATCTTAACTAAATAAGGCAAAAGTGGAAAATCTGAATTGTTACATACAACCTGCAAGAAATCTCAAAATAAAAATCATGGTTTAAATACTTATCAAATTGGATGGATTATCTCAGTTTTATTTTTAAAAATATGGTAAATTTTTAAAATAATATTTTTATATTAAATTTGAATTTTTAAAAGGAAATCCAAAAATATTAATAAATATAGTATTTCTTCTTTATTATATTATTTTGCATTATATCACTTTAAATCTTAATTATGATTGGGAATCAATTTTTTTTTTTTTATTATATTATTTTGCATTATATCACTTTAAATCTTAATTATGATTGGGAATCAATTTTTTTTTTTTGAAATAGTTCTTTTCCACTTTTTTTAATATGGAATCTCTTTGTCGTCGAAGCTCTATCAATACTATGTCGGTGGAAGTTGAAGCGTCCAATTTCAATCTCCAACAACTTCTCCAAATTTCATCATCGGATGAATCCATCGAACTCACATTAATGGCCCAAGTCATTTACAGTCACTTCCTCATAGATGAAAACGACAATTCATTGTTGGTGAGACAACATGAATCCCGAAAGTTTTTCTTCCTAACTTATCAATTTCCTCTAAAAGAACTCTGACGATGATAATATGCAACCTTGCTACAATTCTTATCATCCAAGTTTAGAAGATACGATTATCCCATTCTTGATGCTAAAATTATCACAGACGAGATAAGAAAGTGGTGGAGAACAATTAAAGAAACTGCATATTTAGATGGAGTTGGAAACGTTTTTCTTCTAACAGTTACATTGAAATTATGGAATGTTGCAACCCGTCAGGTGAGCTCGTTCATGGCTGATAGTGAAGACTCAATGGTTCCTACGAGCAAATCACCAACTTGTGAGTTTGTTGATGTTAAAATGTTAGGAAGGTTCAAAATATTTGGATGATTGTGTTTGTATTTTCATACTAATATAAATAACACAAGATTAGATAAAGAAAAAAAAAGGTGAAATCAGTTACCAAGAATACATTATTGGTATCAGAGCTTTAGACTTATAGATTCTGTAGACTAGCCTACGAAGTAGGCTCAATATGTTTCTATCGTCCTACCGCTGATGCACCGTTGCTGTCAAGTATGCCTTACAAAAGAATAAATGATGTGGTTTTATTATGTTATGATTTACCTTGCATGGAATGTGAATATTAATTGATGTATTGATGGTTAGAGTTAACAAGGTTTATATAGTGTGGCAAAGATATAGTTTCATGAAAGGAGGTTAGCAAGCTACTAAACACCAATATACTGAAAAATGACTTTGTTGAAGAAGGTTAGACGTCTCAATCAGATGTCTACAAAATAGAAGAAGAAATTTGTGGAGGCTTTTCGTTATAGTTATAGGAAAATTGTTAAAATGAGACCTTGAGAACGTCTAGGTAAAGAGGTCAATTATTGAATGTTTAGCAAAGTTTAGAGAATTTGACATGGAGGACAATGCAGTGCATGAAACTGATAAAACTATTGATTTAGTTGATGAAAGAAAACAATTATGTCTAAGAAAGTGAGAATATTAGAATGAAGATTGAGTAAGGTGTTCAACAGTATCCATACGAATATTGATTCCACTTGGCCACATACTCACTAAATGATTTTTGTTGTTCATGAAATTTTAAGAGAAGGTTTGATATGACATGATAAGATTATGTATAAAAATTGGTAGCAATTATATTATGATAAGGGGCTAAACCAAGGGCCAGGTGTAAAATGACTAAAATGCCCCTATAATTATGTACCTAAGTTAGGACTCGAGTGACTTCTAAATGACATGAAGTTTGATAAGCAGCCTTATGTCATGATTTAAAGAGATTATACAAAATTATAAGGCCATTGGAATACATTGAGTATAAGGACCCTAAAATTTCCCTATTTAATCTAAGTCATTACTATGTCATAAACGCGAAAATTACCTTAACGTCCCTATATTTATGTAGAATTTACTTTAAATGGACTCCTATTATAAATGCAACATCAATTTTCCATTTATCACCTCATGAATAAACGAATAGAAGGGAAAGAAAGGAAAAAAACAATTTTGAATTAAACACCCTATACTAACCTGTGGATTATTAATGCGATTACAATTCAACTTATACTAATCTATACTAAGGATGCAAATGGAAATGCAACTTATACTAACCTATACTATGAATGCAAATGAAATTCAACCTATACTAACTTATACTACAAACGGGAAACAACTATCATATGCATGAGCCACAGTCATGGGATGTGCGATGCTGCCGTCGGTCTCACATGGGTGCCTTGCCTTTATTTGAAAAATATAGTAGCACGAGGCTTTGAGAATTTCTAGAATACTCACTAAGTGATCCCCTATCGGGGTTATGAAATAATCACATGGAAATGAGATGATGGGACCTATCTTTCAATCTATCTTCCTACGGTGCTGTACTAACTGGTAATTTGGATGTGTACTATATACTCTACACGCAGCTCATACGTGCGAGTATGGACTCACCAGTCAGTTCGCACACCACTGGGCCACTTTCCTTGCCAGGCGAGCATACTCTGGGAGCTCCTTAGGCCAGACACCCGTTAGAACTAGTAGTCGTCATCTTTCAATCTATCTTCCTGCGGTGCTGTCCTAACGGGTAATTTGAATGTGTACCATATACTCTACACACAGCCCATACGTGCGAGTATGGACTCATCAGTCAGTTCGCACACCACTGGGCCACTTTCCTTGTCGGGAGAGCATACTCTGGGAGCTCCTTAGGCCGGACACCCGGTAGAACTAGTAGTCGTCACGGCAGCGCTATGTAATACATAACGATCGTACCCCTGCCCTTGGGTGTACGCGTCCGTTCCCTCGTGATGGAATAAGGGTATCACCCAATGCATTAGCACACATAATGCATGAGGTCCCCAATATTTCTACTTTTATCATTAATGAATATAACCCCGCGATCATCTTTCATGCTTAACATATCATTTCTCATTTTTCAGTCTACGTATTATACATAATCCTAACAGGGTTACATTTCATGCAATTTATCGTGATTTCATGTCATATATTTCTTGCCATATATTTTATGCTGTTTACATTCAAAATTATAGTACCATTCATGCCAGATCATCCAGAAATATCATAAACGTCATAAGCACAACACATCACATCATACTAAACAGCATACATTCATATTTCACAAGCTTACGTATTCAAGTATAACAATCTAGCATACAATTTAATGACAAGTGCGAATCCACGGGCACGTGCCAACATACAACATACCACATGTAACCTACAACGGGTGAGCCACTTACTTGGTAGGCCTTAGCCGAAGTACTCCCTAAAATATAAACATAAGCTCCTAGCTCCTTGTATACGTCCTACGCTTCTGTTGGTGGTTGGTTCCAATTGGATCATCTGACACCTTCGTTAGAATTTCACAAACATAATTAATTTCCAACTTGAATTTTTGAAATACGGTCTTAAAATGATCTATTTTACCTTAAACGGGGTCGAAATCAAGTTCGAGAGGGTCGGAGCAGTGCCGAACAGGTCAGAACTAGGTTTTTCGAGCCGAATAAGCCACCGCCGAGCCGATTGAGCTGCCATAGCCAAGGGCTTATTGCGCCAGAAGTTGACACGTGGCATAATCAGCAGGCAACAAGTGTGCAGATGATCTCGGGTCGAGGTGCGGGTTGTCGGGGTGCAGTCGTGGGTTTGGGCTAAACTCTGCTTTTGGGCCACGGTTTGTTTTGGTCGGTTGAGGGTTAAATTGTTTGGCCGAGAGGGTTTGGGTTGTAGCTTCAGGTCGCGGGTGACATATTAGGCCGAGGCGCAGACCGGGCTAGGTCGAGGCAATTACTATCTTTGGGCCAGCGAGTTTTAGGTCGCAGGTCGAAGCTCGGATCGGACTTCGTCTCCTTCACTCGATTACTAGAGAGTTTTCCGGCAACTCAATCTCTCTCCTCGATCGCGTCGTTCTGACGTCCTTTTTCCTCTTTTTTCAAGTCTCCTCCTCCCCCTAATCTCGTTTATGGAGTTTGTTTGGTTCGTAAGGGCCTAACACTCTCGGATCTGACGTTCTGTCTTCCTTACCCGACGGTGTATGTAAAGGTCTCTGAGATTGTTTTTGTTGCTCGAATCAAAGGTTTCGACATGGATTTCGTAAGGTTTGGCTTCCCCATCTGTTTTCTCTCTCTCTCTCTCTCTCTCTCTCTTTCTCTCTCTTTTTTCTGACTATTTTCCCTCCTTGCACGTGTCTTGGAAGTGGTTGAAGGTCGGGTTTGGTTCTCGTGGTGATCCCGACGTCGGACGCGCTTTGTGGGTCGTGTGCGAACGAAAACTCCGATGTTTGCCGAAGTTCTCGATCTTGCCGACAACCGCAAAATTTTATTATTATTATATTTTATTTTTTATATTTGATCCGTTAATTGATGATTTAAACTAAGATTTTAGGTGGTAAATTGTAACGACCCTATTTTCCTACTGAAATAGAGTCACAACCATATGCATGACGTGCCTCTTTTTATGTCGAAACATTCATTTTAAATAGTTCATAAATGTCATGGACTTAAACGTTAAAAATAAAATCCTTAAACCAAACCAACAACATTTAAGAAATGAAAAATAAACAAATTAATGAAAACTAGGAAATAAAACAATGTCGTATAATAATCTAAGACTAATAAGCAAAATAAAAATGTAGCTACCCTAGTACCGGTTTCATGATCTCTAACACAACGGCGCTGTCATCTGTACAAAGGTGTCTTGCCTTTACCTAAAATTTAAAAGTAGTACATGACTCGAGTATTTTAAGAAAGACTCAGTGAGTAACCCACTATTAGGCTCATGGAATGCAATCACATGCAACATGGTATACCTATCCTTTTATCATAGCATATCATGGCCTTAGGCAGCTTTTCCATCCAGTTAAGTTTGGATATGTAGTACTTCTCTATACATGACCTACTTATGCGAGCATGGGTCCACTAGGTGAGCTTGCACACTCCTTGGGGTAGCTAGTTGGACCAGCACTCCCTCAATACATCATGGTAAACATAATGTCATAAATCATATATCATATTGTATGTGTCTGTACACATCATAATGGAGAAGTATCTCGTGTCAAACAAAAATGCATAAGGTCCCCATAGCATATGGTCATGACATAATATGTGATGCAAAACAAACCTCCAAAACAAACCTTGAATGCCTATGAGACAGTAAATACATTAATTATGCTTACATAATTCCATTTAATTTCCTATCGTATAACTTATGTAATAGCCCAAAAATAAATAAACAAATAAACAAATAAACAAAATATAAAAAAAAATAGTTAAAATAATAATAATAATTAATTAATTAATTAAAATTAAAAAAAAAAAAATCTTTCCCCACCGCTCTCCACTCACCTCTCATCCCTTCCCACAATTATCTCTCCTCAACCCATAGCAAAAAAAAAAAAAACAATGGTCAGATTTGAGAAGTAAAAATGGCTTTCAACTAGAGTTTGTAAGTTATTACGGTAAAATCCTATCTCAATTTCCTTTTCCTCTAAAATCCTATCTCAGATTTCCTTTTCCTCTATAGTGATGGTTACGACAAATTAATTTAGGATCAAATCTTCTAACGTGATGGTTATAACAAATTAATTTAGGATCAAATCTTCTTTCCTATCTTACCGTAATAATCCTATCCCATATACAATTATTAGATTTTTGTTAGCATTTCAGTTATACAAATATATAGTTATAAGGTTAGATTCAATAAAATTTTAAGTGACAGATCTATAAACTAAAAGATCATAGCCTGTACTTAAAATTGGCCAGTAATATCTGTAACACAATTGAAAAACCTAGAATAAAAAAAAAATGAGAGAGACTGAGGAAAGATTTGTTAAAGAGTATTATAATAAAACGAAATATCAGAAGGCAGTGAATTTTGTCTAACAATAAAACATCACAATTTTTATGAGAGGGGAGTGAGCTCCTCTAAATTTTGTCTGACAGAAAATATCAAAATTTTACTAAGGACAATGTAAATTAGGGAAATAATTTTATAGAGTTCAAACTTGAAACTGATGTCATGAGTCCATATAGGTTTACTCAGATTTCAAAGGATGGAATCGAACTTTCATTAAAGATATATTTGTGAGAATGACTTAAGCGAGCCAGGTAAGTGACCTTACTATCGGCATGATTATATTTGATGTTGACACGTGCCCTGTGGTTCTGCACGTGTCATATACATTGATATGTGTGAATTGTCTGTGGATCGATATGCTTCCTATATGTTATATTATAATATGTGGTTTGTATGATAATAATTATGGTACGATGTACTCAAGGATATGTTTGAGATAGGGTACGAGAAGGATGCATAAAACAAAATGTAACGATAGGAGTAAGATACGTTCATGAAACGTTAGAGTTAGGTTACATACCGGAGTGCTATGGATAGGAGAGATTGATGAAAGAATACAGTTAGGTTATGGTTAGAAATGGATAGGTTTGTGATAGATTGATAGAACGATAGCGTTAGGGTACGTTCTTGTGACGATATGACTAAGGTACGTCACGTAATGATATGTCTGTGATAGGTATAAGAACGTTAAGGCTATGGTAAGTTAGAGAACGATATGACTATGAAGTGTTTACGTTATGACTTGGTTATGATATGATACATTGTATGCTAGGTTATTGTGCTTAAGTACGAAATTATGTGAACGTGAATGCATGTTATTTATGTTGCTTAGTTGATGTGATATGAATGCATGTGACGATGTGTGGCCCTTGTACGATTATGGCTTGTTGTATGAGTATTGGAATGTAACTAAATGAATTGTATGACATGAAATACGGTAAATTGCATGATACATAACCCCGCTAGGAATATGTATGATATGTAACGAAATGAGAATGAGAATGACATGTAAGCATGAAAACGTGACACGGGGTTTTGTTCATTAAATGATGACTGTAGGACTAGTGGGACCTCATGCATTTGGGGGGATACCCCTATCCCATCACGAGGGTACGGACGCGTACATCCAAATGGCAAGACAACGATCGTTATGCCCTGCATAGCGCTGCCGTGACGGTTTTAGTTTTAACGGGTCCCAGTGGGCCCCTAGAGCATGCCCACCGGCTAGGGACAGTGGCCCGACGGTGTGCGAACTAGCTGGTGAGCCCATACTCGCACGTATGGGCTGCATGTAGAGTATGTGGTACACGTCCACGATTACCTGTTAGGATTACACCGTAGGGAAAACGAAACGAAACGAAAGATAGGTCCCATCATTTCATTGCATGTGATTGTTGCATTTAACCCCAATAGTGGGGTCACTTACTGAGTATTTCTTTAAATACTCAAGCCATGTACTACTACATTTTTGCAAGGCATTCCTGTAAGGCTGACGACGACATCGCAACTCGAGATCATGGCACATGCATATGATAGTGGTATTTATTTTCTTAGACTTAGGATAAAATAGGATGTTTTAAACTTAAACGCTTATTTATTTTATTTCAAGTCTTTTGTTGTATCATTTTAAAGATGTTTTCGAAACACGTAAGTCCATGGCTGTGTTTTAAGATAAGGGTTATGTTTTATGGAATTTAAATGAAGTCTTCCACATTCAATGTTTATGGTACGTATACAGTAGCGACCTTAAATTAAGTAGAAAATTTTGGGTCGTTACAAGTTAGCTTCCATAGCATTTTCTATATTAATTTCCTATTATATAACTTAGTTTCCATAGCATTTTCTATAGATGTTTATGCATTACATCTAAATATCATATCATTTTTATACATCATGGCATGATCATAGTATAACGTCGCTTATTATGGTATGACATAACTTGTCGTGGTGTAACATGACATAACATATCATAACGTACCATATCAATACATAGCATCGCATATCATTACCCAACATAGCTTATCGTAGCCTAATATCCTATAACGTAGCATGATATATTATATTATAACATAACATCACATGGCATGATTTATCATAATGACATATCATATCATATCATAACATCTCATATTATATCATAACGTAACATCACATAGCATAACATACATTCAAGCATACTACTCATGCAGGAGTCACGAGACACGTGTCATCATACGTATGACATTTCTTCTAACCAAATTAACCGTGGAACCACTTACTTGGTTGGCGTAGACTAAAGTTACTAATTATATTTTTGTACTAGTCTAACTATGCTCCTTAAGGTCCAATTCAACACCAAATCTATCTTCTTAATGATATTAATTAAAACCAAATGACTACAAAGATCAGTCATCCTGTGGTCGAATTATTGAGAGTAAACAAATATCTCAGACATATCTACTCCTTTCTTTTCTTTTTATTTTTTTTTTCAAATTAAGTATATTATCTAATATTTAAAATTCTCAAAATTAAAAATTATGGAAAATTTGTTTCCTATCATTTTGATGGAACATCTTAACATCGTGACTCTATTATGTTGTAACTTAAATTAATTATAATTGGAAATTATGATTGAATTTTATTAACATCTTTAAGTTTTTAAATTTTATTAAGTATTTAACAAAATTTTAATTTAAAATTTTAGATTTAATATTTATAAATATATCTAACAAATATAAATATTTATCGAAATAGTATTGATAAGATAGTATGATTTTATAATATATTTGAAAATATAGATTTATTATAATATTAAATTTACTAGTACAAGTAATTTAACACTTTTTCAAATTTTTTTTTTTTTTTGTTCCTTTTTATATTGTTCAATTCTTTTTTTAAATGGCTATGACATGATTTCTAGAACAAATAAATTGTTTTTGTAACGAGATTGATGTAAATTTAAGGAAAATGGAGTATGAAAATTGATTTACTGTGATTCCAAGGACAACTCCTCCTCATTAGAGTCGGATAAACATAACAACTCAACTAAATGACTTGAACACTTAAACAATCCACACGATTTTGTGATTTAAATGGCCACTTACTTGATTGGCGTTACCCGAAATTCTATTTAGCTCCAAATTTGCTTGCTTTCATTCTTCAAATTTGTTCACTTATATCGAGGCTTCACCCATTTTGAACTTAAACTTAATTGCCTAGTAAAAAATCGAATTCCACATTTTCATTGTTTATAAATTATGTTTGGTAGTACAACTTAAATTAAAAATATGTCAATTTTCATGTTGATGGATCATTCCATCCAAGTATTGTTTGTCATAATATTATATTCTCTAGGTATGAATAATAATAATTTTTTTGATCTTTCATTTTTCCCTCTCTTTGTGTACACTCTCTATTTTACTTTTGTTAGGTTCACAATTATTTTTGAAATTTAATTGATTCTTAAATTACATAGAAAATAAAAGAAGAATTTCATGTCTCTCCCATTTTTTCCTTTACCTTTGTATTTCCTCTATTGTTATTTTAACTTCTATTTTCCTTCTTTGTTGTACCCTCTATTTCTTTCCTTTTGTGCTTTTGTTAGGTTCATAATTATTTGTCTCTCTTTTTATTTTATTCCATTTTCCTTCTCTTTGTACACTTTGTTTTTATTTTATTATATTTTCCTTTATTCCATTTTCCTTTATTCCATTTTCCTTCTATGTATGGTACACTTTAGTCTCTACTTTAAATATTTTGTTTTACTTCACTAAAATTTTTACCTTATTTTATTTTTACCTTAATTTTTTTAGGTCACTATTTGTGCTTTATGAAAACTTCCATATCAGGCTGGACAAATTTAGATAAAAATCCTCTCATTTAGATATCCAATATTGTAGGAGATGGTTAATTAATTTTGATAGAGAGTATGAGGTTAAAATTCTAGTATATCACATGGAATGCTTAGAAAATGCAGGCTAAATAGATGTTTTCTATTACACTATAACCACCTGGAATTTTCTACTTAATTTAAGGTCGTCACTGCATATATATAATGAACATTGAATGCAGAAATACTTCATTTTAACTTTCATAAAACGTCACCTTTATCTTAAAACACAATCATCGACTTACGTGGCTTGAAAACACCTTTAAAAGACGACACAACAAAAGACTAAACAAAATAAACAAACGTTTAAATTAAAAACATCATATTCTAACCTAAGTCTAAGAAAATAAATACGACTACCCTATGCATGTTCTATGGTCTCAAGTTGCGATGTCGTCGTTAGCCGTATAGGAATGTCTTGCCTTAACATGAAACAGAAGTGGCTTAAGTATTTAAATAAATAGTCAGTAAGTGACCCCACTATTGGGGCTTTAAATCCGAATGCAATGATAGGACCTATCTTTTCAATCTATTTTCCTTCGTTACTATCCTAACGGGTAACTTGGATGTGTATCATATACTCTACACACAGTCCATACGTTGGAGTATGGACTCACCAGTCTGTTTGCACACCATTGGGCCACTTTCCTTGTCGTGCGAGCATAGTCTGAGAGCTATTTAAACTGGACACCGTTAGAACTAGTAACCATCACGGCAGCATTAAGTTAAACATAATGTTTGTTTTCCTGCTTGACAGTCGTAGCAGTATGATAAACATAATGAGCGTTTTTTTGCTTGGTCATAGTAGCATTATGATAACCATAATGATTGTTTTTCTGCCTCGTAACGTACACGTCCGTACTCTCGTGAAGGGTAAGAAGTATCCCCAATGCATGAGCACACAATAATGCATGAGGTCCCAACATTTTTCGATTTTCATTATCATTTAATACAACCCCAATAGCATTCCGTACATATCATATCGTTTCTCATATCATTTCACATATCGTTTATCATATCTTTTATGCATACGCTGGAGTTGTATTTCATGATAGTTCATCATTTTGCATGTCAATCACATCATATCATTCAAATTACATAAATATATCATATCATAAACATGTCATTTATCATATATCTCGTACCATAACATATTTCATATCATTTTCATGTCATATCACAATAAATATATATATATATATATAAAATATAATATATATCCGTCATTCACATGTCATATCATATCTTAAACACTTTGTTGTGATATCGTTCCTTAACTTATCAACAGTCTTAACATTCTTACATCTATCATAATCATATCATTACATGAATGTACCTTAGTCATATCATTACAGGAACATATCCTAACGCTATTGTTTTATCAATTTATCATAATCCTTACTTTTTGAGTAATCCTAATGCTATCGTTCTATCGTTCAATGTTCATAGACTATACATGTATTTGAGTAAAAGCATATTGCTTTCATTTTAAGTATTCTTAAATGAATTTTTTTGAAACTCCGAGTTTCTATATTTGTGTTGATTAGAAAACGACTTTAAAATTCATTTTACTTTCCATCTATCATTTTTCTCATTGGATTTGGTGGAAAGTAAATGAATTTAAATACATAATTTTATCCAAAGTTGTTCAGAATATTTTTATGTTCGGGTGTTTACGGTAGCTTCTGGATTAATGTTTAGTACTAGTGAGAGAATTCTTGATTGTTTTAGGAGTCATTTAACACTAAGACAGTTGACACAAAATTGTTGGATAAAAAATTAGTTTTAGGCCCTCAAACTTTAAGTAAATCTATTTTCGTGTAAGTTTTTTTACAATATTTTTTATTTTTGATAGGTATAGTTTCTTTAAACTAATCATTTTTATTGTGATGATCTATCCTTTCCTTATATTTTCTCTACTTTTAAGTAATCAATTCTCAAGAAGGATCAGTATTCAATGTTCTCTTGTTACTGTTGATAACATTTTTTTAATGATTATAGATTGATTTGTGTTTGTTTATGAACTTTTAATATTTTTTACCTAAAAAATATTTTCTATCGAATAATTATGAATTGTGGATAAATAAAATTTTTTAATTTTTTTTAGAGTTGACAACCCGACAACCCAACCCGAACCCAACCCAAAAATTTTTGGGTTAGGTTGGGTTGGGTTGTGAAAATTTTCGGGTATGCACTAAAAGCAATTGACCTCCCTGATGTGGTGAAATTAACCACATCTAAGTACAATTAATTCTCATACAAAAGTTGACTACCTTTCATTGGGGGCATGCCAGTTGTTCACGACAAAGAGTAAAAATAATGGTTAGAAAAAAAATATATCATTCTAAGGAAAGTAATGCAACTATGTAAGTGCATAAATAATAATAAAAATAAAAATAATAAAAAAATAAAAACTAACTTGGTTTTGCTCGAGCTTGTTAACTGTTTACCGTTTGTCACCTCCCTTTTCTTCAATTTTTTTCAGTTATCAATTGTCAAAGAAATAATTTTGTGGGTGGAAATAATATTGTGAAATCTATCCCTATATATCAAATAGTTCTACTTCTGTACAGTTCAAGAGTATGTTCTCAATAGATGACTTCATTGATGAATTTTTTCTTTCCTATAATTCCAGTGATTAAACATATCTTAGGAGTTCATTCAATTCTGCTTGTTGTTTAGTACAATTATTCCAACTTGTCTGTTGCTGTTTTCAACTATTTGCTACTGGATTCTCTGTCAATTTATAAATTTTTTATCAAACCTCTGCCTGGATATTTTATGTTGTCATTGATATTAAATTCTATTTGTTGATCATTTATTTTCAACATTATAGTTCCATTGTGGACATCTACAATTGTTCTTGCAGTTTTCAAAAATGCGCTCAACAAGATAATTGGTAGTCATGGCTCGCTTCATAATCCAAAATGATGAAATCTGCTGGAAATATAAACTTGTCCACTTGAATTAGAATATCTTCGATTTTGCATCCTAGATGAGTGAAAAATCGGTCAGCTAGTTGGAGGGTGACTTTAGTTGATCTAGCTTCACCAATACCTAACTTTTGGTAAATAGACAACGTCATTAGATTAATGCTTGATCCCAAATCACATAATGCTCAACCTTACTTCTTTCCTGATATGAACCAAAAAACATCAATCATACAATATACTTCAATGAAGATGTGAAGGAAAGGTTGTCAAAATTATCAAAAGATGTTTCAATTCATGCCACATTAAAGAAGAATGAAGTTTGATTGTTATAAATTTTGGGTGGGTTACAATTTAGAGTAATTTAGGGTTATTGTATTTCATTAATATATTTTAAGACTTTTTATTTACTTTAGGTTACAATTACATAAGGGTTAATGATGGCTATTAGGTATGAATGTTACAACTCTTGGAATGCCTTTAATAGTTTCATTTTGAGGGTATATAAAGCCATATATGTTGTATTTGTAACACTGGAAAAATATAGTAAAAGAAGCATTTATGCTTTCTTTAGTCAATGGCTAAGTTTCTTTGCAGTTCTATGTAGTTTAGATTGCATGTAGAATCATTCAAGCTCGACATGATCAATCTTGCTTGTGGAGTGATTCGAATATCAAACAAGTGTTCTTGCATTGAGATATTTGATCAACAAGAATCATTCAAGTTAGACATGATCGATCTTGCTTGTGAAGTGATTCGAATCTCAAATAATGTTCTTGTGTTGAGATATTCGATCAAAAAGGTAATCCGAATCTTATTCCCCTTGTATTGATTCTTTATACTTCTTTCCTTTAATTGATATTGTAATTGTAAATGAGACGGGATCTTTCTCCTTTAGTGGGACCTTATTTTGCAATATTGTACTACGCTCTTCATTCAACTCTACCACCTTGAATTCTTCAAATTTTCTTTGATTGGTGAGAATATCTTTCAAGAGTTTGACATATTGAACATTTATTTCAAGGCTTCCATTAATGGTATGTTTATATAAATTTTTTAAATATATCCATGAACTTCTCGAAATGGGCTTCTTCCTTATTCTTTTTTATTCTTTGTCGAAAAGAAGATAGTGATGTGTATATTCTGCTCTCTTATTCACTGTTGAAATGTTGTTTACGTTTTAAGAGACTGCACTGTTCCTGCATAATTTCCTCCTTTCTCTGCTGTGTATCAGTTATTTCTTGGGAATGACTGTTGTTGTTGTCCCTAGTTTCACCTCTCGTGCGGAGTATTCTTTTCCTTGGGTGTTGGCTTCTTGAGGACCATATGTCATTTGATTTTGTAGACCAAAACCCAAAGGGTAATTTGATTTAAGTGACATTTGTTGATTGTATGAGACTTGTCTCTTCCATGAGAAGTTTTGACAGTTTTTCCACCCTGAATTATGTCTTTGAGAATGGATTATTTTTTTAGATGCCTTGAATAGCTTGATTCTCCACATAGAAAATTGATATTAGATTACTTAGACGTTAATAAAAACTGTGTTCTTCTCCACAATATACACAAGATTCAGCCGCTGTTTTGGTCATTACAACAGCAGCTTAGACGGGTGTTTTAGTCATGGAACCTTGTCCTAACGCTAGATTTTGTAGAATATTAGTCACTGAAGCTAATTAAGCGTTGATAGAGGATAAAGCATCAACTTCAAGTCTTCTTTCCTGGATTGCTTCTCACATCAGCCAATTGAAAATTGTTAATCAAGCGTTGATTGCCAATTGCTCCCCATGAACACCCTCATCATTATACT
Source organism: Cucurbita moschata (assembly GCF_002738365.1). Classification (NCBI taxonomy): domain Eukaryota; kingdom Viridiplantae; phylum Streptophyta; class Magnoliopsida; order Cucurbitales; family Cucurbitaceae; genus Cucurbita; species Cucurbita moschata. Next base: position 284,666 of record NW_019268521.1, read on the forward strand.
GTGCGCGTCCCCACTCATCATCACTAGTGGAGAAGTATCCCGATATATATTAACACACAAAATGCACGAGGTCTCTATAGTTTTCATCTTTAAATCATCTTTAAGACACAACCCTATCCACCATTCACTTATTATTCTAAGTAACATGCATGCATTTACATTCATATATTCATCATCATTAACATTAAATAGGATTGAGTCTTTGAAAACTTGTCGTCATAATGCATCATGACATTTAATACATGCACAACATCTTAATATGGAACATCGTCATATTAAGTCATTTCATCATCATATGTCTCATCATCTTATTATTATGCATGTACATCATCATGTCAACATCATGTACATCGTCACATCCTCATATAACATCAACACATCATCATTTAACGTCATCACATCATCATATAACATCATCAATCATCATATAACACAACAGCATAAATGACATGTGCAAGGGCTACTGGACACGTGTCGTCATACATAAGACAAGTCTTCTGACCGAGCCGATAGAAAAACCACTTACCTGATTAGCTTAAGTTGTTGTCATGAATTTATTCTTCATGAAAGTTTGATTCTGTCTTTTGAAATCCAAGTTAATCTATGTGTGCTCATGAGGTCAGTTTCAAGTTCGAACTTTCATATAATAAGTTTATAGACGAAGCTAACCATTTTTCTAGAAGATATAAGCTACTGTCATATAAAAGAATTTGATGAATTTATTTTATGTTAGAGTATTATCTGCTTTCTAGTCATCCCATATTTCAAAATTCAATTCTTTTTCTATGGTTTATGCTCTATAATTCTTATTCTTAAAAACAAGTTATGGTTGGCAGTTTACATAAAAGATTTTCAATTTTATTCCATTAATTTTTCTTTTAATTCTATTAACAATTATCTTTATCCAATTTTAATTGAACAATAAAAGACTTCCATTTTTTTTTTCCTCCTCACTTTTAATTCTTTTGCAATTATCTTTGAACTATTTTAATGGATTCTTTTTTCTTTTTTTCATTTTTTTCTCTACTTTTAATGTTCTTCGCGATTGTCTTTAGCTAATTTTAATAGATTCTTCTTTTTTTTTACCATTTTAATGTTGTTCATAATGATTTTCTAAAATATGGTAAAAATTTAAATAATTGAAATAGAATAAAAGAGATGGAAGATCTAATAAACTTCTCTCTCTTCTTTTATTTTTTTCCTGTGGTGATCATTAGGTAGCTGGGGAGGTGTTGTAATAAAATAAAATAAAAGTGAATTTTGAACTTAAAATTCTTATTTTATATTTTAACTTGTAATATGATCCAAATTGTTTAAAAAAAAAAACTTCAAATTGGTTGTAATTTTAAAACTCTAATATTTTTTCATCCAAATATTATTACAGAAGTTCTCTTATAAGTTCAATAAATTATAAATATTAATATTATTTTTGAAAATTTATGAATATTTTTTAAACGTGAAATAAAGTTGTATTTATATAATGATAAACGTATTTTTAAAACAAAAGTAGTGATCATAAGATTTCTCTGTTACATTACTAAAGGGCTTGAATTAAAAGTGTTCATCTCTTATTGAGAACATCTCTCTTGCCAATCAACTTATCTTCTCTGGTGTGGTTGATCTTTTGTACAGTCTTCACATCACTCCATTGACTGCGATGGAGGTGGCGGAGAGGGGAAGAGAAACAACGCTGGAGGTGGAGATTAAAGAAGCTTTGCGTAGGAGGTGGCGGAGAAGGAAAGAGAAATGCTGTCGAGGGTGGCAGAGAGGGAAAGAGAAATGCCGCCGGGGTGGAGATTTAAAGAAGCTTCGCGCAGGAGGTGGCAGAGAGGTGAAGAGGAACGCCGCTAGAGGGGGCGGAGAAGTGAAGAGGAAGGCAGATAGAGATCTACGGGAATGCTTCAGGTCCGGCAATGAGTCAGCAATGGCAAGAAATGGATGAGAGAAAAGTGGAAAAATGAATAGCAAAAGAACCCTAAAAGATTCATTTTTTGTTCTTTCTTTTTGATGTTTGGTGATTATGGAGATGGTAGGAAGATCCACGGCCAATCTCAAAAAATTGATAGGAATAATAATACTAAACTTGTCTTTAAAAAAAATAGTAAAACAAAAAAAAAAGAAATTTAAACTTAAAAAAATAATCTATAGTTTTAATAATACAATTAAATTTTCTAGAGCTAAAAAAATGGAATTAAATTTTAAAAAAAATTAAAAAAAATATTCTTATAATTAATTAGGAATAAAAATTGTTAAGATTTTGTTTAAAAAAAGTACCTTTAAATTTTCATAAAAGTTTCATGCATACCTTTAACTTTTACTAGTTTCATTATAATTTAGTTATGGAGAAAGATATTTAGGAAATGAGTTGTGAGAGTGGAGAGTTAGATGAAGTTTCATCATAACTATCAAATTAAATGGAAATATTTTTATTCTAGAATTAAAATTAAAATTAGATGAAGTTTTTCTAAAATAAAATAGATTGTATAGGACATAATTAGTTTCTCAAAATCATTTGTTACCAATAAATTAGGAAAACTCAACCAAAAAAAATATAATTTATTACTACATTTCTAAATTAGTTGTTCACGGGAGTTTATATAGAGGTAAAATATTTGTGTGACAATAAAATGGGTTTACTTAAAAATGTCAATATGGTTTATGTCCTCTTGTTGATTTCTTTTGTTCTTGTTGATTTCTTTTGTTGCTATTTTGTCTGATCTCAATGGTCTCGAGGCAAGTGCAGTGGCAATGTGCTTTCTTTAGGACTTAAAAGGCATGTCCCAACTAGACTAAATCCAGCAACATCTCCTGAAACGTCTCCATTGGGTATAGGCACTAAGAGACGTGTGTCAACTGGCCCAAATCCAGCAACACCTCCTAAAAGCTCTCCCTCAAGTTTAGGCACCAACAGGCGTGTCAACTAGACCTAATCCAGCAACATCTCTTAAAACATCTCCATTGGGTCTAGGAGCTAAGAGGTGTGTCTCAACTTGTCAAAAACCAACAACATCTCATGAAAGTCCTTCCTCAAATTTAGGCACCAAGAGGCCTGTTCTAACAGGACCAAATTCAGCAACATCTCTCAAAACGCATCCATTAGGTCTAGGCAATAAGAGGCGTGTACCAATTGGCCTAAATCCAGCAACTTCTCCTAAAAGCACACCCTCAAGTTTAGCCACCAAGAGGCGTGTCCCAACAGAACCAAATTAAGCAACATCTCCCGAAACGCCTCCATTGGGTCTAGGCACTAAGAGGCGTGTACCAATTGGCCCAAATCCAGCAACTTCTCCTGGAAGCCCACCCTCAAGTTTAGCCACCAAGAGGCATGTCCCAATGGGACCAGAAGTCCACCCCTAAGTTTAGCCACCAAGAGGCATATCCCAACATCTCCTGAAACGCCTCCTTGGGTTTAGGCACTAATAGGCGTGTACCAACTAGCACAAATCCAGCAACATCTCCCGAAATTCATCCCCCAAATTTAGGCACCAAAAGAACTGTCCCAACAAGACAACATCTCCTCAAAGCCCTCCCACAAATTAAGGCACCAAGACAACTATCCCAACCGGACAACATCTCATGGAAGCCCCTCCCCAAATTTAGGCACCAAGAGAAGTGTCCCAAGAGGATCAAATTCAACATCTCCCTTGACGCCTACATTGCCTCTAGGCACTAAGAGGCGTGTACCAAATGACCCAAAACGAGTAAAATCTCTTGAAAGCCCCCCTCAAGTTTAGGCACCAAGAGGCGTGTACCAAGTGGCCCAAAACCAGCAACATCTCCTGAAAGCCCTCCCTCAAGTTTAGGCACCTAAGAGGCGTGTACCAAATGGCGCAAAACCAGCAACATCTCCTAAAAGCCCTCCCTCAAGTTTAGGCACCTAAGAGGCGGGTACCAAATGACCCAAATCCAGCAACATCTCCTGAAAGCCATCCATTAGATTTATTATGGCCCAAATCCAACAACATCAGCAACATCTCCGGAAAGCCATTCATTAAATTTATTATGATGCCTACTAATAGTAGCAAGTTTAATTAGGTTCTGTAAAGATTATTGCAATGAATCTCTAATTTTCTATATTCTATCAAATGAGATGATTTAACTTTATAGTGAGGGACTCTAATAATGAGCGTGAAAGAGAATAATTTAGTCTTAATAGCTTTTTATTCTAAAACTATGATATTTTCAAAATCTCCATAACCTAATAACATATAATTTTAATTTCTACCTCATTAATTAACATTTATAATTTAACAATTATGGACATGAATATGAAACTTAATTGGGGAGACTTTAGCTTTTTCTATAATAATAAAAAAATTGCATATTTTTAGATATGACAGCACATCCATTTTTAGATATTCTTAGGTAATTTTAATTTTACTTTCATATATAACTAATGTAAAGTCCAAATAAATAAATAAAGAAAAAAAGAATACATTAAAAAAAGAACCTCTCCTCACACTTCTCTCTACTAACTAACGTCTCATCCTCTTCCAAACTATCTCTCGAGCAACCAACCTGTGGTCACGCCTAGAATAGGCCACAATATAGATCTTGCAAAAACAACTCCTCTTTTGCAAAAAAGAAACAGAAAAACAAAAAAAAAAATGTAAGATTTGAAGAAGAAAGGCATTTTATGATAGAAGCATATCTAGAAAAATGTCAGATTCTTAAGCTATATATTAAATTTTTTTTTGTCAAATATATGCTAGATTTTTTCTTTTCTTATATTTTAATTTTATTTTCAAAAATCACAGCAATTATAGCTTAGATCTTCTCCCAACTCCAATGATGTATATTATTGATTAAGATTTAGCCGTATATTATTGATTAAAATTTGGCCAAAATACCAATCAAATAAAAAAAATGAAATATAGAGATAAGAAATAGAGAAAAAGAAAAGAAATACATAGATGAAGAAAGAGAGGAAGATTTCGAAACATTAACAAAAATAGACCAGAGGAAAATTTAAAAACAGAATTGATTAACGAAAATAGTCCTAAAAATATGAGAATAGAATTTAAAAAACAAAAACCTTTTATTTTAATTTTGTTTTTAGAAAATTTTATTTTAGTTCTATCGTTAGGAAATCACATTAATTATAGGTAATTTTATTTTAGTCTATTGGCTAAAGATAAACAAAATCGTTTTGGCCAATAAAAATATGGTAAGATTTAGAAAACGATTAAAAAAATAGACAAATAAAAATATGGGAATAGAATTAAAAATTTTCTTTTATTTTATTTTAATTCTATTTTTAGAAAATATTTATTTTAATTCGTTTTTTAAGAAATATTTATTTTAAATCTATTTTTAGGAAATATTTATTTTAATTATAGCTTAGATCTTTCCTAATTCCAATGATGTATCTTTCTTAATTTCTCGTAACTATGTATCTTCTACAAAAATATGTCAAAGGAAGATTTAGAATTCATTAACAAAAATAGGCTCAAATTAAAACTTTTCATTTCTTTTATTATAATTAGGAAGATCGAGTTAGAAATTATCAAATCCTAGCCATACATAGAAACAGATTTTGAAAACAGACTTGGTTAACAATATGTCAATAAAAATATGAGAATAGAATTAAATTGGTAAAAAAAAAATAGATGCAAGGGGAATTGATTAACAAAAGGCCAAAAAATGTGAGAACAAAATGCAGAGTAAACACAGATAAATATAAAAAAAAGATTTAGTGATTTAAAAATTAAAACTAAACACAAACACAAAAATAAATAGAGAGTAAGAAAAAATAAAAATGTAATAGAGTTAGGATAAGGACAAGAAAGTAGCATGCAAATTAAAACAACTCTATCTATTTTTTTTTTTACTGTTAAAACAACTATCAGTAATGATTAAAAATTTGGTAATGATAGAAAATGAAATTTTTTATAAGAATAGAATGATATAGATATATATATATATAAAATATTCCAAGACTTTACTCTTGCAAAAACTTTAATGTTCGCATAAAATCTAACACATGTACCATTGGAAATAAGAGGGATAATTGTACAGAAGTATAAATTTGAAACTGACGCCATAAGCTCACATAGGTTGACTTGGATCTCAAAGGACAAACTTTTGTCATGAGCTCACATAGGTTGATTTGGATTTCAAATGACAGAATCGAACTTTCAATTAGTGACAACACCTTAAGCTAATAAGTTAGGTGGTCTTACTCTAGGATAGGCTAGAAATTGTATGAGTTACAATTTATGATGTATGAGCTATGATAATATATGAGTTATGAAGATGTATGAACGGTATTGTATGATGTCGTATACTAGTATATAATGATGTATTAGCTATAATGATGTATGAGTTATGATGTTGTATGAGCTACGTCGTATGATGTCGTATACTAGTATATAATGATGGATAAATTATAATGATTTATGAGTTATGATGCATGATGATATGTGTATGTACATACATGTGTACATATAGATATATACATGTGTGTGTATATATATATATATATATATATATACATACACACACACACATGTATACATATATATATATATGATGCATGACGTACATATTATGTGTGATGCACGTGATGGCTTAATGATGAGTACGATTTTTGCATGACATTTTGTTTAATATGACGATGTTTTCCATATTTAGCATGCATGCTATATGATGATGAGTGTTATATTGCTTCATGTCGTTAGATCGACCTAGGACACAACTCTAAGAACATGAAAAGAATATTAATATAAATATCCACGATCATGTGTTACTTAATGAGACTAGAGGGTTGTGTCAAGCAAGACATTATGATGGGATTTAAAGAGACCACATTCATATTGTAGGTTCATATGCATATTTTAGGTTATAAGAGTTGTTATGCATTGTTTTAAATTATTTTGTATTTATTTTTATTTTATCTAAATTTTAATATTTTGTATTTAAACACATAAGATCATGATTGTGTTTTTCAGAGAAAAAAATGTTTTTAATGTTTTCGATATTTATACTATAGATGACGTTTTCTTTTAAGAGTTATATTTACGCATGAGAAATGAGTCTGAGACATTAGTAGAGACTCTAAGTAGGTAGAACTTTAGGGTCGTTATAACTAATATACCAGTTTTATATTGTATCACTTTTAAAAATGAATACGAAAATAATTATCAATAGAAACAAAATTAAATACGATACATTTATCATTTTTAGTCTATTGATAAGATAAAAAGATGATAAACATATCAATTACATTTACTAGTCATATACGAGGATAAAAAAAATTAGACACGGTAGATTTATCATTTTGAGAGGTTTGATGATAGAAGAGTGGTTTTCTTAATTTTGTTGTCACCTAGCATATAACGACCCGGGAAAGAAAGAAAAAAAAAATATATATATATATATATATATATATATATATATATATATATATATATATATATAATAACTAAATAAATAAATAAATAAAAAAGGAAAACGAGAAAACGAGAAAACAAAAAAAAAACAAAAACTCAGTCGCCGGAAAACTCGCGCGGAACCCACGCGAAACGACGGCCAGAGCACGCCCAGCCCTCAGCCCACGACACCCAGCACCATCAGGATACCTGCAAAGAGAGAAAAGACAGAAACTACGAGAGAGAGAGATTTCGGAAAAAAAAAAAATCGTCGAGTGTCTAGTTTCTCCGACGAACCCTCAAACCACCCTCAAACCGACACCAAACGACCTGTTACCACCACGAGAAGGGTCTCTAACGAAAGCACGATAACTCAAGGTGCGTTCTGTGCTTCTTCTTCGTAAACGCCGTCGTCGGTAACCGAGGTCGGAAAATAGGGTTTTTCCTAATCGTCATAGATCTGTGATTTTAGGAACCTTTAGGCCGCAAGACTTCCAGAAAAGAAAGAAGGACGACAAATAAAGAGGAAGAGGAAGAGAGAGGATCGAAATCGGCAACGAAAACGCCGTGGGAAGGAGAGAGAGAAAGCTCACCGGAAAATCGGCCGAAGTCGGGTAAGGAAGACGAGAACCACGAATCCAGGTCAACTCGAACTCAGAACCCGAGAGAGTCAGCCCATTCTTTCCTCGGCCTCTACCTTCGGCCCAGCCCAACTACAGCGGCCAAACCTCAGACCAGCCCAGAAGTTACGGTTCAATTGAACCAACCCGAGACCAGACCCACGGTCCAATCGAGCCGGCCTGTAACCCAAAAAAAAACTTTCGGCCCGACCCAATAAGCCGAGGCCCAACTGTAGTCTTAGCCTAGTAGCCTCCGTAGCCCGCGACCTGGACCACGACCCGAATCGGACTGCGATCCGACGCTACCGCGCGACGTGGCTCGCTCTGCTGCTGCCACGTGTCACATAGCGGCGCAGGCGGTCCCTCGGCTCGACTCGGCGCAAACAGCTCGGGCTCCCTCCAGCTACGCTCCGGTGGCTTCCAACGGCTGTTCGGCTCGGCTCACCTATTTTCAGCCCGGTTTTCACTGTTCCAACCCTCCCGAATCTGTTTTCGGCCCCGATTAAGGTATCCGAGGCCGTTTTAGAGCCGTATTTCACATTTATTAAATTATAGGTAAATTAATTGTGAAATACTAACGGAAAGTGGTGAACGGTGTGATAGGAAACAAACCCCTGCGACGTAGGAAGCAGCTCTCACGGAACGAGAGCTTACGTTTAGCTATTTAGGGAGTACTTCGGCCAAGGCCAACCAAGTAAGTGGCCTTACTATAGGATAGGCTAAATAAATTGTATGAGTTATGATGATGTGTGGGTTATGATGCTTGATGATATGTGTAGTATATACATATTTTGTTGAATGACGCTTGATATGTTTGACGCACGTTGTGGCATTATGATGAGCATGATGATTGCATGATTTTTACCTTAATATGATGATGTTTTCCATATTGAGCATGCTAGATGATGATGAGTGCCATATTGCATCATGTCGTTAGATCGACATAGGACACAACCCTAAGAGCATGAAAATGATATTAATATAAATATCCACGAGTATGCGTTACCTAGAGTAACAAAGAGATGAGACTAGAGGGTTGTGTCAGAAGAGACATTACGATGGATTTAGAGGGACCTCATGCATTTTGTATGTTCATAAGCATAGGGCTACTTCCCCTAGAGATGATGAGTGCGGACGCGCACCTTTTGATGAGCGCGAATGCGCACAGGTGCGAAAGCACACAGATGAGGGTGTTCATGAGGCACATGACACTATGGGGTTCCGCTGACCTCCGAACGTCGCTACAGATTAGCTTGACCAGAGGGTCCAGGGGGTGTGCGAGCGCCCTGGGGACTCACAATCGCACGTGTGAGTCGTGTGTAGGGAAGTACTACACATCCAATTTGCCCGAGACTTGAGGTCACCCCTAAAATGATTAGAGATAGGTCCCTATTCATGATTGCATGTGTTTGCATTAGCATGACCCCTATAGTGGAGTCACTTATTGAGTATTTCTTCGAAATACTCAGGCCGTGTGCCATATTGTTTTTCAAGTAAAGGCAAGGCTTCCATGTACGGTTGACGATGGCATCGTGATCAGAAACTGTGGCGCGTGCATAGGATAGTTGCATATTTAAAATTCCTAGTCTTGGTTAGGATAGGGCGTTTGCATTTCATTCATTTATATTAATTAATTTGTAATCGTTTTATTTTATCTTTTGAACTCCAGCACGATGTTTGAAACACGTAAGTCCGGCAGTGGTTTCCAATGTTTAAATGTATTCTGAAGTTTTAAATTTTTCCGCTAATAAAGATGAGCATTCTTAGATTTTTATTCTGCATTAGAGATGAGCATGAGACGTTAGTGGCGACTCTAGATATGTGGAAATTTAGGGTCGTTACATAGCATCAAATAAATAGCCTTGTATGTTCATTTATTTAAATATGATTAAAGTTCGATAATTTAACCATAACTATTTGATAAAAAAAAAAATTCTTTATAAAATTGCATAATTAAAATTGTTTTAATAGACAACATTTATTTAGCATGCATTTTATAAGCATTCAATGTGATATACGAGAATTTTAACCATCACATTCTCCATTGAACTTATTAAATATTAGTCACCTTTAAATCAATTTGAAAAATATGAAACGTGGCTTAATTAAACCGCTCCTACATAATTGAGTATTTGTCAAAACTTGATATGAGAGGATTCCTAGAGCACAAGCACAAATGGTGACTTAAAAAAGGTAAAAAAGAAAAAAAAGAAAAAAAAAAAAGAAAAGAAAGTAACCTTGCACTCTTAAAATTAAAATTATATGGAAATATTTTTAACTCGATTCTATATTAGATGGAAATATATTCGAATTAATATTAAGGTTAGGGAAGTTTTCCTAAAATAAAATAGATGGAAATGATTAAATATATTTTGTATAGGCATGATTAGTTTCCAAAAATTATTGGTTAAATTAGGAAAACTCATCCAATGGAATAAAGATGGAAATAAATTTACCAACGCTATTATTACATTTCTAAATTAGTTGTTCATGGAGTTTTAAGTTGTGATTTCATAGTTAGAATACTTGTGTGAAGACAAAATGGCTTGCTTAAAAATGTCAATATGGTTTATGCCTTCTTGTTCATCTCTCTAGTTGCTATTTTGTCCAATCTCAATGGTCTCGAAGCAAAGTGGGATGAGGGTGGCAATGTGCTTTCTTTGGGTCTCAAAAGACGTGTACCAACCGGACCAAATCCAGCAACATCTCCTGAAAGCCCTATCTCAAGTTTAGGCACCAAAAGGCGTGTCCCAACTGGACCAAATCCAACAACATCTCCCGAAACGCCACCATTGGGTCTAGGCACTAAGAGGCATATACCAACTGGTCCAAATCCAGCAACATCTCCTGAAAGCCCTCCCTCAAGTTTAGGCACCAAAAGGCGTGTCCCAACTGGACCAAATCCAGCAACATCTCCCGGAACGCCTCCATTGGGTCTAGGCACTAAGAGGCGTGTACCAATTGGCCCAAATCCAGCACATCTCCTGAAAGCCCTCCCTCAAGTTTAGGCACCAAAAGGCATGTCCCAACTGGACCAAATCCAGCAACATCTCCCGAAACGCCTCCATTGAGTCTAGGCACGAAGAGGCGTGTCCCAACTGGACCAAATCCAGCAACATCTCCCGAAACACCTCCATTGGGTCTAGGCACGAAGAGGCGTGTCCCAACTGGACCAAATCCAGCAACATCTCCTGAAAGCCCTCCCTCATGTTTAGGCTTCAAAAGGCGTGTCCAACTGGACCAAATCCAGCAACATCTCCTGAAAGCCCTCCGTCCCAACTGGACCAAATCCAGCAACATCTCCTGAAAGCCTTCCTTTAAATTTATTATGAGGCCTCGTGATAGTAGCAAGTTTAATTAGGGTCTCTAAAGATGTATTACAATGAGGTTTCTAATGTTCTATCTTATATCTAATGAGATGATCCACTTTTATGACAAGAGACTCTAATAATGGGCGTGAAAATAATAATTTAGTCTAAGGATCTTTTTAATCTAAAACTTTTATAATAAGATTTCTTTACCTTTTATTCAAAAAGCTCCCTTACCTAAAGATATAATTTTATTTTCTACATTGATTAACAATATATAATTTAATAATAATCATGGACACAAAGAACCACAGATTTATCGTCTTGAAATGTTTGATGACAGGGGGTAATTTTCTTAATTTTGTTGTCATGTGGTATCAAATAAATAGACTTGTATGTTTCTTTATTTAAATATGATAAAATTAGATGATTTAACCTAACTATTCAGTAAAAATTCTTCTTAATTTATTTTTTTTATAAATTGAATAATTTAAAATTATTTTTGTAATAGCCCAATATATAAATAAATAAATAATAATTATTATTATTTATCATTTATTACTGCCTTTTTAAATTAATTTTTATATAATGGTGAGATTTAGAGGTAGAATATTTGTGCCAAGACAAAATGAGTTTGCTTAAAAATGTCAATATGGTTTATGTTCTCTTGTTCATCTCTTTTGTTGCTCTTTTGTCTGATTTCAATGGTCTTAAAATCTTTTTATTCTAAAACTATGATAATAATATTTCTTTACCTTATATTTAAAATCTCTCTTACCCAGGAACATATAATTTTAATTTCTACCTCATTAGTTAACATTTATAATTTAACAAATTATGGACATAAATATGAAAGTTAATGGGTGAGACTTTAGCTTTTCTCCAAAAAAAAAAAATAATAATAATAAAAATAATAATAAATAATTAATTAATTAATTAATGGGTAAAAAAGTTGGCATATTTTTAAATATGACTAACGTATAATTTTTGAGATATTCTTAGTAATTTTAACTTTACTTTCATATATAACTAATGTAAAATTCAAATAAATAAAGGAAGAAAAAAGAATATGTTAACGTTTGCATATTTTTAAATATGACAAATACATACCATTGATGCGATATTCTTAGTAATTTTAACTTTAATTTCATATATAACTAATGTAAAACCCAAATAAATAAAGAAAAAAGAAAACGTAAAAAAAAATACCTCTCCCCACACTTCTCCGTACTAACTCTTATCCTTTTTAAGCTATCTTTTGTTTTTGCAAAAACAATCCCTCACACCCAAATATCTGGTACGAAATAGAAAAACAAAAAAATGTCTTTAGGAAAAAAAAAGGCATTTTATGATAGAACATATCTAAAAAAAATGTTTTGTTAAACTATATATTAGATTTTTGCTTTTTTTTTTTTATTTTAATTTTCTTTTCAGAAATCACACCATAGCTTGTGATTTCCTAAAAACAGAAATAAAATAAAATTCTCTAATAACCAAATTAAAATAAAAGATTTTTGTTTTTTAAATTCTATTTCCGTATTTTGATTGGACTATTAATCAATTCTATTTTTCTAAATTTTCCTATATTTGGAAATTCTCCTTCCTTAGTTATGTATTTATTTCTTATCTCTATATTCGATATTGTGGACAATCTTAATAGATTATTTAGCTAGAATCTAATAATTTAATCTATATAATAAACATAATTGCAATGGAGTTAGGTAAAGGTATAAAACTTATTAAGAAGATAAACAACATCGACCAATCAAAATATGGTAAGATTTAAAAAACTATTAACAAAAATAGACCCATATTAATATTGGAATAGAATTACAATTTTTATTTTATTTTATTTTAATTCTATTTTTAAGAAATATTTATTTTAATGCTGTTTTTAGAAAATATTTATTTTAATTTTATTTTTAAGAAAGGAAAGCAATTACTTAGATTTATGATGATATGTGTATGTACATACATATGTGTATGTACATACATAGATGTGTACATATAGATATATACATGTATATATATATATATATGATGCATGACGTACATATTATGTGTGATGCACGTGATGGCTTTATAATGAGTACGATTTTTGTATGAGATTTTGTTTAGTATGATGATGTTTTTCATATTTAGCATGCTATATGATAATGAGTGTTATATTACATCATGTTGTTAGATTGACCTAGGACACAACTGTTGGAGTATGAGAAGGATATTTTGTATTTAAACACATAAGACTATGACTGTGTTTTTCAGAGAAGAAAATGTATTTAATGTTTTCGATATTTATACTATAGATGACGTCTTCTTTTAAGATTTATATTTCCGCATGAAAAATGAGTCTGAGACATTAGTAGAGACTCTGAGTATGTAGAACTTTAGGGTCGTTACAACTAATACACCACTTTTATATTGTATCACTTTAAAAATGAATACGAAAACAATTATCGATAGAAACAAAATTAAATACGATAAATTTATCATTTTTAGTCTATTGATAAGATAAAAAGATGATAAACATATCAATTACATTTACTGGTGATATACGAGGATAAAAAAAAGTAGACAACGTTGGATTTATCATTTTGAGAGGTTTGATGATAGATGAGTAGTATTCTTAATTTTGTTGTCCCCAGCATCAAATAATAGCCTTCCATTTATTTAAATATGATTAAAGTTCGATAATTTAAGATAACTATTTGATAAAAAAAAAAAAAAAATTCTTTTATAAAATTACGTAATTAAAATTATTTTAATAGACAACATTTATTTAGCATAGATTTTCTAAGCATTCAATGTGATATACAAGAATTTTAACCATTATAATCTCCATCAACTTATTAAATATTAGTTACCTTTAAATTAATTTAAAAAATATGGAACTGGCTTAATTAAACAGTTCCTACATTGAGAATCTAAATTTGTCAAAAAACCTGATATGGAGGATTACTAAAGTCCAATAAATTAAAAAAACTCATCCAAAAAAAATATCATTATAGATTATAAATTGTTTAAAGATGGAAATGTATTTACTATTACTACCTTTCTAAATTAGTTGTTAACAGAGTTTATATAATGGTGAAATTTAGAGGTTGAATATTTGTGTGAAGACAAAATGAGTTTGCTCAAAAATGTCAATATAGTTTATGTCCTCTATCTTTTTTGTTGCTATTTTGTCCGATCTCAATAGTCTTAAAATTTTTTTATTCTAAAATTATGATAATAATATTTCTTTACCTTATATTCAAAAATTTCCGACCATATAATTTTAATTTCTACCTCATTACTAACCTTTATAATTTAACAATTATGCACACGTGAATTATGGACACATGGGAGTTAATGGAGGAGATTTAGCTTTTTCTTAAAAAAATAATAATAATAATAATAAATAAATAAATTTACATATTTTTAAATTTGACAATCACATACAATTTCTGAGATATTCTGAAGTAATTTTAACTTTATAATATAAAGCCCAAATAAATAAAAAGAAAAAATACGTTAAAAAAACTTCTCCCCACACTTGTTTTTTTTAAATTTGACAATCACATACAATTTCTGAGATATTCTGAAGTAATTTTAACTTTATAATATAAAGCCCAAATAAATAAACGAAGGAAGAAAAAATACGTTAAAAAAACCTCTCCCCACACTTGTTTCGTCTCATCCCTTTTCTAAACTATCTTTCGTTTTTGCAAAAACAACCCGTCACACCGGAATATCAGGTTCTGCAAAAAAGAAACGGAAAAACAAAGAAAATGTTTAAATTTGGGAAAAGAGGCATCTTATATATAAGAGCATATCTAAACAAAAAGGTATATATTAGATTTTTTTGTCAAATATATGTTAGATTTTTTCTTTTATTTTTATTTATTTATTGGGTGCGGCATGAAAGATTATTCGAATTTTATATAAATAAATAATACTTTTAACAATTATTGTAATTAGTTTATTTATTTTTTATTAAGTGAAATTATCAAATTTTAGGTTTTTGAGTTTATTTAACTAATTTTAAAATTTATTCTCAAATAAATATATTTAATAAAATTATATAAAATTTTGATGGTAAATAATTAATATAATAATAAAATTATCAAATGGAATAATGCAAACGTGTGAAAACATAGTTAAAAATAATCTAAACATGGTGAAAACATAATTAAACATAATTAAACCTTTACCACCTCAAAAATAGGGGAAACATGGAAAAGAATATTTAAACATATTAAAAAATAGGAGAAACATGGAAAAGAATATTTGAACATATTCAACAAGTCACCTCACTCTTACCATTGAAAAATGCGCACACGTACCATATGTATCATGATTGATAAAACCTAATTTTTTTATACTTGTTTTTGAGTTTACTTTCTCTTTCGAGTAGAGTCGGGTGAATCCATCTAGTGGGCTCGTTAACATATTCCCTAAGTTCGACTATAGGCTAACAAAACGTGAATAATATCGAGGTATATGTATTCATTCATAACATGCTAGAGACTAATTCATAATCATATGACATACAACATGCATGTACGAAATCTCAAAATAAAAATCATGATTCAATGAGACGATGCATATAATACTTTCATACTTATCATGAAATAAATTCCAATGAGGCAGCCTAAAATTTTGAAAAACTAATACCATTCATTCCGGTTGTTTTCCTTCTCATGGTACAACAAATCTCTATAAATCAAATTTGTGTTACTAGTTTATGCTTCAGCAGGTTGATGGTGCATTTCGACTCTCGACGCACGTCACAACCGACCGAGAGCAATCAACTTTGAGGGAAACAAATATACAACCACCCCATCTGCCATCAAAACTGGTGCAAGGAATGCAGATTGCAAACTTAACGTTGCCACCATTCCCGTGCAAACACAAGGCCAATCGACTTCCAGAGTTTCTATTTACGCTTGTACCTAAAACAATACATTCAAAAGCATCGACAACATTAATTTACACGCCCTTATTATCATGTAGAAGGTTGAGTAGTGGTTTGTACCTTGACTTGCTTTTGAAGGAATGCTTAGACTTTTTCATCCCAGCACCGCCACTGCCACGTCGTTTCTGCTTCTGCTCGCTCATATCATATTGGAACATCTCTCGCATCTCCTCGGATCTTGATTGAGTTCTGTGGGAAGACTTCTTAGTTTTCTGGTTTTGCTTCACAATCTTGCCTGAGTCGAGCGCCTTGTTCACAGCCTTTACTGCTTTTGCTCGACGGTACGCAAGTTTCACGAGTGACAATCCAGATTTGTCTTTCTTATTTTCTCCCTGCAGTTATTGTAATTGTGTGATGAACCACAAATGATAGGCACTTGTAGGGTAACTTGAATAAGAAGTAAACTACTTAAATGTGACAAGGGGTGAAAGAAATAGGAAAAAAGTCATACTCCTGTTTTGCCATTTTGCTTCTCCTCCTCCAACATTTCTCTTGCTGCTTCCAATTTCCTACGCTTCTTCCTCGGCAAATTTTTCTGCTCAAATCATAGATATCATCAAAAGTACCATTTAGGGTCATTTAGGGTCAGTACTTTAAACTTAACAATTTTAAAATATATAAAGAATGTTCTAGTTCATGCAATGTTCGGGCACCTCACGCTCGCGCTTCCTTTTTTCTTTCATCTTAAGGTCTTCGGCATGTTGTGCACTTACGACTTCGTTCCCAGACGTCTTTCCTTTTTCGAGAGATGTCTAGTTAAGAGGAAAAGATAGAAAGAGCACAATTATTTGGTGAACAGACCATGTTTAATACTGAAATTTGCAAACAGGCAAAGAATCTAGTGCTCAAGTAATTTAACATTTCAACAATTTCAAAGAAAATAAAACAAATAAATTTTTGGCTTTGACAAGAGAGCAACTCCTTCCCTTTCAACAGAAGTAAAAGTTGAAAAACGTCAAAACATAGGCTCTTGCAAAGCACGATGTTTCATTTGAGGAAAATCATGGAAGGAAATTGAGCTAACTTGAAACATTGCATGCATAACAAGACATGTTCCAGACAAGGAAACAAATTATCATAAAGGCAAGCTGAAGCTGAAGCGTAAGAGCCCAAGTTGACATCACATAATCAGGAAACTTCCAATCTTTGTTGAAAATATTGGATTTTTGTAGCATATACAGCAACAAGTACTTACCTTGGCTGCTTTTGCCACAAGCTTTTTCTCCTTGTCCGTTATAAACCAGGTTTTTTTAGGGCGTGAAAAAATTTCCTCCTGATGAACAATCATGTTTTCTGCCTGTGTACACAAAGAAAGAGCAAATATTAACCAGAGTTGATTAAAATTCCAGTAAAAGTAGAGGGTATGTGATGTAACACTACAATATGTGATGATTTCTTTGGAAAAACTGCCAACTCATGATGCAATGTAAAGATGAAAGAGAGAAGTATGAAGACTAATACCTTTGTTGCTTCCATTTCAGCTTTCCTTAGAGCTCTCTCTTCTCTACAAAAAAATTAAAATTAACACTAGAATGAAAGGGAATTGGACAAACAAGCAGAGAAACCAGATAAAAAAAAAACCTCTCTTCCCGAAGAATCATATTCACTTGATCTTCCATTCCTTCAATCATTTCAGACCACTTTTTTATGGATTGCTCAGCAACAATTCTGCTCTTCAACTTGGAACCAGCTCTCTTAGCCTGTCATTTGAAGTCAAGACCCACTATTAATTCAGAATAAACAAGACTTGTATGAAGAACAATGAAAGAAGGCCTTAAATGTCCGACAAAAACCAGGCCACAAATTCCAACCCTAATTCATAAGAAACAACCCCTTGTAAACAGATTCCAGACAGCATAAAATGAACAACCCCTCATGTCCCAAAAGATTTCTCATAAAAGGCTGTAACTTTCGATTTTTTATTTTCTATTCCAATCAAATTATTAGTCACTCACTATGGCTTTTAAAAGAGAACGGTCATTGTCAGTCACAAAGGTAACAGCATATCCTTCTCTACCAGCTCTTGCAGTACGACCCACTCGATGAACATAGCTACAAAAAGATGGAAGTTAAGAACGTAATCAACTCCATTAACCAAATATAATAAATATAAAAATGGTGGATACATGCCTTAATATAAATTTATTAGGGGTTATTTGATTCAAGGAGTTATGAAATTTTCATAAAAGATGCCTAAAAAAATGAGGTAGGAATGAAAGAAACAAGTGTCTCAACATGATTGGGAATGTTGTACTTGTGACATTACAACACTTTGGTGCATAGAATAATAAAGGAAAATTTTAAATTTCAACATTTCTAAAACAGTGTTATAATTAAAAAAAAAAATATAATTTCCAAAGAAAATATGAAATTAAAAAGATATTTGAAGAGTGAAAGGAAATGAAGGGTAAATATTATGGGGGAAAATCACAGGCATTCCCTTCAGCATAAGAATGCTTGGAAGTCAACAAGAATCATGGGCACAAGTCATATGTAGAATTTCCAAACCAAGGGTTTTAGAAAGCCACTCATTGCTCCAGAAAGAAAAAAAGAAAAAGAAAACAGACGAGTATGTTCTTTTTTATTATTTTTTATGAGAAACATTCAACGAAGATGAAAGATACATAAATGTAGTGTAAAACAAAATAAAAAGTGAATACTCCATGAAGAGAAAATAAGGATGCGATGCCAATAATAGTAAATATGGTTGCGTGGTGACAAATAACATAATCCAGAACCCAATATCTACCTGGTAAGATCACGAGGACAGGCAAAGTTTATAACAGTTTGAACACCAATAATATCCAGGCCCTACACAACATTTCAACCAAAGCATAAATTGCACGAAAAATATCAGTAAAACTAATGTAGCTGCTTTTTTCTCAACTATATTGTATATCTACAGGACGAGAAACAACATTAAAAATGAGTTCTCACCCGAGCAGCCACATCAGTAGCAATAAGATAATCAACTTGCTGTTTCCTGAAGAGTTCCAAAGCCTACATAAGAAAATCAAAATAATGATCAGCATACAGAGGGGAAAACTAAGGGGATGATTTAATGATTCCAACCTTAAACATGTTAACAAGCAATCACTCACATCAAGACGCTGAACTTGGGTAAGATTTCCATGAAGCTCAGCAGCTTTAAAGCCAGCTAATCCAAATAAAATCTTTAGCCTATGAGCAGCCTGTTTGGTTCCACTACAGGTCAACCAAAAAGAATGATGAAGTTAAAATTCACTAGTTATACAGAAAACAAAATAATAAAACATTAAATTAACTAGACTCAGTTTTGATCTAGAGGATGATTGCTTTTAAGTCTGAAAAATGGACCTCTGTCAGATACATGACTTAGTAAAACAATTAGATGCAACCCTCCAATTAAAAGGATCCAAAAACAAAGTTGCTCATGAACTTTTTGTTTCTAATACCTAAATATAATAGCTTTAGAAGTAAATGTCTTTGAGCACAGAGCAAGGAGGACAGCTTCCTGATTTACTTCACGCATTCTACGTAGCCTGACCACCCTGCAAGCGGAATACACATTCTTGATAACTAAAAGATCATCCGGCAGATAAGATGCTCTCAGGTTAAGATATGCTTATAAATTAATAAATAAATTTTAGAGGAGAAATCAAGTTGGAATTTACTCTTCTGTCAACGTTTTTGGCCTCTTGGTAGCTGGGTCAGCTGAGAGGCGCAATGGTTTAGTCAAGGAAAGCTTGATAAGCTCATCAATTTCTTCTGTCATGGTAGCAGAAAACAACATTGTCTGCCTCCTTTTTGGGCAAAGACGAACCTTTAAAGAAAATTAAGAACTCTTTATACCAAAACCTAAAAATAGATGTATCAAAGAACACAATCTCCGTCATTAAAATTGCACAATAGAGGCCAAAATATACCAATTCACGAATTTCAGCACTAAATCCAAGTTCCAAAAGACGATCTGCCTCATCAAGTATTAAAACTGCTAAATCGTCCAAGTCTACGGACATGGAATTGCGTAGATGATCGATCATGCGTCCTGGAGTGGCCACAACCACATCAGGCATCGATCTTAAGGCAGCCTCTTGCTCCTGAACAAAATTAAGAAAATAAAATATCCTTAACCAAAGAAAGGAGAGCAAAATCAACCATATTTCGTGGAAAAACGAGTCAAAACCCCTGTAGTAATGCATTTTGATTCTTCAATAAAACCTCACATTATGATGAAACAGGACCGTGATATATCATGTAAAGGAATACATAACGAATTTTTTAAAAGAAAAGTACAATATAGAATTAGAATCCCAGTAAATGTTATATATGTAGAAATTTCAAACTTCTTCTTTAGTCACCAAAGTACACTAGGTCATACCTTTCTTGAAAGCCCACCAACGATCAGGCAACATCTGATATCAGTAAACTGAGCAAGTTTCTCTATCATACTGTGAACTCTGGAGGAAAAAAACAGCAAAATTTCCTTATTTTCAGTTAGTATTAACATGAAAATGTAGAGGAGGAATACGTGTACAAAATAGATCTTTCAAAGCATGCTCAATTTTTGTTTTGTGTCTAATTGGGCACTAAATGAAATATAGCTTTTATATAAGGAGACATTAGGTGGTCAAAGACGATAATATTGCAACTCTTCTGCCCTTGGGAGAAGTGGGTCATGCTTTAGGTATAAAATATGGGTTGTAGAATCTCTCATACCATGTTCTTATTGATTGAGGCTTATCATGAAGTTAGTGAGGCACATGCTTCCGATTGGAGTTCTTTTAGGGCTTCATATTAGACTTACCCTTTCTTTAGCTTCTCCAAAGGGTGGTCAGAGGTTCATAATGTGGTGTTACAATGTGCATGTCCTCAGCGGGGGTTTTATATAGTTTTCAAAATCTAGGTGAATAGTTTTTCAGGTTTTGTCTTTCAGTTTGGGGGGGGAGAGAGATTTTATTATCTTTTGGAAGGTTCTTTAGGGCTGCTTTAATATTCTCCAAACCAGGAGTTTTTTGTAACATTGTTTGTGACAAAAGGAAAACAATAATAATGTCGCTTGAATCACAAATCTCCACTCCAATGACCAAAAAAAGCCCTGAACTAAAAAAAGAGTTTTTTAAAAGAGCTAGCACCTCAATGCAACAAATCTGATTGCTTCACTCAAGCGTAGGGAGACAAAAAGTTGATTTAAGGGATTTTTTCCCCTCCTTTTTCCATTGCTATTCTTTTTAGTTCACTGATTCTTTCTTATCTCCCACATTTAAATAATCTCTTCCAAAAAGACTCCAACACTACAATTGAGATTGAAAAGAAAAACCAAGAAACATGGTAAAAATATGGAAACGCCTTGAACCCAAAACAGGTGGATGTCGTGAATCTGAGAGATTACAACCTCTATATTTTTCACTCTTTCCATCTTTTTCACACCACACACTCATTTTTCCACCAACTTTTCTTCTTCTTTTTCAACAACAGGCTCCTTTCTCTTTTTCTCCCTTTTCTTTACCTCCTACTTTGTTTTTTTCCTTCAAACCACTCTTTCTTTTGCCTTTTCCTCTAATATTTTTTTCCAACTTATCTTGATACACCACACTATTTCACACTTCTTAATATTATTCTCTCTCTCATCTTTGTCTCTTCTTACTTCCTATGGCATTTCCTCTCTTTTCTTTTTCCACAACCTCCAGAAATCAGTTTTATTTTATCCTGCATCCAAACCTTTCTCCATTACTCTAGAGACTTCCATGAATTCATTCTAACCCTTTAAAGCTTCTTAACCAATCAGAATCTAGCCCTTAAAAGCTTCTTCAATATCTTTCAAGTGATATAGAGCCTAAGCAAGCATTGAGCCACAAGATATTTGTCTTGTATTTTAAAAGATGGCCGCATACCCAATGTAGCCTAGAACAGAATTCTCAGAGAATACCACCAAATATTTATATCAATATCCAAATATAGTTTTTCAGTTGTCATTTATTATGGAAACCATAAATGACAGCATCAAATTTGCATTTTGCAAGAAAAATGAGACCAAGTTTTATCAAGGTGATGGACGTGCAAGAACTAAAACTGGGCACTTCATTAAAAAGCTAACCAACAACTTTCCCTCAAGATATATATGTAGACTGAATTTTAACTGACATCTAAATCGGTTGATTATATGAAAACACATGATAAAAAATACGTATCTTTAAAAACATACTTACTGGATTGCCAATTCTCTAGCTGGAGTTAGGATTAAAACTCTTATTGCACGATCACGTTTGGGTCGATAGAGTAACCTCTCCAAAGTAGGTAGCGAAAAAGCTGCAGTCTGTGAGAACAAGGTAAGATTAAAAGCAATACTAGGGCTTTCACACATCTTTTCCAAATCATTCTGTAGTTTTCCAGCTTATAGAATTTCTACAATAGTTCATAAAACAAATTCCCCGAAAAAACTACCATCCTATTCCAACTCTAATTCTCGTAACAATTAACTACAAAGAAAGCTCAAGATAAACCCATACCTTTCCAGAACCAGTAATTGCACTTCCGCATATATCACGTCCAGTCAATGCCAACGGTATGCAAGCCGCCTACCCAACAAGATTAATAAGAACATAAAATTCAAGAATATAAAAATAAATAAAATAAAAACAAAAATCATAGAAAAAGAACCTGAATTGGCGTCGGCTTTGCATATCCCAAAGCCTCACATGCTCGAATCAGTGGGCGCGACAAGTTAAGCTCCATGAACGAATTAGCATGAAAGGAAGCCCCATCGGACGGCGCAAAAAACGACTTACCCTCACAAGCATTACTAGTTCCATCATCGTCGTCTTCCGGTCTATAATCTTCCTAAAAATCAAAGCGGCAGAATTAGCAATGTCATAAAACAACCAAATAGCGCAATAGAGATAGGTCCACAAAGTTACTTGTCTGTCAGATTCCTCTTCCGAACTCTCATCATCATCAGCCGCGGTAGGAGTGACGTTTGAGGAGCGCTTCTCAAGCAGTTTGGAAATTTTGAAATCAACAGAAGTAGTGCTTCTACGGGCATGTTCTTCAGCCACCGACTCGGAGTAAGAGGCAAAATCCCAAGGAGACTCAGTGCGACGACGAGAAAGGGGTTCATCTTCCTCCCCTTTTCCTCCTTGTTCCTCTTCTCGTTCTTCTTGTTCTTCATCTTCTTCTTCTTCAGCATCGGAGTGGTCGAATTCCTCGTCACTGGGGGGATCGAACACAAAACTCTTAGCCATGGTAGCCTTTGCTCTTCAAAGAGTTCCTAAATTAACATGCAGAGAAAAGGGTTTTAGCGAATCGATTTAGGGTTTTGAAAATTTTGCTTCAGACAATCTGGCGGCAGACAAATTTAAGGGTTCAACATTGCATCATGTATCAATTTTTTTTTTTTTTTTTTTTTCAATTTTCAAGGGTATTTTTGTAATTAACCTATATTTAATCAATTTAAAGTTCGATTGGATGTACGGACTGATTCGGTTAATAATATGAATATTTGAATTTTCGACTTCACGGAAATGAGTACACCGTCAATTATTTCTAAGCTATGCTCACTGTGGCAACAATGTAAATAAATTTTTAGCATAAAAATTGACACTCGTTCAAGTTTAATATTACAACAAGTAAATCTAAAGTCTTAAATTTGACCCATTTACCTATTTGAAGGGTTCGATCGAATATGATTTTATTAGGTTGTTATAGGTAATGATTCAGATTTTCTATTTTTACCTTGTTTGGTTAAGATTTTATTTTTATTTCGACAATATATTCGTTATGGATTTAAGGAAGTTTTAGAAATTGCAAGGTTACGGGAATAAAATAAAATAAAATAAAAATAGAATAAATAATTAATTGTAATCTCCCCGAAACAGAGGAATTTTCGGAGGGTTAATAGAAACATTTCTATTTTCTCTAAATTTACTTATCCTAAAATAGTAGTATGCTTCATTGGGAAATTTCTTGAGATTAGTTTTATATTCCTATACTCAACCTTTTACATCCCTTGAAAACGATTTATCTCCAAATTTTCATCACGTTGGGTTGCTCTTCGGAGGAAGAATCGAGTGGAAGTAAGGTATTGATGTCAGGATCATTGTGTCAAAGAAAGTCGACCGTCGAAAATCGGTATTGAGGACGTTGTGGGATCGTTGGCTTGTCGCCGGAATCAGGGAAGCTGAAATTAGGGTTTCGTCGCTTGTCGGGTAAGGAAGGTGAGGCTTTTGGAATCGAGTCGAGCCGCAGACGCACACCCAACAGCTCCGGCAGCTTTGCACGCATACACAGTGCGGCTTGGATCGCACGTATACGAAATCGGCTCAGTTCCGTCAATTTCTGCAGCTCGACTTGGCGGCTTAGTTGGCCGGCTCGGTAGCTAGGGTTAGCGGCAAGGTATCACTATAATATATCGATTCCAAGGTTTTTGGCAGAGCTGTTTCAGCCGTTAGTTTTACCATCGGAGGTCAGTATGGTTCCTAACCGTCAAAGACAGATTGTGTTGGGGATTTATTTTGATAAATAGCATGAGGTTAAACTAGGGTATGCTATGAAAGGTTCCTAAATTTTTATGTGGTTATTATAGGACGTATTTAACTGCTGGGATTAGCTCGTTGTGAGTGACTTCAACCAAGACCATCGAGGTAAGTGACCTTACTGTTGGAGTTAGCTTACTACGTGTTGTATGATGGTGCATGCCCTGTGGCCCCTGCATGCACCATATTTATGTGATAAGATTTTTATATGATATGACTATGTGATGTATGAATTATGTTGACGGTTGACCGTTTATGTTATGTGAAGTTATAATGATATGTTAGTAGTATATGCCATGAAAAGGTTGATCGATGCCATGTATACAAGTAGTATTCTCGAGTCATGTCATGAGATGTGTTATGCAACTGGAATGCACTTTCATGTCATGTAATATATCAAGTAATGCAAGTCATGTGAGATGCCATGTAACATAAGAACGTATATGCGATGTTAGCACTGCTTATGTAATGTCATGTTAGATATGTTAAGGGACCTCATGCATGTATGTATGTCACGTGCATCGGGATTCTTCTACTTTATGTTACGAAAGAATGAAATACGATATTTATGTTCGCCATGATATCATGCGGGCCCTTTTCTGTTTTGTGGTGTCCGACTACGTGTAACACGTTTTGCCCGACCAAGTCAAGCCAAGGGGGTATGTTTACAAGCCCGCTGGTGGGTCTATGTACACGTACATGGGCCGTGTGTGAAGGAGTACCACACACCCAACCCTACCCAGAATAGGAAAGCGCCCAAGGGTATGAAAAGTTTATGAAAAGTTAGTGCCCGCTCATATGTTGCATGTGTTTGCATTCCTAACCCCAATAGTGGAGTGACTTATTGCGTATTTCATAAAATACTCAAGCCACGTGCTATCTACATTTTTCAGGTAAAGGCAATGCGCCAATGTACGAGTGAAGCTGAGGACACCATGGAAGTTGGAGATATTTTTAAGAGTTTACCTTTGTTAGACTGTTTTAATTATACTATGAGTATTGCTTTATTTAGATTCATTTTTAAATTCAGTTATTGAAGGTTTATTTGTTGGAGATAGGTTGTTTTAGATTTATGAACGTTTATGAATGACTTGTTTTGTTTCCAAAGTTATTTATGATGAGCTTCCGCTTAATGAGTTATATATGTATGAGTGACGTCACTAATTAGGAGAAAATTAGGGGCGTTACATTATAACTCTTTGCTAGGGTCGAGCATATCGGGAAAGGAGAATAAGAGAGTAACCGAGATTCCATATTGCTATTCCTTGATGGAAGCTAATAATTAACTATTTTATTTTTATTAAATTAAATTATTAAAATAATTTTAACGTACTTTATATTTAGCTTTTTGAATTTATTTTGTTATAAATCTTAATAATTATTTTCAAATAAATGAATTATATGGTAAATTATATTAAATGAGTTAAGTATAATGTAAAATTATATAAACTTTATTTTAACTTAATTTTTATTTATTAATCCATATATTTAGCGGTCAATATTTCAAATAAATTATTTTAATAAAATTGTAAATAAATAGTAGGATAATCTAATTTAAAAATTAATTATAAATGCCATATTTAAAAAGTTATATATAATTTCATTATTTCACTCCTTCCAACTCATTTATAAATAATTTGAAAATAATTGATAAATAAAATAAAAAATAAAAAACTAAAAGGAAACCCTAAAACTACACACAAAACACAAATAATTGAACAATAAAACGTTAACAGAGTTATTAAAAAAGAAATAATAATCGAATTTTTTTTTAAAAAAAAAATCATATTTAACAAAACAACAAAGAAAATAAAAAAAAATTAAAAAATGAATCGAAAAAAAAAATAATTGGAAGAAGAAATAATACAAAATAAAAAGAATTAAAAAAAAAAAAAAGCAAAGGAGGTATGAGTTTTATGTGGGGTCTCACAGTTCACCTCTTTTCGGGGCCCAGTGTACTCGGTATTCGTTTCTCTCTCCAATCAATGTAGGATCTTATAATCGGTTGAAGAAGGGAATGAAACAATTTTTTTATATGGGTGTGAAAATCACTTTCTAACATACGTGTTTTAAAAATCTTGAGTGGAAGCTCAGAATGGAAAGCCTAAAAGAGACAATGTATGCTAGCGGTGAGTTGAGCAGTTACAAATGGTATTAGAACCAGACACCTAGCGGTGTGCTAGCTTGGACGCTGGGCCTCGAAGGCAGGTGGATTGTGAGATCCCACATTGATTGGAGAGGAAAACGAAGCATTCCTTATAAGGGTGTGGAAACCTCTACCTAGCAGGCGTGTCTTAAAAATCTTGATGAAAGTCTAAAAAGGACAATATCTTTGTTCTTGAACTTGTAAAATGAGCTGTACTACGGTTTTACTTTGTTCCATGGAAAGAGATAATAAGATTTTTATTTTAATTCTCAAGAGCCGCTTGGGAAATAGAGCACGTCGAGTTTGATCGAACCACTACAAAACTTTATATTATTTACCTTCTTTTCTACTTAGTTGTAAAATTATTATTGTTATTTATGGCATATTATAAAATTTTCATTTTTTTTTTTCTTGTATTTTGAATTAAATTATTTTTTATATACTTATGTATTAATTATCATTCTAAACTTTATACCATTGAAATTATTAGTAATTAAAAGTATTTTGTTATCATCGACATATCAATTAATTAATTAAAATTTATTAATTTTAGAGATTAAGGGTAAAAAAGCCAACAAATCTTTGAATCTTAAATATTGAAGACATACTCGATTCTAGGATCAGTATATCATCCATAGACTAGAACCAAATCAATATATTTCTTGGAGTAACACTGATCTTTTTCACTCCCATTGTAAACCACTCTTACACATGGAGGAGTCACATTTCTTGTATCTTGTCTCAGTGCTTGTTTCAATTCATACAAACTCCTATTGAGCTTACACACCATATGTTCCTTGCCTAGAGCGGTAAACTCGTTTGGTTCTTGCATATAGATCTCCTCATCTATTCCACCATTAACTAGCCATTTTAATATGGAGGTTATGGATATTTCTCATTTACTAGCCCATTTAATTTGGGAGTTATGTATCACATAGGTTAAGGTTGTAAAGGCTATATAAAGCCTTCTTTTCTTTGATTAGACATCAGATTTTGGAATTAAGAATAGAATTTCTATTTTAGCTTTGTTGAGAGCTAAACTTTCTTTGCAAATTCTTGTGTTTATAACTTGCATGCTAGAGTGATTCAAGTGGTATTGATCAAATCTCTTGTGGAGTGATTTGAATCACGAGTTTAGAAACGAGTTTTCTTTACTCTTGATCTTGATCATCAAGGTAATCCGTTCCATACTTTCCCTTAGGTTGATTTCCATATCATTTGGTATTAGAGCTTCAGACTCAAGATCGGATATATGTTTCATTGTGGATTTCCATATCATTTGGTATTAGAGCTTCAGGCTCAAGATCGGATATATGTTTCATTGCGCTTATCTCTTTTAATTCTCTTATAATTTTTTTCTTCTTCTTAGTTTGTGTAGAATGTTCATATTCTATCACAAAAATATATAACAAAAAAAAAAAAACATTTCTTATGTTCTTTAAAGTGTTAGATCTAGATCTTATCAACACTTTGTTCTTCTTTAAGATCTTCTAAATCAATTTTCTTGATGGTAAATTGATTAGATTTTGCCAATCAAAAGTCAAAAAAAAAAAAACCATTGAAAAAAAGAAANCCTATTGATGTTAAATGTCTTTCTTTTTTCCTCTGGATTATTATATGTATCTCTCATATGTTACTACGTCTAAATTAGTCTTTAATCATTTTTTTTTCTTTAATTCGTTTCTTTGTCGTTATTCGGATTGCTCCTTTAATACCCTTGTTTATGTGTTGAGTGTGCTGTCTATTCTCTTTGAATTGCACTTAGCTCTATAACATAGCTTGTCTCACATCCCGATTTGTTTTTTGGAGTGTGATTTGTGTGTGCTCAATTGTGAGAGTGAGTTTGTAAGGGAGTGACACATTGATTCGAGTGTTGAGTGCTAAACACGAGTGAACTACATTTATAAGTGAATACACGTGAGGGAGCGCTTGTGAGGTCCTTTTTTTCTTTTACCTTTCTTTTGCAGCATGGAAAATCCAGACGACAATACTGACATTACTGATCCACGATTGAGAGAAGCATAACAACGAACCATGGAAAGACTAATTCGAGGAATAGAAGAGTTGACTGATCGAATAGGAAGATTGGAGATTCAAAATCAAGCTCGACAGAGGATTCCACTACCTACACCCTCAACTGATACATATGAGGGCGACAATTCTGATCACCACGAGGATAATCCGCATGTGGTTGGCCATGGCTTGATGCGAGGGAGAGACCATGGAAGAAGGTATCATAATTTACAACAACAAGTTCCTTATGATGATAGAATTGATCGTAACGTGGGGAGCATCAAATTAAAACTTCCCAAGTTTTATGGAAAAAACGATCCAGAGGAGTAGCTTGAGTGGGAGAAAACGGTGGAGTCAGTGTT
This sequence comes from Cucurbita moschata, assembly GCF_002738365.1. Lineage (NCBI taxonomy): Eukaryota > Viridiplantae > Streptophyta > Magnoliopsida > Cucurbitales > Cucurbitaceae > Cucurbita > Cucurbita moschata. The sequence goes on from NW_019268521.1 coordinate 313,952, forward strand.
CAACTGTCATAATTTTAGTGATGAAAAGAAGGTATTGTTGTGCATTGCTCAATTCAAACAATATGCTCAAATTTGGTGGGATAAATTGATATCAAGTAGGAGAAGAAACCTTGAAGCACCAATTGATTCATGGTACGAGTTCAAAGAGTCCATGAGGAAGCGTTTTGTTCCACAATATTTTCAACGGGACATGGCGCAAAAGCTTCAAGCATTGAAACAAGGATGCAAATCTGTGGAAGATTATTACAAGGAGATGGATACATTAATGGATCGACTTGATCTCGATGAGGACATGGAGGCTCTCATGGCATGGTTTCTTAATGGGTTAAACACAGAGATTGCAGACAAGACTGATTTACAGCCTTATTCTAATATTGAGGAGTTGTTGCACAGTGCAATTAAGATCGAGAGGCAAATCCAACAAAGGTCTCAACGGTATTCTTCTAAAACTTTTCCCAATTCTACTTCTACATGGAAAAAGGATAGTAAAAACATTGATTATAAGCATAGAAATCAAGAGATTAATGAGAAGCCTCAAGCTAAATTTGAGAAAGGGGAGAGTTCTAGAACAGGGAAAGAAAAAGTAGAAAAGTCTAATGTTCGAAATAGAGATTTAAAGTGTTGGAGATGTCAAGGGGTAGGACATTATAATAGAGATTGCCCAAATGCAAGAATTATGACCATCAAGGAGGGGGAAATTGTTACAGATGACGAGGCATATGACGACATAAAGGAGGAAACTAATGAGAGTGAGGAGTTTAGTGAAGAGGACCCTATACATATATCTTTGGTTACTCGACGAGCTCTAAACACCCACATTAAGGAGGACAGCCTAGACCAATGGGAGAACTTATTTCAAACCTGGTGTCTTGTTCAATCTATACCTTGTAGTGTTGTCATTGATAGCGGTAGTTGCACCAATGTTGTGAGTTCCATTCTAGTCAAAAGACATAATTTAAAGACACAACTACATCCACGACCCTACAAGCTTCAATGGTTGAATGATCATGGGGAAGTACGGGTAACTCAATAAGCTCTTGTTTCTTTTACTATTAGAAATATGTTGATGATGTTTTATGTGATGTTGTATCCATGCATGTTGGAGATTTACTACTGGGGAGGCCTTGGCAATTTGATCGTCGGGTAATGTATGATGGGTATGCAAATCGATACTCTTTTATTCACAACGGTAGAAAAACTACTCTTATTCCATTGTCTCCAAAAGATGTATTTATTGATCATTGCAAACTTGAAAAGAAAAGGCAAGAGGTTGATGCAAAAGCAGAGATTGAAAAAGAATTAAGTGAACAAAAAGAGCTTGAGTGAAAAGCAAAAGAGTAACACTCCCTAGAGAAAAAAAAGAGAGAAAAGCCAAATTAGTAAGCTTGTATGTTAGCTCAAGTGAGGCTAGTAATCTTTTGCTCTCTAACCAGACTATTCTTGTACTTATGTGCAAGGGGTCTTGTTACTTTACTAACATGCTTACCTCTTCTTTGCCTAGTGATTTTGTTGTGCTTTTGCAAGAGTTTGAAGATTTATTTTTCGAGGAGATGCCTAGTAGTTTGCCACCACTTAGAGGGATTGAATACAAGACTGACTTAATTCCTGGCGCGCCCATTCCAAACCGACCAGCTTATAGGACTAATTCAAAGGAGGCTGAAGAGATACAAAGGCAAGTAAGTGAACTCCTTGCTAAAGGGTATGTACGTGAAAGTTTGAGTCCTTGTTCTGTTCCAGTTATTCTTGTACGTAAGAAAGATGGTTCTTGGCGTATATGTGTTGATTGTAGGGCTATAAACAAGATAACTATAAAGTATATGCATCTAATTCCCAGATTAGATGATATGCTTGATGAATTGCATGGATGTAGTCTTTTGACTAAGATTGATTTAAAATCGGCTTATCATCAAATTCGCATGCATATTGGGGATGAGTGGAAAATAACTTTTAAAACCAAGTACGGTATTTATGAATGGTTGGTTATGCCTTTTGGATTAACTAATGCACCTAGTACATTCATGAGACTAATGAACCATGTCTTAATGAGAATACTTAGGTAAGTTTGTGGTTGTTTATTTTGATGACATCCTTGTTTACTCTAAATCTTTAGATGATTATATTACCCATGTACGCAATGTTTTGAATACTTTAAGAAACGAATGTTTGTACGTAAATTTAAAGAAATGTAGCTTTTGCATGGAAAAAGTTAACTCTCTTGGGTTTGTAGTTTCATCTAATGGTGTTGAGGTTGATGAGGAGAAAGTGAAGGCTATAAAAGATTGGCCTACACCTAAAAATGTAAGTGAGGTAAGAAGTTTTCATGGTCTTGCAAGTTTCTACCGTAGGCTCATTAAGAATTTTAGTACAATTGCTTCACCCTTGAATGAACTTGTTAAGAAAAATGTATCCTTTATATGGGAAAAAGATCAAGAACTTGCTTTTACTACTTTGAAAGAAAAATTGAGTTCTGCTCCCTTGCTTGCATTACCTAATTTTGAGTCTACTTTTGAAATTGAATGTGATGCTAGTGGAGTAGGGGTAGATGCTGTATTAATGCAAAATCAAAGACCTTTAATGTTCTTTAGTGAGAAGTTGACTGGTGCATCTTTGAGGTATCCAACTTATGACCAATAGCTTTATGCTTTGGTTCGTGCATTGCAAACCTGGTAACATTATCTTTGGCCTAAGGAGTTCATTATTCATACGGATCATGAAAGTTTAAAGCATTTGAGAGTACAAAATAAACTCAACAGACAACATGCTAAGTGGTTAGAATTTATTGAAACATTCCCTTATGTCATAAAATATAAACAAGGTAATGAGAGCATTGTTGCAGATGCTTTATCACGAAGGTATGTCCTCCTCAATACTTTGAATGCTAGGTTGTTGGGTTTTGAACACAAAGGATTTGTATCAACATGACATGTTCTTTGCTCCTTTTGTTGAATCTTGTGAAAAAGGATTCATTGTGGATAATTACTTGTTGTTAGATGGATTTTTGGAACAAAAAGGCAAACTTCGCATACCATCTTGTTCCATCCGTGAGCTACTTGTGAGGGAAGCTCATGGAGGTGGTTTAATGGCACACCATGGAGTTTCTAAAACTTATGATATGCTCTCTGAACATTTTTTTTGCCTAAAATGAGACATGATGTTCATAAAGTTTGTGCTCGTTGCATAGCATGTAAACAAGCTAAGTCTAGACTTCAACCACATGGTTTATACTCCCCATTACCGGTTCCTATTGGTCCTTGGATTGATATATCAATGGATTTTGTTTTAGGTTTACCTAGGACTAGGAAAGGTTATGATAGCATCTTTGTTGTGGTTGATCGATTTAGTAAAATGACTCATTTTATTCCTTGTCACAAAACTAATGATGCAAAACATATTGCTGACTTGTTCTTTAGGGAAGTTGTATGATTGCATGGCATTCCTAAAAGCATCGTTAGTGATCGTGATGTAAAATTTTTAAGCCACTTTTGGCGTGTTTTATGGGGTAAGTTAACTAAGCTAGTATATTCAACTACTTGTCATCCTCAAACGGATGGACAAACTGAAGTTGTTAACAGAACCATGACTGCTATGCGTAGGGCTATTATTGATAAGAATCTTAAGACTTGGGAGGATTGTTTGCCATTTATAGAATTTGCATATAATAGGGTTGTTCATAGCACTACTAAATGCACACCTTTTGAAATTGTTTATGGCTTTAATCCTTTAACCCCCATTGACTTGTTACCTATACCGTCAAAAGAGTTTGTGAATTTTGATGCAAATGCCAAGGTTGAGTTTGTTCATAAACTGCACAAGTAAGTAAAAGAACAAATTGAGAAACAAAATTCCAAGGTTGCTACCCGAATTAATAAAGGACGTAAGATTGCCATCTTCAAACCAGGAGATTGGGTTTGGGTGCATTTCCGAAAAGAAAGATTTCCTACTCAAAGAAAATCTAAGCTTTTACCACAAGGAGATGGACCTTTTCAAGTTCTTGAGCGCATCAACGACAATGCTTATAAAATTGATTTACCAGGTAAGTATGGTGTTAGTGCAACTTTTAATGTTGTTGATTTGAGTCCTCTTGATGTAGGTGATGACTTGGATTCGAGGACGAATCCTTCTCAAGAGGGGGAGAATGATATGAACCACGACCAAGGAATTTCCATACCTCAAGGTCCAATTACAAGGACGAGAGCCAAGAAGCTACAACAAACCTTATACAGTTATATTCAAGCTGTGGTGAGCTCATCAAAGGAAATTCTAGAAGACGTTGGAGACCTCCCTTATATGTTATGCAAAGTTGAGCTTCAAGAAAGAGATGAATTAAATGCACTTTAAGTTGCATTTAATGAACTCCGCTGAATTTATGAAACTAGTCCAAGGATGACTAATAAGCACATTTTATTAATTGCATTATTTAATTATAGTTTAACTATTTGTTTGTCATATTTAAGCTAGTTTTAAATATAGGAGTTAAGTTATATTGTAACCCATATAGGTTACTATATTCCACCATTAACTAGCCATTTTAATAGGGAGGTTATGAGTATTTCTCATTTACTAGCCCATTTAATCTCTGAGTTATGTATCACATAGGTTAAGGTTGTAAAGGCTATATAAAGCCTTCTTTTCTTTTATTAGACATCAGATTTTGGAATTAAGAATAGAATTTCTATTTTAGCTTTGTTGAGAGCTAAACTTTCTTTGCAAACTCTTGTGTTTAGAACTTGCATGCTAGAGTCATTCAAGTGATATTGATCAAACCTCTTGTGGAGTGATGCAAATCACGAGTTTAGAAACGAGTTTTCTTTACTCTTGATTTTAATCATCAAGGTAATCCGTTTCATACTTTCCCTTCGGTTGATTTCCATATCATTATTATTATTATTATTATTATTATTTTTGTTCTTGTTTAGGACATTTTTATCAAAGGTCACGTCATACTATCTTAGAACTTTCTATTTTTGTCATCTAAAAATTTGTACTCAACTTGTCAGAGTCATAGTCAATGAAGTAGCACTTGACAATCTTGACACCAAGCTTGTCTCTCTTCTCTACATCAACGTGAACATACGCAATGCAATCAAAAGTTCCCAAGTGATAGTACTTAGTTCTTTTCTTGTTCATACCTTTTCTGGCAATTTGAACTCCAAGGTACTGACAACCCTCTATTGATCAAATAGGCCATTGTATTCACAACATCAGCCCACAATGTCTTTGGTAGTCTAGAATAAATCCTAATGCTCCTTGTCCGTTCATTCAATGTTATGTTCATCTTTTCTGCAACACCATTTTGTCTTGTCTATCGGGAATTATCATCATTAATTTAATTCCCTCAGCAGCACAGAATGTTTTAAATTCTGACTTGTCGTACTCTCCTTGTAATAACCCAAAAATTAGAAGGAAAAAAAAAAAACAGAGAAGTTGTCTCACATCGCTTAAAACTTAGAAGTTGGGGGGCTGACCTCCACTATAAAAGGGAGGTCCCTCACTTCATTTTAGCATCCCAGTTGAACGGTTAAAAAAGAATACCATTTTTGACGGCTCAAGGCCAGCATTTTTGGCTTAACTGGCTTGGGTTTGATATGCTCGGACCCTTTCCTTCTAGTTTCAATTCTTTGGAAGCATTTAAGGTTAGTACGACTGCCCTTTGGCTAGTTAAAAATTTGGAATCGAGTTTAAATTATATATGCATAATTAGGCTTAGTTAGTTTAAATTATTAGGAGTAAGTTTTGTTAGGATCGCACAACAACGCACACACTCGATCTAGATGAACACAGAGAACATGATAGAGAAAATTTTAGGAAAACTCTAGCTAAATGATTTATATTGATGACTGTACATAAGAGAATACAGAGAATACAAAAAGTACATCTTCAAAGCTCTATATATATATGGTTTAGCTTACTATATTTAGCTTTATCGGATATAACCATCTATTATATATAACTATTTATCATATATAGCTTTTTACTATACATAGCTACAAATAATTTTAATTCATTTACCAAATATAGCTTTATTATGTATAACAGTTGACTCAGTTACAAATAAGCAGGCTCCATAACCTAACAAGTTTTATGCATAATTAGGCTTAACTAGTTTAAATTATTAGGAATAAATTTAAAATTATTTTATGCAAAATTAGGTTAGTCAATTCTCATAGTAGTTCTAATTTATGATTGTTGGACTTCTTAGGCAGAATTAAATTTTAGAGAGCAGCGTTAAGTAGCGCTAGCATCAAGGAGTCATAGTAGCTTCGGCCTAGGCCAACCAAGTAAGTGGCCCTATCATCGTTTGGTTATAATTGTGTGCTTTATGATGACATGTGCCCGTGGCTTCGTTTGTGTTATATGTCCGTATATGCAAACTACTATGAAATGATATGTATATGTTTTATGATACATGAATGTTATGTTGTACTTGATGAATTGATATGTTTATGATATGAAATGTTAAGATATGATATCTTGAAGACATGCTCATGATATGTTATGTGATTTTTATGATATAGGATAGATATGTGCATGATCTGGATTGTTATGTTTGAAAGCATGAAAACGTTAGGATAGTCATCATAGGAAAATAGACTGATATGCTAGGTCCCATTCATGAAATTGCATGTGTTTGCATTGAACCCCAATAGAGGGGTCACTTACTTGAGTATTTCTTAAAATACTAAAGCTACAAGCTACTTTTATTTCAGGTCAAGGCAAGAAATCTCTGTATGGCTGACGATGACATCACATGAGACCGGGACACATGCATAGGGTAGATGCATTTATTTTTCTAGATTTAGTGTAACGACCCGAGAAAAAAAAAAGAAAAAGAAAAAAAACTCAGCACCGGAAAACTCGCGAGTTTTCCGGCGACCGCCGAGTCACACGGACCTCATGCGAAACGACAGCCACACCACGCTCAGCCTTCAGCCCACGACTCCTAGAATCGATCAGAGTACCTGCAACATAGAGGAAAGGACGAAAATACGAGAGAGAGAGAGAGAGAGAGAGAGAGATTTCGAATAACGTCGACGAGTTTCCAATTCCTCCAACGAGCCCCAAACCACCCTAAAAACGACGCCAAACGCTCAGTTACCACCACGAGAAGGATCCCTAACGAAAGCACAATAACTAAAGGTACGTTTTGTGCCTTTTCGTAAGCGCTGTTGTCGGTAACCGAGGTCGAAAAATTAGATTTTCCTAAACGTTCTTAGATTTGTGGTTTTAGAAACTTTTAGGTCGCAAAACTCCCAGAAAGGAAAGAATGACGACAAACAAAGAGGAAAAGGAAGAAATAAGACTGAAATCGGCAACGAAAACGTTGTGGAAAGAAGAGAGAAAAGGCACCGGAAAATCGACCGAGTCGAGTAAGAAAGACGAGATCCACGGATCCGAGTCAACCCGAACCCAAAACCTGAGAGAGCCACCCCGACTTCTTTCCCTCGGCCTTTACCTTCGGCCCAGCCAAACTACATCGACCCAAACCTCAAACCAGCCCAAAAGCTATGGTTCAGCTGAACAAACCCGAGACCAGACCCACAATCCAATCGAACTAGCCTACAACCCAAAACACTTGCGACCTAGCCAAGTAAGTTGAGACCCAACGTTTAGTCTGGCCCAGTAGCCTTTTGCAGCCCGCGACCGAGACCGGATTGTGACCTGCGGCTCTACCAGACGCTATCGCACGACGTGGCTCATTCTGTTGCTGCCATGTGTCACACAGCGGCACAGGCGGTCCCTCGGCTCGGCTCGGCGCAAACGGCTCGGGCTCCCTTCGGTGACTCTACGGCGGCTACCAACGGCTGTCAGGCTCGGCTCACCTATTTTGGCCCTGTTTCCACTGTTTCGACCCTCTCGAACCTGGTTTCGGCCTCGATTAAGGTATCTGAGGCTTTTTTAGAGCTGTATTTCACATTTATTGAATTATTGGTAAATTAAGTGTGAAATACTAAAGGAAGGTGGTGAATGGTGGGATAGGAAACAAACCCCGGCAACGTAGGAAGCAGCTCTCACGGAACGGGAGCTTAAGTTTAGCTAATTAGGGAATACTTCGGCTAAGGCCAACCAAATAAGTGGCCATACTATAGGATAGGCTAAAGATTGTTTGAATTATAATGATGTGTGAATATGACGTTGTGATGTAATGTCTGTTAAATGTACGCTATTTATGTTTCGATGCATGACGTACATGTTATATTTGATGCACCTAATGGTTTCTATGATGAGTATGATGTATGCATGACGATGTTATTAACATGATGATGTTTTCCATGTTGAACATGCCTTATGATGTTGTTTGCCATATTGCATCATATCGTTAGATCGACATAGGACACAACCCTAAGAGTATGAAAATGATATTAATGTAAAAATCCACGAGCACGTGTTACGTCGTGTAACCAAGAGATGAGACTAGAGGGTTGAATCATAAGAGATGTATAATTGGACTTAGAGGGACCTCATGCATATTGTATGTTAATAAGCATAGAGCTACTTCCCCTAGAGATGATGAGTGCGGACACGCACCGTATGATGAGCGCGAATGCACATAGATGAGGGTGTTCATGAGGCGCATGACACTATGGGGTTCCGCTGACCTCTGAACGTCGCTACAGATTAGCTTGACTAGAGGGTCCAGGGGGTGTGCGAGCGCCCTGAAGATTCACACTCGTACGTGTGAATCGTGTGTAGGGAAGTATTACAGATCCAATTTGTCCAAGAATGGAGGCCACCCTTAAGATGATTAGAGATAGGCCCCTAATTCAAGGTTGCATGTGTTTGCATTAGCATGGCCCCTATAATGGGGTCACGTATTGAGTATTTTGAGAAATACTTAGGACGTGTGCCATTTTGTTTTTCAGGTAAAGGCAAGGCTCCCATGTACAGTTGATGGTGGCATCGTGATCAGAGACTATGGCGCGTGCATAGGATAGTTGCATATTTAAAATTCCTAGTCTTGGTTAGGATGAGGTGTTTGAATTTCATTTATTTAAATTATTTAATTTATAATTGTTTTATCTTATTTTAAACTCCAACATGATGTTTGAAACACGTAAGTCCGACAATGTTTTCTAATGTTTTAATGTATTCTGAAGTTTTAAATTTTTTCGCTAATAAAGACGAGCATTCTTAGAGATATATTCTGCATTAGAGATGAGCATGAGACGTTAGTAGCGACTCTATATATGTGGAAATTTAGGGTTCTTACAGTTGGTATTAGAGCTCTAGGCTTTAGATTCTGTAGACTAGCCTACGATGTAGGCTTGGCACGTTCCATGGTCCCAACGTCGATGCCCCGTCACCGTCAGGTACGCCTTGCACAAGATAAGAAAATAGAAATGTTTTCGAACTCGCATGCATTATTATGTTAATATTACTGAAATTGTTGTGATATTTCACGTATTTATTTAAGAGTATGATGTGATGTGTTGCATGCTGAGTGATTTTGTTTCCAATATGATGTGAACTTAGTATATGTGATGTATAGCATAAGTTCATAAGTAATGAGCCTTAGACTTAAGAGATGCTATCTTGGTTTCTAGAACCATGCTGCCTAAATCACACGAAAGAGTAGGACGAGGAAGAGGACCGCCTCCTATTAGAGGTAGAGGATGAAGTGAGGCTGAAGAGAGCCAACCTTGAGAAGGATTAGAGACATAATTTGAATTAGAACCCTTATTGCATGTATGGTTGGCAAGCACCCTTGCGAGGGTAGACCTAGTATCTAAGGATAAAGTAAAGAATGACCAAGTAATAGCAGTCGACCAAACTCTAAAGGTAGACCTAATAGTAGTAAAGATGGCCGACTTCGACATAATACTAGGCATGGATTGACTAGATTCAAACCATGCTAGTATAGATTGTCATAAAAAAAAAAAAAATTGATATTCTCACCATCGGTGAGACCTAGATTTAAATTTAAATGCACAAGTACCGGGACTACCCCAAAGGTAGTCTCAATGATGAAAGTAAAGAGATTAGTTCAACAAGGCAGTTGGACTATATTAGCAGGTGTCGTAGACGTAAGAGGAAAAGAAAAGACCCTAGAAAACGTGCCAATAGTAAACTAGTTCCCAGATGTACTTCCTGATGAACTACCTGAAATACCCCTTTCTCGAGCGGTCGACTTTGTCATCGAACTTGAACTAGGAACTGGGCCTATTTTCAAAGCACCCTATCACATGGTGCCAACAGAGTTGAAGAAACTCAAGACGCAATTACAAGACTTACTGGATAAAGGGTTCATTTGACCTAGCATATTCCGCTGGGGTGCGCAAGTGTTGTTTGTTTAGAAGAATGATGGATTGATGCATCTGTGCATCGATTAAAGAGAGCTAAATAAGAGAACCATAAAGAATAAATACCCTATGCTAGAATATAAGACTTAATCGATCAACTCAGAGAAGCAATGCTATTTTCTAAGATAGATATGCGGTCAGGTTACCATTAAATAAAGAGTAAAGGAAAAGACGTACCAAAGACAGTATTTAGAACAAGGTACGATCACTACGAGTTCGTAGTGATGTCATTTGGCCTCACCAATGCTCCAGCTGTGTTAATGGAGTTAATGAACCGAGTGTTCAAAGACACTTTTGTGATCGTACTCATTGATGACATCCTAGTGTACTGGAAAATAGATCTAGAACACCAGGAACACCTCTGAAAATTCCTAACCACCCTAAGAGAGAATAAGTTGTACGCCAACTTCTCCAAGTGCAAATTTAGTTATGACAAGTCTCTTCTTAAGACACGTGGTGTCAAAGGACGGAGTATCCGTAGATCCCACTAAGGTTGGAACAGTCACAAAGTGGGAACGCCCAACTACGGTAACAGAAGTAAGGAGTTTCCTAGGATTGGCAGGATACTATGGACGATTCGTGTAGGACTTCATTAGAATATACCCGCCTTTAACAAAGCTAAGAAAAAAAGGGTTACCATTTAGATGGGATGATACTTGTGAGGCAAGCTTCAAGAACCTAAAAGAAAGATTGGTAATTACCTCAGTACTCACAGTACCCGAGAGCTCAGAAGGGTATGTGATTTATAGTGACGCCTCCATGAAAGGATTGGGATGTGTATTAGTGCAACACGGCAAGGTTGCCGCATATGCATCTCGTCAACTTAAGGAATACGAAAAGAACTACCCTACCCTTGACCTAGAGTTGGCTGCTGTAGTGTTCGCGCTGAAAATCTGGCGACATTACCTGTATGGAGAGAAAACTCAAATTTTTACCGACCACAAAAATTTAAAATACTTCTTCACGCAGAAAGAGTTAAATATGAGGCAGAGAAGGTGGTTAGAATTGGTGAAGGATTATGATGTAGATATCCAATACCACCCTGGAAAAGCAAACGTGGTCGCAGATACCTTGAGTAGGAAGACGGTCCACTCATCAGCCCTCATTACGAGGGAAGTAAGGGTACAAAGAGAATTCGAGCGAGCCAACATAGCGGTAGCGACCGAGGGAGTCATAGAACAGCTGGTCTGACTCACGGTGCAACCTACGCTTAGGCAGAGAATTATTACCTCCCAACGAGAGGATCCTAACCTACATAAAGTCCAAGGACAGCTAGACGAAAGTCCGGTAGATGGATTCTCGAAGTCCTTAGATGAAGGACTATTGTATCAGGAACGCTTGTGTGTTCCGGAAATAGAAGATTTAAGGAAAGAGATATTGATTGAAGCTCACAACTCGCCATTTGCTATGCATCCAGGAGGTACTGAGATGTACCAAGATTTATGTAACGCCCCTAATTTTCTAAATCTAATTAATGACATTACCCATGCATACATAATTCATTACGCGGAAGCTCATCGTAAATAACCTTGGTAAAACATAACAAAGTCTTTCATAAAGATTCATAAATCCAAAACAACCTATCTCCAAAAATAAACCTTCAATAACCGAATTCAAAGATAAATCTAAATAAAGCAATACTCAATGCTATAACTTAAAACAGTCCAATAAACGTAAACTCCTAAAAATATCCCATCTCCAACTTCCATGGTGTCCTCAGCTCCGCCGTCAACCGTACATTGGCGCCTTGCCTTTACCTGAAAAAATGTTGGTAGCACCCCACTGTTGGGGTTAGGAATGCAAACACATGCAACATATGAGCGGAACCTAACTTTTCATAAACTTTTCATAGCCTTGGGCGCTTTTCTATTCCAGGTAGGGTTGGGTGTGTGGTACTCCTTCACACACGGCCCATGTACGCGTACATGGACCCACCAGGTGGGCTCGTATACAAACCCTCTGGGCCTGACTTGGTTGGGCACACGTGTTACACGTTGCCGGACACCACAGAACAGAAAAGAGCCTGCATGATATCATGACGAACATAAATATCGTAATTCATTCTTTCGTATCATAAAGGGGAAGAATCCCGATGCACATGACATACATATATGCATGAGATCCCTTAACATATCTAACATGACATTACATAAGCAGTGCTAACATCGCATATACGTTTCTTACATTAAATGGCATCTCACATGACTTATATTACATGACATATGACATAACATGAAAGTACATTCCAGTTGCATAAACATCTCATGACATGACTTGATAATACTACGTGTATCCATGGCATCGATCAACATTTTCATGGCATATATTACTAACATATCATTCATAACTTCACATAACATAAACAGTCAACAGTCAACAGTCAGCATAACCTATTACGTTTCATGACATAAACAGTCACATACTTCATACATCATATAGTCATATCACATAATAAAACATGGTGCTTGCAGGGGCTACAGGGCACGCACCATCATACAACACATAATAATAAACTAACTCCAACAGTAAGGTCACTTACCTCGATGGCCTTGGTTGAAGTCACTCACAACGAGCTAATCCCAGCGGTTAAATACGTCCTATGATAACCACATAAAAACTTAGGAACCTTTCATAACATACCCTAGCTAAACATCATGCTATTTATCAAAATAAACCCCCAACACAATCTGTCTTTGACGGTTGGGAACCATACTGACCTCGGATGGTAAAACTAAGGGCAGAAACGGCTTCGAAAGGGCCAAAAATCTAGGAATCGATATATTATAGTGATACCAAGCTGCCAAGCCGAGCTGTCGAGCCGACCAATCAAGCCGCCAAGCCGAGCCGCGAGATTTGATGGAGCCGAGCCGTGGGGTTTGACGGAACCGAGCCGCCGTACTCGTCAAGCCGAGTGGAGAGCACGCGTGCGGAGCCAAGACCAAGGCCACAGCGCGCGTCCGTGTTGGGCCGAAACGCACAGGGCCCGCGTTCGTTCCGTGGGCTGGTTTAGAGGCCGAAAGTGAAACCCGAGCCGTTTCCTTCGTCTTCCTTACCCGAAATCTCGCGAAAACCCTAATCATTGCTGCGCCGCCAACGACGACGTCACAACCCTGATTTCGACGATGCGACGACACCCCTCACCTATTCCAAAGAAAACCCAGCGAACCACCCCACACGTTTTTCTTGGCTAACCATCTCGATTTTCCCGTACTCTTAGACACCCTCGAAAACCCAAAAAAAGTTTGGAGAGCAAAAGACGTTTCCAAGGAAGGAGGAGAGTTGAATATAGGAATATAAAAGGGCTTTATGACTTTTCCATTAAGGTAATAACTTCCTTGTTTAAAATTGTATCTTTTTCGGCGAGAATAAATGCATAACATAATATCTTGTCATTTATAGAAATAAAAATGAAATCTTAACCAAACGAGGTAAAAATGGAAAATCTGAATCGTTACAATTGAAAACAACACTTTTGGCGGGAGAGCATGAAGAGAGATGTGGCCGAGTTTGTGAGCAAGTGCTTAGTTTGTCAACACGTGAAAGCTCCAAGACAAAAGGCGGCGGGGTTGTTGCAGCCCCTAAGCATACCGGAGTGGAAGTGAGACAACATAGCGATGGACTTCATAGTAGGATTGCCCAAAATGCCCAAAGGCTATACAGTGATTTGGGTAGTTGTCGATACGTTGACCAAGTCGGCACACTTTCTACCTGGGAAAGCTACATATATTGTTGACAATTGGGCACAACTATATGTGAAAGAGATAGTAAGACTACATGGAGTCCCAGTGTCTATAGTGTCGGATCGGGATCCACGTTTTATGTCAGCGTTTTGGCGCGGACTTCAAAAAGCACCGGGTACCTGCCTCGACTTTAGTATCGCCTTTCACCCCCAAACAGATGGACAAACGGAGCGTTTAAACCAAATTCTAGAGGACATGTTGCGCGCTTGCGTACTAGATTTTAAGGGAAGTTGAGATTCCAAACTCCACCTGATGGAATTCTCATATAACAACAGCTTCCAAGTAACTATTGGAATTGCACCGTTTGAGGCTCTATACGGGAAATAGTGTAGGTCCCCAATATGTTGGAACGGAGTAGGAGAGAGAGAGTTAGTAGGACCTGAGCTGGTTCGACTCACCAATGAGACTATCCAGAAAATTCGAGCGAGGATGCGTACCGCTCAAAGTAGACAAAAAAGCTACGCCGATGTAAGGCGTAAAAGCCTGGAGTTTGAGATAGGGGACCCAATATTCCTCAAGGTGGCACCTATGAAAGGTGTGTTGAGATTCGGACGTAAGGGCAAGTCCTAAATTCATTGGACCATTTGAGATCGTAGAGCAAGTTGGTCCAGTAGTGTATAAGTTAGCCCGACCTCCAGCCCTTTCAGGAGTACATGATGTATTTCACGTGTCGATGCTGAGAAAGTACATTACGGACCCTATCCACGTAATAGACTACGACCACTCCAACTCAATGAAGATCTGAGCTATGAGGAAAAACGAGTAAAAATCTTAGCTAAAGAAGTAAAAACCTTATGCAACAGGAGCATTGCGTTCGTTAAGGTACTATGGTATAATCACCACAGTGAGGAAGCCACGTGGGAGCGTGAGGACGAAATAAGAGAAAAGTACCCAGAGTTAGTATAAGAGTTTGAGACTTTTGAGGACGAAAGTTCTTTTTAGGGGTAGATAATGTAACGACATGGAAAAAAAAAGAAAAAAAAACTTAGACAAGGACGACTCCCAGAATCGATCAAAAAGTACTTGCAAACAGAGACAAGGACGGAAATACGAGAGAGAGAGAGAGAGAGAGAGATTTCAAATAATGTCGGCGAATTTCCAATTCCTCCGACGAGCCCCAAACCACCCTAAAATCGACGCCAAACGTTCAGTTACCACCACGAGAAGAATCCCTAATGAAAGCACAATAACTCAAGGTACATTTTGTGCCTTTTCGTAAGTGCCGTCGTCGATAACCGAGGTCGAAAAATTGGATTTTCCTAAACGTTCATACATTTGTGGTTTTAGGAACTTTTAGGCCGCAAAACTCCCATAAAGGAAAGAAGGACGACAAACAAAGAGGAAAAGGAAGAAAGAGGACTGAAATCAGCAACGGAAGCGCCGCGAAAAGGAGAGAGAAAATGCACCGAAAAATTGGCCAAAGTCGGGTAAGGAAGACGAGATCCACGAATTCGGGTCAACCCGAACCCAAAACCCGAGAGAGCGAGCCCGACTTCTTTCCCTCGGCCTCTGCCTTTGGCCCAACCCGAGACCAGACCCACGGTCCAATCGAAGCGGCTTGCAACTTAAAACACTGCGGCCCAGCCCAGTAAGCCGTGGCCCAACGATTAGTCTGGCCTAGTAGCCTTCTGCAACCCAGGACCCGAACCGGATTGTGACCTACGGCTCGACCCGATGCTACTGCACGACGTGGCTCGTTCTGTTGCTGCCACGTGTCACACAGCGGCGCAAGCGGTCCCTCGGCTCGGCTCGACTTGGTGCAAACGGCTCGAGCTCCCTCCGGTGGCGCTCTGGCGGCTCCCAGCGGCTGTTCGACTCAACTCACCTATTTTCGGCCTGATTTTTCACTGTTTCGACCCTCCCGGACCTGGTTTCGGCCCTCCTGGGCCTAGTTTCAGCCCCGATTAAGGTATCCGAGGCTGTTTTAGAGCCATATTTCACATTTATTGAATTAGTGGTAAATTAATTGTGAAATACTAACGGAAGGTAGCGAACGGTGTGATAGGAAACAAACCCTGGTAACGTAGGAAGTAGCTCTCACGGAATGGGAGCTTACGTTTAGCTAATTAGGGAATACTTCAGCTAAGGCCAACCAAGTAAGTGACATTACTATAGGATAGGCTAAAGATTGTTTGAATTATGATGACGTGTGAGTATGACGTTGTGATGTGATATCGGTTAAATGTACGATATTTATGTTTCGATGCATGACGTACATGTTATATTTGATGCACCTAATGGCTTCTGTGATGAGTATGATGTATGCATGACGATGTTATTAACATGATGATGGATGATGTTTTCCATGTTGAACATGTCTTATGATGTTGTTTGCCATATTGCATCATGTCGTTAGATCGACATAGGACACAACCCTAAGAGTATGAAAATGATATTAATGTAAATATCCACGAGCACGTGTTACATAGTATAACCAAGAGATGAGACTAGAGGGTTGTATCATAAGAGATGTATAATTGGACTTAGAGGGACCTCATGCATATTGTATGTTCATAAGCATAGTGCTACTTCCCCTATAGATGATGAGTGCGGACGCGCACCGTATGATAAGCGCGAATGCGCACAGGTGCGAATGCACATAGATGAGGGTGTTCATGAGGCGCATGACACTATGGGGTTCCGCTGACCTCCGAACGTCGCTAAAGATTAGCTTGACCAGAGGGTCCGGGGGTGTGCGAGCGCCTTGGGGATTCACACTCGCACATGTGAGTCGTGTGTAGGGAAGTCTACACATCCAATTTGTCTGAGACCCGAGGCCACCCTTAAGATGATTAGAGATAGGTCCCTAATTCATGATTGCATGTATTTGCATTAGCATGGCCCCTATAGTGGGGTCACTTACCGAGTATTTCTTCGAAATACTCAGGCTGTGTGCCATTTTTTTTTTTTCAAGTAAAGGCAAGACTCTCATGTACGGTTGACAGTGGCATCGTGATCAGAGACTATGGCGCATGCATAGAATAGTTGCATATTTAAAATTCCTAGTCTTGGTTAGGATAGAGTGTTTGCATTTCATTTATTTAAATTATTTAATTTGTAATTGTTTTATCTTATTTTGAACTCCAGCATGATGTTTGAAACACGTAAGTTCGATAGTGTTTTCTAATGTTTTAACGTATTCTGAAGTTTTAAATTTTTCCGCTAATAAAGATGAGCATTCTTAGAATTATATTTTGCATTAGAGATGAACATGAGACGTTAGTGGCGACTCTAGATCTGTGAAAATTTAGGGTCGTTACACTTAAGCTAGAATAGGATGTTTTTAATTTAAATGTTTATTTTATTTAGTCTTTCATTGTGTCGTTTTGAAGATATTTTTGAACAGTTAAGTCCATGACAGTGTTTTAGGATGAAGTTTTATGAAAAAGTTTAAATGCTTATTTCTGCATAGAAATGATTACGCTATGATGATGGTAGCGACTCTAGGTAAGTAGAAATTTAGGGTCGTTACACTCCTCCACTGTCAAACCTCAAACATTTGATTTTTGAGCCAATGTTATTTTTCAACTTCAGCTTTTCACTTCTTGAAGGTGGCAAACACATGTGACTTGTGTTTCAGGAAATAAACTCATACCTTTCTGATGAAATCATTGATAAAGGTGATGTAGAATTTTGATCCACAAGTGATGGAACTCGAGATGATTTCCAAGCATCTATATGAACCATTTCCAACCGCATTTTCTTCGGTTCTTTGGCAGCCTTTGTGAAGCTAACTTGTTTCTGTTTGCCAATAACGTAGCTCTCACAAAGACTTATATCAACATATTTCAGACCTTCTAAAACTCGTTTGAACTAGCATTTTCATTCCTTTAATGCTCATATGTCCAAGTTTATTGTGTCATAGACATGATTGGAAGTACTCTTCGCAACAACAACCATGTTTATATACCCTGTCGTGGTGTATAAGGTTCCAGATTTTGTACCACGTGCTATCACATGGCACCCTTCACAATCTTCCACGAACTCTTCCCAAGCTCTGTCACATAACCTGTGCTATCCAACTGACCAATAGAGATCAAGTTCTTCTTTAATGTCCCTTGATTTATTGGTAGAGTTTGTATGCTGACGTTCCCTTCCCTTCAATTTCCAAGGTTTTGTTGTCGACAAGATACACCTTCCCAAAATTTGGTGATTTTAAATTTTGAAACAATTCTTTACTTGGAGACGAATGAAACGATGCACTTGAACCCAAATCCCAGGATTCAGCCGGGCTGTCCACACCAAGAACTAGAGCATTCTTAATGTCTTCGGTTGAATTTGCAGAATAATCATCATCTCCAGATTTGTGATTTTGTTTCCTCTCTGGGTTTTGATACATATTTGACAACGACTTCAACAAATCTGGCGTTGTCTTCTCATTTAAGATGTTGAATGCCACATTTCTGAACAACGTCAATTGGATCAACACTAAAGCCTGTCGATTCTTTTGCTTGCACTGCTTCGTGGTCATGGTATCCAGTTTCACCCTCGGTTGGGTTCGTGAAGATTTTACGATACAGATAATTTTCAATCTGTATCTTCAAAAAATCGAAATTAAATCCATCAAATTTCTCAATTTCAATCTTTGAGCTTTCCATCTTCACAGATCGTGGTGATCTCACCTAACACTGATACTAGTTGTTAGGATCATACAACAACACACACTCGACCTAGATAAACACAAAGAACAGGAGAGAGAAAATGCAATAGGGTATATTGGTTAAAGGTTTATATTGATGACTTCAATTATATACGATAAGAGGGAATACTGAAAATACAGAAAGTACCTCTTCAAAACACTGCATAAGAGGTATATATATGGTTCAGTTTAGTATACATAGTTCTAATAGATATAATCATTTATTATATATAACTATCGACCATATATATATATAGGTTGATCAGATATAACATTTTACTACAAATGGTTATTTACTATATATGACCATGTACTTCGATGTGAATGACCATGCACATTTTCTAGATTCTAACTTAGAAATTTCAATGCACTTTCATTATATGTTCATGGCATTGGGATCTTGCATCGAAGGGTATTCGAACTATTGTGGTTGATGGGTATCACAAGAAAGGAAAGTACAAAAGTTGCTATGTTACTTGGCGTATAAGTGGATGGTAATAATTTGATATATCCATTGTATTATGGTTGAGAGACTTCTGTTTCCTTTCTTTCTTCTGTTTCCTTTCTTTCTTCTCTTTCTTCTCTTCACGGATCGTGGTGATCTCTCGTTTATCTAGTCTTTTAAAAACTTGATTCCCTAAGATTTCCCAGGATTTTTTTTTAATTAAAAAAAATTCAACTTAGTCCTAAATTTATCAAACTCATGTAGCAACTATTTTAGTCCTCTATACTTTAGACTTTTGTTTAATGTGTTTAATTTTTTAACTAATCACCAAAACTCGACCCCTACCGCCTATAGATAGTTTTAGACAGGTTTCTTTTGAAGTGGACACCCGAATGCCAAGTATGACTCGTAATAATCTATCTTCAGGGGCGTACAATGATTCTTTCGCTATCCGAGGCGTTAACTTACCTACTAAAATATCGCCTATCTCCACCCACGATCCCAGCATCAGAATTCCATTTTTGTCTAAATTCCAGAGTAAGCAGGCTTCTAGAGGTGGGATTTCGTTAGTGATTCTTTTAGACCCACATTTTTTATACAAAAGAACAACCTCTGCGTAAAAAAATTAATAGTTACGATGCTACGAGAATTTAACCTTGAAACTTCTAAAACCATAAATCGTCAAATTAAAACTAAAGCACAAGCTAGAACCAAAAAAGCAAAATTGCTGCCAACAAATAAAATCGAAGCAGGCAATTAGTAGGATGATGAACACCTGCATAATATTAGAGAAAGTAGAGAAAGAGGGAAGCAGGTTGGCTATCTTATTATTGAACATCCTTCGAGTGTAGTTGCAATGAACACTACTACAACTACTACCTCACTCGGGCCAACCCATTGCTAAAACTTAATCAACCTAAAAATGAATGCACAAGACAGCTGCACCAAAAATCTGTCTTAAATGCCCTAAGAATATGAAACATTGCCTTCCCATTGCGAATTCGGATTAACCCGAAAGTGATGCCTAAAGCTTACATATCGCTTTGTTGGTAACCTGTACAAATTCTTCAAATAGGGGTTGAGTTGGGTTGGTGTGTTCGGAGTATCTATCTCTAGCCTCTAATTTTTTTTACCTGAAACATCCCGTAAATTAAACAAAAAGATGAATCGACTTAAAATGAAGAATCACATCCAAAATAACTTTAAAAATAAACTTTAAGGTAAGTTTCAGTTAAGCAAGAAGTTTCATTTATACCGTTAAAATAAGAAAAACGTAACGATTGATATGTAAAAATTGGAAAGCATTCGCATCATTCATATAAAATTGCAAATTGACATGACATTCATGTATAAAAAAATTAATATTGAAAATGATATCAATGATATATCTTAAGATATAATAAAATAGTAACAACAATCATAATCTATCACGTACGCTTTCTAATTTTGACACATGAGTTGCTATGTCAGTTTCCATTCTTTATTTTAACAAAAAAGATATTTTCAGTACAATTTTAAAATATAAAGTTACTTTCTAAAACAAATTTCAAACGTAAAAATATAACTTTTCAAAGTCTAGAGGCATACATAGTCGAAACCTATACTAAAGTCGAGAGCATGTCCTATAATTTCACCCCAAAAACAAAAAGAAAAGAATGATATGCTAGGTAGAATTGTGTTCTTGGCTTCTCTAAATGAGCTACCTAGATCTAACCCTACGCCAATCATCTCCCCTTTTGGAATTTCGTAAAAAAGAAAGGAAAAAACAAGGCAGAGATTATTTGTTCTGTACTTGTTCTGATCAGTAAAATTATTTATTGAAAGTATATGTAAATAAATAGATATTATCACAAAACGCATTGTAATATGGCATTAAACCTAGGGATATAGGAGCTGCGAAGGGTTAATAGTTACCTCTGCGAGTGGCTTGGCTTCTAGCTGCCTTTCAGATCCTTCCACAAAAAGCAATTAAGGAAGGCATCCAATTTAACCAACCAGAACGCAAGAGCAGAGGTCGTTTGAGGCAAGGACGCAAACGACGCTAAAGTATCTCGAAAATCGACCGAAGAACCTTCTGGGAAATTATAGAACCAATCTTCATTGATGGCACCAACAAAATCAGCAACCACCTGTTCAAATCAAACATAAAAAAACCAAACTATGTTTACCGGATGTTATTGACACTACAAGCACAAACAAGTGGTACGGGCATACAATAAGAAATGTTAAAAATTTAAGCCAATATTAAACCAAAAACCTGCAAAAGTTCTGTCAAAGAGGAAGTGCGCCTTAGCCGTTTGATCCACAACTTATGAGCTGATTTAGTCCAAGCTCCAACCATGGCACCCTCAGGCATTACAGACTACAAGAAAAATAGGCGGATCAAATGATTTAAAACCACTAGCAATTAGTTATACACATCAACCGAAACATAAAAGCATGATGACGCAAATGCGTGGCAAACAGAAATATTCGAGACCGTGGAAAACGAAGAAAAATTAAAGAATGATTGGTAGTTTCTTCTCTTGTAGAGTTTTGTTTTCTTTGTAGCACGCGGGGGCTGTCTACCCGGACCGTAACGGTTCTTTTTGTGGGTAATATAATATCCCCCAAACAATTTTTGAAAAACAGACTTTCTTCATATGTTGCACGATAAAAGTCATGCCGGTAACAGCCACAAGAAAGAGAATACCTGAAAACTTCTTTCTTTCCTTGAGAAATATAAAGAAAAAAAAAAAGAAAAGAAACAAGCGCACCAAAAAAGAGTCATTTTTAACTACGAGAACGAACTACAATCTAAGAGAACGACTAAGCTGAAAATTACAAAAATCCTCAAACAAATGCCCAACACAGAAGAATTAAATCTAACCCACGCGAAGCACGTCTCCAAAACTCTCAACCTCTCTATAAATCCTATTGT
This sequence comes from Cucurbita moschata, assembly GCF_002738365.1. Lineage (NCBI taxonomy): Eukaryota > Viridiplantae > Streptophyta > Magnoliopsida > Cucurbitales > Cucurbitaceae > Cucurbita > Cucurbita moschata. The sequence goes on from NW_019268521.1 coordinate 335,994, forward strand.
TCTGCTCCAACCAAACACCCTAACAAGAAAGAAAGTCTACCACCTTTATCACAAAAAGGAGGGTTCATAAGTGTTAGACGAACACGACTCTCCATAATGGTATGATATTGTCCACTTTGAGCGTAAGCTCTCATGGCTTTGCTTTGGGCTTCCCCAAAAGGCCTCATACCAATGGAGTTAGTATTCCTCACTTATAAACCCATGATCATTCCCTAAATTAGCCGACGTGGGACTTCCATCATCCAACACCTCCCCTTGAACAAAGTGCGCCTCCCCTTAATCGAGGCTCGACTCCTTTGGAGTCTTAGTCATTTTTTGACTGCCTTCGAGGAGGCTTAGCTCCTTTTCTTTTGGAGTTCTTTGTTTGATATTTGAGGATTTGAGGATTTACCAATCTATTGGCACAACTAAGTTTAGGGCATGGCTTTGATACCATGTTAGACGAACACGACTCTCCACAATGGTTTGATATTATCCACTTTGAGCATAAGCTCTCATGGCTTTGCTTTGGGCTTCCCCAAAAGGCCTCATACCAATGGAGTTAGTATTCCTCACTTATAAACCCATGATCATTCCCTAAATTAGCCGATGTGGGAATTCCATCATCCAACAATAAGTACCTCCTCAATCATAAGAGTAGCAACCTCTATTCTGAGCCAATACATAGGGACGATTCTAGATGTTCACTCTTCCATGTAGAACTTGCCAAACAAAAAATTTAACTTGAAAATTTTATCCTTCTAAAGAGAGTTGATCACTGATAGCACAACATAATGATTTATCCCTAAGCTTAAGTTATTTATAGTTTTGTAGTTTATTTAGGGACCAAGGAAGGGATTCAAGGTTTGGGATTGCATCACGATGGGAACAAGTGTGACATTTGCCAGAGTGTTTTTCTTTTCCTTTCTTTTTCACTGTAGTTTTCTTTATATATTTTTCTAGAGGAGTTCAAGTTTTAATTGTTCATTGAGTGGTTGATCTCAGCTTCCAGTGGTTTATCTCATTAGCAATCTGAGATCACATAATGAGCCTTTTTTGGCAAAATGGTTGTGGCATTTCTTCATGGAGTCGAGCGTTGTGCAGCTTGGCCTTGATATATGCATCCTCAACTATATTAAAAGCTGTGGTTTCTTAGTTAAAAATAAATTTAAAACACTAGAAAACCCTTTTATTATCCCTTTGTATATACTAACAGGTGGATTTTTGGTGCCTATCTTCAAAGAATAAGACCCAATTATGCAATCTATATGTATATTATATCGACACAATAATTATATAAATTTAGTATCAGTTTATTTTCTTATGTCCAACAGCCAAACGACTTATTCGTTGTTCCATATATAAATGGGGTTGGGCTTTTCGTCTAGTCTTCCCTTGACATGCGAATCAAATTAATGATAGATATGTTTCTTACTAAAAGAATAATAATAATAAAATGACATACCTCAATTGCATGAACTGCAGCTTTCAACGATTGGAACTGTGATGATAAAACCTTATGCTTTGGAAATACATCATCGTCCTCTTTTTCTCGGCAAGTTGCCCTATGAATGGTATATCTTTCCTCCAGGTTGAAGTCAAGCTCGAAGGTCATATGGCAAACTTTACAATGTTTCTCATCTCTCCAATACAAATCATGGCAGCTTTCACATCTAGCAAGTGAGTCGAGATATGACCTTTTACCATGCCTTACAGCATAAAGCGCATGGTAGAAGAAATTCCATACCCATGAATCAAATTCCTGGAGGCAATTCCAGCTTTGCTTTTCTTCTTCTCCCTTCCGTTTAACGTCAAGAACTATAGCACTACATGAAGGCAACATATTACCTTTAGTCTCAGCTTGGTTTAGGCTATTATCGACATCAGACACAGGAGAATAACTGCTTTCTCTAATCCTATCCATATCAGATTGTTCAGATTGTGTAAAGCTCCTGCTCACAAGATTCCTAGTGCTATAATTTGACATGGCTTCACATAGAAATGCTGCACGCTTTTCCAGAGATTCAATGAGGTAAGCTTCCCGCTTACCTCTATCATCCAACACAGATAACAAGGCACACAAAGCCTACATTAAGAATAGAAAATAAACAACAATTAAAATCACACTAGTGCTTAAGATTGAAAAACATTGAATCAACGAAAAGTAAATTTGTCATAAAATTTTCAGGATAATACCTCTTCAGTATCGATCACTTCCCAATGGCCATCCTCTGAAGATTCAAAATAAACCCTCCTATGACCAGGATCAGATGAATTACAAGGACCAAGAAAAAGCCAATATCTATTGTACCTACGATCCGAACCTAAAAAGACAGATTGCATAGGATGCAAGTAAATAGCATCGCCCATTTTGTTTGCACCATTTCCTTGACATGCTGAATTCTCGTGGAACTCTAAGATTGTTGTTGTTGAATCAATAGGATGATTTTCTAATGAAGCATATCTGATACTTGCACCATGCAACTGTCCTGAATTAGTCGAGAATGACCTTGACAGGTTCTGTCCCCTGACAGATGACTTCTTTATTTTTGCTCCAGAACCATAACGTCGTACGTCGGAAGCATAATCAATTGCACAAGATGTAGACGTACCCTATCATATTGAAAATTCTTAAGAGTACTACACCTTAAATCATGAAACAGTATGCCATAGATATATACAATGGACACATTTCTAAGAAACACTGCCTGCAAGCGCAAAAGTATAATAGAACTAGTATACTGGAAAACTGTCCCTGCAGGCTGCAATGAATAAATTCCTCTCCCAAATAAAATAAAATCTCATATAATAGGAGGAAGAGTAGGTGTTCTTTGATTTCTAAATATGAGACATTGCTAGAGAAAAATCTCACAAAGGTAAAAGTAGATTTTGATCTTCAAGATATAAATACAAACACTCATCAATATCTTTCACCATTTACTAAATATTAAACAATTATGATGTAAACATGAAAATACTAGGAAATATGACCCTTACAAGATAGAATAATGTACCTTTGGCTTAATACTTGATCCATAAGAAAGAAGATCAATTAAAGCCACCAATGCATTCAACTTCTCTTCAATGCTTAATCCTGAATATTCATCTTCCATCAGTCCTAACAGCCATGCTTCACCTGGATGGCTTACATCAATCTCCATGAAAACAGTTGAGTTTTCGTTATTGGATTTCTGAATTTTAGTTCTTTGAGAACACAAGTTTTCTGAATCACATTCAGAATCATAACTGCTGCTGCATATAGATGCATTAGCTGCTATATCATCTACACTTCCAAAATCAGTATCCGACTGAATTTCATCAACATCCATTGTAGCAGGACTAGGCCGGACACGATATGCAGATGAAGATATCTTTTCAAATAAAGTTATATCACTGGACAAAGTGGAACATATTTGAAGCTCCAGTTCTTCAGTAGTGCCAGCAACATTCAGATCAACAATCTTCAAGAAAAAATCAATGTCAAACAGATCAATATGGTAATTTGATGTCCACCTTTCCAACAACTATAATAATAATGACAATGAAGTAATCCACATTTTTCACAACATTGTCACATACCTTTGATTCCCTTGTCAAATCAGAAACTTTGATCCCATTGTTTCCTTGCTCAGATAAAATTATAAATAATTCACCCTTCAAAGTTCCACGTTGCAGACCATATTTAACCATCAGGTTCATTTCCTAGAAAAAAAAAAGTCCAAAAAATGGAGGATACTCATGAAAGTTTATAATGAAGCAGAACAATGCGAACCATTCACAAGATCAAACTTGCCGACATTATGCTTATAATTAAACAGAACAAAAGGACAAGAGTGGTTCAGGTTCTGGATCTCCAAGGTTCAGGCTGCATTTCTTTGGTTTCTGGTTGGCCTTATTGTAAGCTTTGGAATTATTTGGATTGCATTATAATTGTATTGATCCAAGAGCATTGGAAAAGCTTGGCATGTCTATCAAATAAAATTTTATACAAAGCTAAACGGAAGCTCCAAGTTTCCAAGATTCTGACAAGATATTCAGGAGAGTCTTGAACTCCAAAATAAAAAAAATAAAAAAATACTTGGGTATTTTGTACTTCAAAAGACACACTAGAGCAGAATATAACCATATTCAAATCTCCATAGCCAATTTACGGGTCATTTACTTCAGGGGTACTGGGGGAAGATGATTCTGACTTTCACCTGTCTAATATCTTTTTAATTGTAGATATGTATACGATTTATGCTTGTACTAAATCTGAAAACTTCAATGTAAAAGCAAGGTTGCAAAACTATGGATCAATTACATAGGATATGATCAAACCAAATCTACTTTCGTCACAAAAACAACAAAATGCCTAAATATTGAAAATAGTAAAATTGTGGGTTACTCTAACCTTTTGAGACTTATGTTCTATCGGCTCCTATGAAAAAACATAGAATTTCTGGTGCATTGAAGCAGAAAAGTACGAAAACTGAATACCTTAGAAAGGGTCTCCTTTTGCAATGCACCTTGTTTAGAACAAAAACCAGCTGCAACCAACACTTGACGTAGTATTTCTGTCCATGTTAAAGGGTTCAATGATTTCTTCCATACGTCAAGAGCAAGATCTTGACTTCCAAGCTTCAGAATGATGAAAATAAGATATAAGCACAGATGTTTTCTTCATATTTTCAAAAGCAGAAGGCAACTAAAAAACATGCAGAACTATATGATAGATTTTGCACTCATCTTAGTCCTAGTTAGAAAAGTTTCCTATCTTATTTGCTAATTGAATTGGCTTTTACATATTAATAAAGCAATGAGGGAAAGTTTTTCAAACAGGAAAAAAAAAAAAAAAAAAAAAAAAAAAAAAAAAAAAAAAAAAAAAAAAAAAAAAAAAAAAAAAAAAAAA
>NW_019268521.1:341166-363436 GCF_002738365.1 Cucurbita moschata
TTTTTTTTTTTTTTTTTTGTTTTTTTTTTCCTGAACAAGAGGCGAGGATTTCATTGAAATAATAAAAAGAGACTAATCCTTAGAAGATGCAAACTCCATACAGAGCCACAAGAAAGAAAAAATCAGCAAAATGCTTGCAAAAAGAACACCATGAGGAAGCCTTTAAACGTGTAGATTTGAACCGATCAAACTAAGGGAGATGCTTATCCTAATATACAATTCTGATCAAAGAGCTTTGACCGCACTTAACCAAAGAAACTTCAAATTCTTTGATTCCCATCCTCAGCTAGCAAAGCTAAATTAATAGTGCACTTAGAAAACAAGGTGCTAATAACCAAATCAGTTCTTTCGTTTGTTCTCAATAAAATTTGCATTCTCTATCAATACAAAATGTCAGTGGCATAAATTCAATCATGAAATACTGACCGAATGAACTAAAGCAAGAAATTTGCAAGACTTGCTCAAAGGAGTCAAGTACGCATTGCTAAACTCTGCCTCGATATCACAAAATAGTAGTTTGAGAAGAGCCATGTGAATCTTTCCAAGCAAGAATGAATTCTGCAAATGCAAGAAAAACAAAGCCAGAAGAAGAGGGAATAAATGTCAAGACCAAAATATTTTACCGGACATTATTATAGGAAGATCAAAGAAAATATTTAACCTTGTCATAAAATGCTTGAGCAAACTCATCAAGGGTGAAGGGGCATATGCCTAATGTTATGGCGTATGTATAAAGAAAATTGAAGGCCTGCAAAAATTAAAAAGCCAAGAGTTAAATCTTGGCATTTCAAATAACTTAATAAACTTCTTAATGCAATCGCACATCGAACTTTTAGTTTTCTTGTAATTATTTATGCTAATTGGAGGAACGTTTTATAATCCCTTTGGTTTTTCTTGTTTATTAGTTATTCAATGAAATTTGTTTCTTATGTTCAAAAGATGATAATAATAATAATAAAACAAATAAAAATACTACCCAATCAAATTTATCTATCGAATGCTTTATCCTCATGAAAAGGTTATTTAGAAGATATGCTATTTTTCTTTGATATCCATGAATGTTTGAATGAGTTTGTATGCACCTCGACTATTCTCACCAGACAACCGTCGACCTTACAACAGTTGGTTGCCAAGAAAACTCATAAGATGTTAAATCATGGACAAGTGACCACCATGACTTGAACACATTCCCTCTAAGTCCTTTATTATTTAGATAGCAACTTATGACATTTAGAAATGCTACTTTTCTAAATATGCAAATAATCAGGATTCACAGTTACTTCATGGAAAACATATATCCTCTTACAAAGGAAATTAATGATCAAAAAGACCATAGAGAAGAAATTCATGGAGGTAGTAAAAAAAAATCCGCAACAGGAAGGGAAAAAAAATATATCTAACATTCTTTTATAATAAGTGAAAGCACAATCAAAAACATTTACAAGGGCAAAAATTAAAAGGATTTGAGCCCAATGGGTGTTTCCAAGACAACCCAAATTAGTATCTATGCTAGCAAATTAAAATTGCAATTGAAGAGAAAATGGGGTATACTAGAGACACCTACTGATCTTCCAATACCTAAAAGACGAGGATCGACTCCATAGTCTTTAATACGAACCTTGAATAGTTTCTTGCCAATGTCTAAAGATGAATCCCAAGATTGAATGCCAAATGGTTGTTTCATCTTCACAGAATTTGGGGGGAACTTGGCAAGCATATCTGAAAATATAAAATATATTAGAGATGATATTCCAAGGATCTCCTTCATACTTATAATAGAAACAACTTGGAATTCCAGGAAAAACAGATTTAACCTTAGAAAAGGCATACAAATGGAACAACAGGTGGACAAGTTCTCCTATTGCTTTGGTATAATAAAAGTGCTCCTATTGATTTTTTCTTCTTCCTCTTCCTTTTTTTTTTTTTTTTTTTTTTTTTTTTTAAGCAGTCTTTTGAAGAAAAAAAAGACTGCTCAAAGAGAAGGAAAAAGAAAGAAAAAGAAAAACAAAGAAGGGGAAGAGGGAACAAAAAAATTCGTTTTTCATGACCCTTAAAAATTCTCCTAAATCACACCAAGTTACAAAAACGAAAAAACTAAAAACCAGCTGGACTAACAGTAAATTCTCCCATGGACTTGGGAACACTAATGAATTAACAAAAAAGATGACCAACTGAACCAGAGTGCATCTAGTGGAAGCCAAGAATTTGTAGGAAATTTCCCTCAGAAAGCTCTATTAGAAGGTTAGCGCCCAAAAAGTGAACAGGGTTTGTGAGAACCTCGTTCAGATGGATCATAGTTTAGACAACTTCAAAAGACAAAAGGGAGGTGGTAATGAAAAATGCTAATAACTAAGAAGCACGGACACAATGACATGCCTTCTAAAAATGTTGGACACGAACATGTCTGGGACACTATTTTTTTAAAACATTTTAGATAATATTAAAAGATCAAACTCAAAATACTTACGTTTTCTTTTACTATCTATTATAAATAATTAAAATTTAAAAAAAATAACGTGAAGAAAAATTTGAAGGACAGTTGAATCTAGTTCAAGTTTTAAATGGTGCATAAAACCCAATAAAGACAAAAACACACCAGCCCATTGAAGACCCACAAAATAAGTTCTATTAAAATGCCAATCAGCCCCATTTACGAAAAGGAAGGAAAAAGAACCTTAACCCTAAAAAATTCCCTTCCTCCCTTCCCCTTCCCCTTCCCCTTCCTGAAGGTATCACCCTCAACTTCCTTCCTTCCTCCCAAGGGAGGCCAAACAACACATTCAAAATATGAACCTATTTGGGAGATAAATTCCAACTGACGAAATGTTCAAGAGGAGTCTATATCTTGCTTGAGGATGTACAAAAACATAGGCGAATACAGAAACTCAGCCAAAAAACTCGGGGATTACCTATTTATATTTCATATCTTCAATGAAGAACATATCACTCTCCCCAAAAGAAAAATAATAATAATAAATTGTTAAGAACGCAACAACTCGACATCCATTAGAAAATCAGATAAAACCAATACCGATGAGCAAAAAAGCTAAACAAACGACTAACCAGAAAAAAATTTTGAGGTAGAGAATGATGAATGAATTATAACACATCACCAATAAACCAAAATCAATCGGGATGAAAATGGATGAAAGGCTAAATCACACCGCTAATAATCATGATGCAAGAACAAAAAAATGGTGAAGAAATAGCACCGGCTACGGATGGATTTTGGCTGGAAAGGAAAGGGAAGGGAAGGAGGAGAGAGGAGAGAGGAGAGAGCATTTCCTTTACTTAAAAATTCCATTGAAAGGATAGTAAAAAATGATGTAGATAAATATTGTCATGTTCTTCCTTCACCTTTGCAAAGTGAGCAACTATTAACATCATTTGCCATGAAGTGATCACAAGAAGCCATAATATGCTTTCCAGATTGCAACTCTCTCAGCTCCAACTCTTCATCATCTACCAGAGTAGCAAATTGGTCTATGCATCCTTGAGATTTCTTTCTTTCCCAAGCAAGTTCACATTTTTCGTAGCAAAATTGCTTTTGACTCTTTTCTCCATTGCGTTCCACCTGGAACATAAGAGGAACTCAAACAAACAGGAGAGGAAAAATTGCTAAAGGCAACAGAAATAAATAAATATACGTACGTATACATATAAATATACATACACACATACTATATATATATATAGATAGATGTATATATATTTATATATATATAGATGTATATATATTTATATATATATAGATGTATATATATTTGTATGTATATAGATGTATATATATTTGTATGTATATATGTATGCATGTATGTATGTATGTATTTAAATTTACCCGTCTGTTTTTTGTTGAAGGCTTTCTCTTTCCCTGTACTTTGGATGCCTGCCTTCCCTGTTCATAAGTAGGAGAATTCCATCAGCAACCATTTTTATTTCAACTGTAACAGGTATTGTAATATTCTAAATTAGATATAGTAAAGGAAAAATAAATACCAAAAATACTCAAGTTACCTTCACTTTAGCTTGTCGTGGTGGTCGTTTTCCTTGCCGCAATGATTCTTCCGATGAAGAAGTTGAAACTGAAGATGCATCCATAAGTTCTCGGCCACTAAAATTTATTCCAGCAGGAAATTTGCCAGCATCAGGATTTGTTGCCTGCCAAACTGTCATCAAACCCTTTCCAATACCATGAGTTTTAATCGGAGCAGCCATCTTGCCACAGCAATCCACAGGGACCGAACTAGTTTGCTTTGAAACCTAAAATTATAGAGTACCAAAGATGTGAAAAAATAAGGATATGGAAGACGGCAAAAAAGCTGGAGCAAGAGTCAAGTATCATAAACATTTTAAATACCTTTCTCACTTTGGTTTCTCTTCGATTCTCTTGAAGCCACTCACCTGTAAAATAATGTACTACACATATGAATCCTGAAGCCACTCAATATGCAACATTCATTTAAATTTGTCAACATGTCTTTTGATAGGCTCATAGAGAGAAGGAAATAGGATATGACAAGGGGTCAAGAAAAATTCTTTCACTTTCCTCTGACAAAATAGCATATATCAACGTAATAGAAGTGTCTGAGACATAAAAATGACAAAGCCAAGTTAAAGATTTCAGGCTGATAAGTCTTGTGACCAGTTTGTACAAAATCTTAGTCTTGCAACTAGTTTGTACAAAATCTTAGTCTTGCAACTAGTTTGTACAAAATCTTAGTCTTGTACAAAATCATTGCAAAAACGCTGACTGATAGGTTGAGAACCATCTCAAACTCCCAAGGAGCTTTTATTGCTGGAAAACAAATTTTAGATCATGTTGATAGCAATTGAAGTTATTGAGGATTATAGGAATAGGAAGAAGGTAGGTGTGATTTTTAAGATTGATTTTGACAGCCTACATCCATGTGCATTGAAATTTCCTTGATATGATCCCGTGGAAGAATAGTTTTGGCTACAAATGAAAAGCTTGGATTTGGAATTGAATAAGATCGGTGAATTTCGCCATTTTTGTCAATGGTAGACCGAGAGGAAAAATTTTTGCTTCAAAAGGTATTAGACAAGGCAACCCTCCCTCACCTTTTATTGTTCATTTTTGTGGTCGATTTTCTAAGTCGTTTAGAGTCAGTGGATGTGGATAAGGGATTGATGGAAGGGTTTAAGGTGGGTTGGAAAGTTTTCATTTGTTGCACCTCCAATTTGCAAATAACACCGACTTTTTTTTCTCTAAGAAGGAAAGGTCCTTCACAAATTTTAATGGTTTCTTGTCTTCCTTTGAAACTATCTCAGGTATTTAATCATCAGAAGGAAAGCTCCATCATTGGTCTAAACTATGAGCCATCTAAGTTGTCTGCATGGGCCTCCTTGCCCAGTTGTGAGCTGAGTCAACTTCCTTTTTCCTACCTTTGTTCCCTTGGGGGGAAATCCGAAGAGTGTGCACTTTTAGATCCCTTTTAAAGGCCTTCTTCCTCAAGGGAGGGAGGGTTACTTTGATACAATTGGTGCTAAGTGGGATCCCTATCTAATTTCTCTCCATGTTTAGGATGCTTGTCTTGATTGGTAAGAATATTGAAAGCTTCCTGAGAAACCATTTAGGGGAGGAGATGGAGTGATGGGGCACAGCTAGTCGACTGGGTGGGTTGTTTTGCAACTAGTGGATCATCAGGGTTTAGGCATTCTCAATCTCATATCACACAATGAGATTTTTTTGGCAAAATGATCGTGGCATTTCTTCATGGAGTACAACGCTTTGTGAGATAGAGTTATTATGAGTAAGGACCCCACCCTTTTGAGTGTTTTTCCGACTGTAGGTTTAAGGGTTCTAGCGAACATCCCTAGACTGCTACTGCTTCGAGCTTTCCTTTGTTGCCCCTCTGTATCAACTATCCAGTAGAAGATGGATCAAATACTTATTTTTCGGAGGGTACTTTAGGTGGGATAAAAACCCCTCTAAGCTCTATTTCCGCAACTTTATTATTTGTCTGATAAGAGAATGCTTCAATAGCCCTACTTGAATATCCCCCCATTTCGATCAAGAGGAAGTTGAGGCTGTTAACCTTCTTTTATTGTTTCCAACCAGGTGATCAGTCAAGGCATTCTAGGTTTTGGAGACATTCTTCCTTTGTGTTGCACCTGCAATAGTGTGTTCTTTGTAGGAAGCAATTGGAGGACCTCAACCATTTTCTATATTATTTCCCCTTTGCATTCTCCCTTCGGCATCAATTTTTCAGTACTTTTGTGCTGCCTTGGTTCGTAATAGGGGATATTTTTCTATCATCGAGGAGGTGCTTTTGAATACTCTTGTTCATGATAAATGAAGAGTTACAAAGCAGGCTTTCTTTTTCACCATCTTTTGGGGGATTTGGCTAGAAAGGAAGAATAATGTTTTAGAAGGATTGAGAGACTTAGAGATGGATGAGAGCTCGTATCAGACTTATGGGACTAAAGTCCTTCACCTTGTTGACCTTCTTTCTTAGGGATAAGGCAAACATAAGTCTCATTCATTCCCACTTCAATACTGCATTTCTCAAAGCACTCACAAAACACTTTTCACGAGTCCTCTTTTAGGTACTCCCAATTTTCTGGAAGATAGCCATGGTAAATCCATTTGGCTTTGTACAACCTTTTGAATCTCCTATACAATAAAAAGGGCTTCCAACTCAACCCTCTCTCTGATATGAACCAAGATGTCTTCACTTTACCTCTAGGACTAATCACACGTTCAAGAGCCAAAAAGCAACAATTAGCTTTAAATTCCCACATAATTGAAGAGTTCCAAGGAACGAAAACCGAAAGAAGTTCTATGCATGGTGTCACACAAGGTTAAAGGATGAAACTGATAGAGCATTGCCAGAAACTTCACTATTGTAATTTTTTGCAAGCATACTTTATTTTAGGTGTTTATGTTTTGGGCTCTCGAAATGGCTTAACTATAATTATTATTTTATTATGTATTTTTTTAGTTAGGGGTAGAAAGGTCTTTTAGCTAACTGGCTAAGCAAAATAGGTTAAAGGGTTTGAATGAGACTTTACGTTCAATTTTTGGTTTTTAGAATGAGGTGTTCTCTGTGCTTAATGATTGAGCCTCATCACCAAACTTTGTAGTCCTTTATCTAGGATTGCATGCTTGAGCATTCAGGTAAGACTAATCAACTTGATTGTGGAGCATTCAAACCATGAGTAGGGAACTAGTTTTCCTTACCTTCTAGTCTTCAATCACAGGGTAACCTTCTCTAACTCTCCCTAGGAGTTGTGCTGATTGATTTTTAGGGGTTTTAGTCTTTGATAATTAGGGGTTCTCATAACAAAAGAGTTCCTAATTCAAACTACTAGGGCCATATCACTCTCCCTCTCCGAAATGGGGCTCTAGTCTTAACCTTCCAACTCTATTATTTATATGCTTTCCCAGGTTACTAGGAGAATGGGCAAGAGCAGGTGACTTGCAAAATACCTTTGCAATAGAGAAATGCTCCCAAATGAGAGACAATTGAAATCTCCACCGAGAGGCGGGTCATCCTTACAAAATACCTTCATTAGAATATTCTATGAAGAAAGCAAACTACGAATCGAATCTAACCTCTTCCTTCTATTAACAATGTTACCCTCAACCATAGTTTTACATTTACTTTTTGAATTTAGACCAAACCTTGGTTGAGACTATATTCATTACCGGTAGATGATACTGTAGTTTCATCCTCACTTCTGTCCCTCCTCCTCTTCTGAGAAAACCATCCTTGTACCTGCCTATAGGTCAATCCTAAAGTGGCCGCATAAGTTTTCAATCTGCTTTGCGTAGGATATTTTTCCTCTGCAACAATAAAAAGTCAGAAGAGGTAACAATATCTTGGAAATGAGACAGGTCAAACTTAATTTGAGATTTATGACAAGTAACTAACTAAGTTAATCTAAATTGTCGAACTGGCATGAAAAATTTCTCAAACTATATTCACAAGCCAACCTGAATAGAACGCATCGAGAGCTTGAAGCTGTTGAGGCGTTTTACGCCTAAATTCCATTTCGCTAGATTCTATAATGCAAGGAAATTAGAAAAACAGCCAACAAAAAAGAGTAAAACCGAGTGTTAGTTAACAAACACAATCCAGCCTTCGAAGAGAAACCAAAAACATCAAAAACAAATAGAACTTGAATCGGCTCCACTTCATACCAACCACGAACAGAGCGAAGAAACACAATCACCAAAATCCACAGAAAAAACCAGTTTCACATACACATAAGCCACAAGAGATGAAAAATAAAATGAATTACGAAAACTACCTCTGAAACAGAAGTGCAACAGCGCTTCCTTGCATGATTACGCTTGGTTGAATTTAGCCATATCCACTACCACTGGTTGAATTGAAGCGGCAGAGAGATTGGGAAGAGGAATCAAGAGTGTTTGTAGGGTAACGGAAGAACAGAGTAAGAGAATTTTGAAGAGTGAAGGTTATGGAAGGGAGGAGAGAGAATAAGGAGTAAGAGATAACAGAGGAATAACAGTGGAAGAGAGAGAAAGAGGGAGGTAGGGTTTTGGGTTTTACACACCAAAGGGAAATATCGCTAATGCTTTAAGCCTCCTTCTGCCCGTACTGACCGCGAATTTTATCGGATTATAAAAATATCATAATTTTATGCGCACTTGGACTAAAATACCCTTGACAATTTCTCAAAATATTTTTAAAATTAATATAATTTGGGTTGATTGTTATTATTCACTTCAAATTTACTGTTTTTATTCTTGGAATATAATTCAATATTTTTATGACTAATTTATTAATTATTATATTAAAATTTTCAATTTAATCTTCAAAATTGGAAAAAAGTTAAAAATAGAACTTTCCAAATTATAAGAATTAAAATTAGATGATCGGTGACCCGAGCAACTCAAATTGAGTTCATAACCCAACCCACCGGTTAGGTTGGATTGTTGGGTTGTCTTATTCTTAACGTTGAGTAAGGTTTGATTGTAACCTTATTCTCGAGTCGATTGAGTTAACCCAACTAAAAAAAAATGTCTACCCGTCTATCTAATCATATGAACATCATCGGAAGTTTTTTAAATAATATAGTTAAATTGAAAAGACTAAAACACCCCTATCTTATTGTCCACTTTGAGTATAAGCTCCCACGGCTTTGCTTTGAGCTTTCCTAAAATGCCTCATACCAATAGAGATAATATTCTTTGATTATAAACCCATGATCATTCCCTAAATTAGTCGATGCGGGACTTTCATCATCCAACATGGTGATTATAAATTTCGATAAGTGTAAAAAAAACTTAATTATTAGTTGAAAATTATAATATTTTTAAAGAATTTGAGCTCTTTTAAGGTTTTTGTTGTCCTAATTATATTATATTATATTCTATATATATTAGTCGGTTTAAACAAAATTATTAATTAGTTTCATATTATTAACGTTATGTTGTATTTATTTTAATTAATTAGTTTAAATATCAAATGGAATTTCTAAGAAGACTATTTATTTATCTTCATTACAAAAATTAATTAAAAGTGTTTTTAGTTGGATTTTTATTTTTATTTTTATTTTATTTTTATTTTTATTTTTTATTTGTTTAGTTTGAGAAATATATATATTTTTTATTTCATGTACCCTACTTATTTGACTTTTTGTTAATTTTTTTAATTACTAACTTTAATACATAGAAATTTATAATTACTAACTTTAATACGTATATGTGTTCCAAATGTTCGTATTACAAGATTAAAAAATGTCAACAATTTTAAATTTGTCTCCTTAGTCACTCAAATATATCGACGATTGTTGGAAAAACTTTATTATTTTTAATTTCATAAGGTTTGTAACGGTCAAATAGTCAAATGACCTTTTTTTTTTTTTTTTGTGGAGATTTAAGGGATCGGGATTAAATCATGGCCACAAACGTCTCTGGGAGACTATAAATACCCACAAATTGTTATGTCAAAAGCACATTCATGGATGAATGAAATTGAGATCTCAAATGAGACGTTTCCCTTAGAAATTCGAGCATCAATTTTATTATTTGTCAAGTTTCAAGCAGAATAATTCTGGGATAGAATTGCATATGAGCCATTCAATCAAGCCTTGATTAATTTCAATTTAGAAAAAAAGTTTCAAATCTTGCTTTTAGATCTCCGATCCGATCGTAAGACATAATCCAATTCTAACCATATATCTTGGTTGATCCGAATTTTGTATTGGGTTAATTTCTTTGATTTAAGGGTTTTTGTTTTAACCGTTAGAATCTTTATAAAAAAAAGTAAATAATTTTATTACTTTTCAAATAATAACATTTTTCAACACATTTTTAAATTGTAGTGTTATATTCTTACTTGATTTTAAAAATGTCTGGGTGAAATATTATTAATTATAGTAATTTTCATTTTATGACATTATTCGAATTAATAGGATCATTTTAGTTGGTTCAATATTTGACCGGGCAAACCCACTTACCTTAATTGTAGGCTCGAAATCGAGCCACAGCTCGAGTGACCCACTCGAGAACAACCCGCATTCCAAACGCCCATAACGTAGAAGCAGCCTAGTCATGTGTTCTAACCTAGCTACTCGACCCACAAACACAAGCCTAGATGCATGCGAGCACTTGCCCCACCCTACATGCGTGCATCGAAAGTAGTCCATAGATACACCTAACCTACACTGACTCACTACCAGACCTACATCGATCCACGAATCGACCTTGCATCATGGTGGACATGTGACTTAGCTCGACTTGCCTATTCCCTCGGCTCGGCTTAAGCAACTTACCATATCTTGGCTCGTCTTAAATGACTCAGTTTGACATTTTGGACACTTGAATATGCATTTTCTTTTCGGCCACTTTTTGAACAACCGTTTTCGAAATAAAACACTCATACTGGTTACATTTTATCGAAAGTGTTTTTATGTTTGTTCGATTTGCTCTATACTAAATAAATGTTTTTATGAAGGCAATTTGAGACGAAGTGGACCGACCAACTTGAAAAAAAAAATTAAATAACTTCCCATAAATGAAATTTACAATATTGAGGAAGAAACCAAAATGAAATAACAACCATAGATCGAGTTTCCATGCGAGGGATACAATCGGTACTTATATAAAAGTTCTAGAAAAAGAAGGCATGTGGGAAGTACGTGCGCATGGCCGAATGTGTACGAGCGCATGGAGGCATGTGGTCGGGTCCATCTCATTAAGTTCGACTCGTGTTTGCCTATCCTTTAATCCTTCTTCAATATTGACCCTAAAACTTACATATTGTAAATTTAATTTAAGGAATTTAAAGATACTGACTAACTAGGAGCAATTTACACTAGAAAGGAAATTATCCATACAAATAAGAGGCGGTTTCGAACTTTCAAACAATTATTAACTTGTAATATGGTGAGCATTTTGATTACGTGAATAGGGACTAAGTCATTTGGTTCCTCTGACTATCTTATATGTTATGCTCCTCTAGCTTCTACTTATTGGCCTATCGTGACATGTGTAGTACACGATGTGGGGACCGTTACAGGTCTACTAGACGAACTCTAGTGGTGGTTATTTCTTGAGCGACACAAACTTACACGTACACCATATAGATTGATAGATGGTATAGGTCGAAGTGGCACTTTGCTTACGAGTCTACTAAACCCTACAGAAACACCTTGCCTAGTGTTAAGTTAGGACCATGAGTATGTCTAACTTTTAGGTTGTTAGCTATTTCAGATGGCTAGCGAGCCTAGTGGACGAATCATATTTGACCGAGAACGAGTCTTAGATACAAGCTCAGAGATTAAGTTTGTCCAAGTACCGTAAAAAATCCATCACAACTTGTAACAACTGTATAAAAAACAATTAATAATAATAATTAATCTCATCCTCCACAAAACTTAGGATAGTATTCAATTGTTAGCACGCTTATATCCTCGAAACACTAACAGTAAAAAATGAGATCCTTAATAAAAATTGTTAGCACACAAATAATCAGGAAGATGAAGCTTATTACTACCTAGAATTTTTGGACGATTGTAATAGAGGAAACAAGAAAATTAACCTCTGTGAAACTTTTTGAATTATGACTGATAGCAACTTTTATAAACCGTTAATTTTAATTATAATTTAATTAAATAGAATTCCTTCGCAAGGGATTCAAATACAAAAATTGATGACAGGTTGACATGAATTTCAAAGGATAAAATCGAACTTTCATTAAGAATAAATTGGCGACACCAACTTAAACTAATCAGGTAAGTGACCTTGCTATAGGATATGTTAGAAATTGTATGAGTTACGATTTATGATGTATGAGCTATGATGATGTATGAGCTGTGTCGTATGATGTCTTATACTAGTATATGATGATGTATGAGTTATGATCCTTGAGTTATGATGCTTGATGATGTGCGTAATATATATAGTTTGATATATGACGTATTTGATATGTTTGATTCACTTTATGGCGATATGATGAGTATGATGATTGCATGACGTTTGTCATAATATGTTGATGTTTTCCATATTAAGCATGCTAGATGATGATGAGTGTCATATTGCATCATGTCGATAGATCGACATAGGACAAAACCCTAGGAGCATGAAAATGATATTCATATAAATATCCAACGGACATGGGTAACTTAATGTAACAAAGAGATGAGACTAAAGGGTTGTGTCAGAAGGGATGATGAGATGAGATTTAGAGGGACCTCATGCATGTTGTATGTTCATAAGCATAGGAATACTTCCCTAGAAACGATGAGTGTGAACGCGCACAGTATGGTGATGAGGGTGTTCATAGGGAGTATGACACTAAGGAGTTCTACGGACGTCACTATAGATTAGCTTGACCAGAGAAGGTCCAAGGGGTGTTCTCGCACGTATGGGTCGTGTGTAGAGAAGTAGTATACATCCAATTTGTCTGAGACTGGAGGCCAGCCCTAGATAGGGGTGTACACCCAACTTGGAAACCCGAGAACCCAACTCAACCCAACCCGAAATATAAGGATTGAGTTGGGTTGGTTGGATTTCGGGTTTAGGTTGGGTCCATTTTTTTGAACCCAATCTGATTTGGGTTGGGTTCGGGTTCCAAAAGAAAATGATTGGGTCAATCTGGTCCAACCTGAAAATATTAGAAAAAATGGCTCAAAGTCAAAGCCCAACCTACAGTCTTGTCTTGTGTCTGACCCACCCTTCAAAACCCAATAATTACTTAATTAGAAAAGAAATTTAAAATAATTATTTAATTAGAAAAGAAATTTAAACCCTATCTTCTCCCTGCCTTAGGCTTCTCTCTGGCCTCTCTCTCTCTCTTCGGTTATTCTCTTCTAGGGGTGTACATGGTCTAGGTTGGGTTGAGTTGAGAGATTTTTTTGACCCAACCCAAAAGTTCGGGTTGGTTGGATTAGTAACCCAACCCGACCAAAAAAATTTCACAACCCAACCCTCTATTTTCGGGTTGGGTTCTACTATTGCAACTTTTTTTTAATGTTTGTTTAATTTTTTTTTTATTTATTCACCCTTCATAATTATTCAATATAATTTTAGATAAAAAAAAATGTTAAAAGTTCACGAACAAACACAAATCAATATATAATTATTAAAAAAAAAATCATCGACAACAATAAAAAAAATTGTAACATCTCAACGTTATTTAACAAAAATTGGTTAGTCTATACGTAATGATAGAAATGAATAGTTTAAATAAACTAAATAATTTTTTTTTTTTAAATGTAAGGATGAATTATAAAATTAAAAAACAATATAAATGATTAGTTTAGAAAAGCGAAAATAAAAATACCTTTAAAATCATATTCAATAACCTTAATATGAAATATTGAGGTAATATTTGAGTGATAAAAAAAAATTATAAAAGAAACAAACAAAATAATAATATGAAATAATAAAAAGTAAATTTGGCAGGAGTCAAACCAAGCCTAGAGTATTCTAGTAAACCCGGATTGCCAGTCTGACAGACCGGTATATACAACAAAATTCTTAATGTTATTTATAAGTTTTACTAGTTTCAGACCCGAGTTTTTTTATCTTATGAACTGAAAATCGAACCAAGTCACTTCAGATTTAGAAAAAACAACCCAACCCAACCCAACCCAAAAAACTAATCCAACCCAACCCTTATCATTCAGGTTGGGTTGCTCTGGGTTGTCCGGTTGGATGTACACCCCTACTCTTCTCTGATTCTTTTAGCCTCTTCTCTCTCTCCTTCTCTCTCACCCATACAAACTTTTGTCTTACTCTCTCAGCCCCTTCTCTCACAGCCTCACCTCACTGAGTTTTTCTCTCTTTCGGAGCCTCACACCAAAATACAAACATTCAGCCAAAATACAAATTTCTCTTGATACTTAGTCTCTCACAAGGAATTTGATCTCAATAGCATTCTCTCGTGTTCTTTGTCTTGTTTCTCTCTCGCGCACCATCTTTCTCTCTTTAGTCTCCTGGAAGGCCATAATGGTAAGCTTTTGCTCTTTTTGTTATATCCCCTTCCAAAGACCGATTGTATATTTTACCTTTGATGCATTCTATGGTAATTATTCATATTGAGTTGAATGTTTGAATCATAATAGTTCTATTATACTTTTTATGTATGGAAAACAATAGTCTAACTGTATGTCCAAGTAGCTCTAGTAATTATAATGCATGGAAGACACCATTAGCTGCACAATATGAATTTAAGCAAGAAGAAACCCAGTAAATCAATCTGTGTGAGATCAGGTTACAAGATTAGAGAACAATAATAAGAGTCATAAGAGAACTGATTATCTTTATTGAATGATAACTACAATTTTTATAAAGCATTACAAAACAGAATAACAAACAAACGGAATAAAAAACAAATGAACTCCTACAAATTAGCTATTTGAAAACAAATAGAAAATTCTTGCCTATTAATTAGCTCTAACTTTGCAGACCAAGTCTAAAACTCCAACAAATTCCTCCTGTAAATTGAACTATGCTGAAACAGCATCAGTTTACTAAGGTTGTCAAACTCCAAGCATGCGTCTGAATTTCACAAATTGATCTAGCTTAATTGGTTTAGCGATTATGTCTGCCACTTGATCTTCAGTTCCACAAAATACTAACCTCACAATCCCATTAGTTGACAAATTACGCAAGTAATACTACCTGACATCAATATGTTTTGTCCTTTGAAGCATAATTGAGTTCTTAGACAATTTGATTGCTGAACTACTGTCACACATGATATCAATGCACTCGCTGCTTAGAACACCTAACTCCTTCAGAATTCCCTTAAGCCAAACACCATGACATGCACTTGCAGTGGCAGCTACATATTCAGCTTCTGTAGATGATAGTGTGACAATTCCCGGCTTCCTTGAACTCCAACATATTGCTGCTCCATTTAGAAAGAAAGCATAGCCTGAAGTGCTTTTCCTGTTGTCAATATCTCGCACATAATCATTGTTTGTGTATCCAAAAAATTTACATCCTTACTCCATTTGTAATAAACTCCAACATCTAATGTGCCTTTTAAATATCTTAGTACCCTTTTAGCAATCAGCATATGTTCTTCTTTGGGATCAGCCATATAACGAGAAATCAAGCAAACCACAAACATTAAGTCGGGACGAGTTATCGTTAGGTACATTAAGCATCCTACTAGTTGTTTGTACAATGTTGTATCGACACTTTTGCTGCCTGACTTTGACAAGAATGTGCCAAGGACTATCGGATTCTTTACAGCATATTAACATTTCCAATACTTCCTTAGCATACTTCCTTTGACACAAATGAATTCCTCCTTCGTTTTGATAAACTTCAACTCCAAGGAAAAACTTCATTTTCCCCAAGTCTGTCATCTCAAACTCCTGTTGCATTGATAACTTGAAACATTTGCACATATTCTCATCATCTCTTGTGTAAATCAAATCATCAACATACAGGCAAACCAACAACAATTTTCTTCAATTTTTCTTCAAGAACAAGGTGTGATCATAATTACTTTTTTCAAATCCTTCCTTCTTAAAATAGCTCTCGATTTTGCCTAACCAAACCCTCGGTGCTTGTTTTAGGCCGCAAAGAGCTTTCCTCAGTTGATAAACCTTGTTCTCTTCTCCCTTTTTGACAAAACCTTCAGGCTGATCAACATATACCTCCTCGTTTAATTCACCGTATAGAAATGCACTTTTGACATCAAGTTGATAGATGCACCATCCACGTTGAGCTGCTACTGCCACCAGAATTCTAATTGTATCTCATCGAGCTATTGGTGCATAAACTTCATTGTAATCTACTCCAGCCTTCTGCTAGTATCCCTTAGCGACGAGTCTCGCTTTACATTTGTCTACTTTGCCTTCTTCATTTAGTTTTGTCTTAAAGACCCACTTGACACCGATTTTCTTTGCTTGATGCGGCAATGTCATAAGCTCCCATGTTTGATTTCTTTCAATAGCTTGAATTTCAAGCTTCATAGCCTCCTGCCACTTCTTTTCCTTTACTGCTTCTTCAAAGTTCACAAGATCATCATTGGAGATGTGAAAAGCAAACCCCTCATCGACCTCTTCTTCTTCAAATAGGTGTTCACCTGTTTCATAATTGCGCATCCAAACTAGCTCTCTCCTTTGTCTTGTTTGTTAAGGCAACTTTAGGGAAGATTCATCCATTTCTTGGATTTATTCTAACCTGTCATTTGCTTATTCATTTGAATCTCATTCTCCATCAGTCTCTCCTTCTTCCGATTCTTCTACAGCAATATTATCATCATCTCCCCAAGCCAACGCATCCTGCTCTGCATTTTTTGTACTTGAATTCCAACCCATTTTGCATCTTCTTAAAATATGACATCCCTACTCACAATTATCTTCTTTGTTGCTGGGATCATACAGGCGTTAGGCCTTAGATTCATGACTAACTCCAAGACACATTTAAGACTTCGATCATCAAGTCTGGTTCTCTTCTGTTTGGGAATATGGACATGTACAATTGAACCAAATACTCTGAAGTATTCCACATTTGGTTTTATGCCCGACCACTTCTCCTCAGGAACCATGTCCTTGATTGCCTTTGTGTAACTGCGATTCAGAACATGAGCTGTCCATCTAGCTGCTTCCAGCCACAACTTCTTCGGCATCTTTTTCTCAGATAAAAGACACCGTACCACGTTCATGATGGTCCGATTTCTTCTTTCTGCAACTCCGTTTTGCCGGGGAGTGTAAGCAGCTGTTAGTTGTCGCTTGATCCCATTATCTTTGCAGAACTTGTTGAATTCATTTGACGTAAATTCTCCTCCTTGATCAGTTCTGAGTCCACGTATGACTATTTTTGCTTCATTTTCAACAAGATTTTTGAAGTTTTTGAATATTGTTAAAGATCACGTGTTTATTTAAATTGTTGTCAATTAGTATTTGATTAAATCTCTTATAGTTAGGAGTTGATTTAGTTTTGATTTGATTTACAAGTTTGTTATCAGATTTTCAGCAGATTTTTAGGTAGATTTTTTAAATATCTTTTTATATTCTTCTTAGAGTCTTCTTGCTCTTCATAATATAATCAACTTATCAACCATTCAATCATTCACTCTTTCACTAACAAATTGGTATTAGAGCTATCTTCTTAAGGGATCTGTGAGATCAAAATGGAAGGAGAATCCAGTTTTTCAACTGTTGCACCACCAGTCTTCGATGGAGACAATTATCAAATGTAGGTAGTTCGTATGGAGACTTATCTGAAGGCTTTGGATATTTGGGAAGCAATAGAAGAGGATTACGAGGTCCCTCCACTTCTAGCAAATCCTACTGTAGCACAAATCAAAGTAAAGCAGCACAAGAAGACAAGAAAATCAAAGGCAAAAGTTTGCCCATTTGCACATGTATCTCAAATGATCTTTGAATAATATCCCTTAAAACAGCAAACGAAATCTGGGATTATCTCAAGGCTAAATATGAAGGAGATGAGAGGATTCGTGGAATGAAAGTCTTGAATTTGATTAGGGAATTCGAGTTGCAGAAGATGAAGGAGTCTGAGTCGGTGAAAGAGTACTCTGATAGACTTCTCAACATTGCCAACAAGGTGAGATTGCTTGGTTATGTGTTAAATGATTCCAGGATCATTGAAAAGTTGTTGGTCACCATTCCAGAGAAGTTTGAAACCACCATTACTACCCTGGAGAACACCAAAGACTTGTAAAAGATTTCTCTTACAGAGTTCTTGAATGTTGTGTTTTGATAATCGGCTAGGGAAATCCTTTCTTTTCGGTGAGAGGAAATTGTCTACGGGATTGTTGGAAGAAAAATACAATGCGTAAAATAACAAAGAGAGAGAATAGACTGAAAATTTTGACAGCGCTCAAAATCAAAATCAGGCTGTGAAATATTCTGAACAGATTTCCTATTTAAATATAACCTATCCTAAAAATGGCTGGAGAGTGGCCAACTGAATCTGTGCCACTTCCTACAAAATTTCCGTCTAAAACTTTGTTAATCCATTCGACGTGTTTGTCAAATGATCAAACGGAGAATTAATGTAATCATGTGAATCTAAATAAGGAAAAACTCAAGTTTTATCTAACATTGAACGCTTTACAAGCACAAGAGCAAAGGAGGTCTGCGAGGCAAGAAGAGATGATTGAAGGTGTCTTACCTATTAAGCATCAAGACAACCACAGGCATAAAAACACGAAAATTTTCAAAAACCAATTGACGAATGGAGATTCATCGGCCAATTATCAGAAGACAAAAGGAGGAGGTTGCAAAAAATCCTATCCACCTTGCCGCCATTGTGAGAAGAAAGGTCATCCACCATACAAGTGTTGGAGAAGACGTGACGCCAAGTACTCCAAAGCCAATCAACCTGGACATGAAGCTGTGATCTGCAAAGTCAAAGGTCAAGTGAAAGAAGTAAATACACAGGTAATTGATCAAGAAGAAGAAGATCAATTGTTTGTGGTCACTTATTTCTCAGGCAAAGAATCAAGCGAGAGCTGGTTGATTGACAGTGGGTGCACAAATCATATGACATATGACAAAGAGTTTTTTGAGGAATTAAGAGACATTGAAGTCAAGAGAGTGAGGATTAACAATGGTGATCACTTGGAAGCCAAAGGAAAAGGCACAATTGCTATAACAAGTTAAAATTTATTCTAGATGTTTTATTTGGACCTAAAATTGATCAAAATCTCTCAAGTGTTAGTCAGTTACTTGATAAAGGCTATAAAGTGTTGTTTGAGAATAAGCAGTGCTTGATCAAAGATGCTAGTGACAAAGACTTGTTCAATGTCAAAATGAGAGGAAAAAGCTTTGCTCTAAATTCGATGGAGAAAGAGCTGATGACCTTTATATCCAGAGCTAGTGCCACTAAGATTTGGCACAAAAGACTTGGGCACTTTCATCATCGAGGTTTGCTTCAGATTCAGTCAAAGAAGCTGGTAGAATGACTCGCTGACATTGATGATGACATGCCTCCTTACCGTACTTGTAATTTTGGGAAGCAAACCTAGGCAACCCTTTCCTAAATAAGCATGGAGAGCCTCGAAAAAACTACAGCTGGTTCATTCTAATCTTTGTGGTCCTCAGCGAACACTATCATTAAATGATAATCTTTATTACATTATTTATTTTGATGATCTAACAAGAATGCGTTGGATCTTCTTGCTGAAGCGAGAGACAGAAGTTGCAGGTGTATTTTGGAAATTCAAAGCCAGAGGTGAGAATGAAAGTGCATGCTTGATTCAGACTATAAGATTAGATAATGGCAAGGAGTACACTTTAGAAACTTTTAACAAGTTTTGTGAAGAGGCTGAAATTGAACAT
Organism: Cucurbita moschata; assembly: GCF_002738365.1. Classification (NCBI taxonomy): domain Eukaryota; kingdom Viridiplantae; phylum Streptophyta; class Magnoliopsida; order Cucurbitales; family Cucurbitaceae; genus Cucurbita; species Cucurbita moschata. The sequence goes on from NW_019268521.1 coordinate 360,928, forward strand.
CAATTGACAGCATCATACACTCCTCAACAGAATGACGTCAGTGAAAGGAGGAATAGATTCATAATGGAGATGACAAGATGCATGCTTCATGAGAAGGATCTTCCAAAACGTTTTTGGGGAAAAGCACCAAACCCTATTGTGTGCTTGCAAAATCGAATTTCAACAAAAGCTGTGGAGGACTTAACACCATTTGAAGTTTGGTATGATTACAAACTTTCTTTAAAGTTCCTTGGAGTATTTGAGTATCTTTGCTTCATTTACATTCCACAGGTCAAGCGTGATAAGCTTGACAAAAAGGCAGATGCTGGCATCTTTGTTGGGTATAGCACTATATCCAAAGCTTACAGAGTTTTTCAACCACACACTAGTTGTGTTATTGTGAGTCGAGATGTTCAATTTGTTGGAAATGAGCAATGTAATTAGGAAGAACTGATGAAGGTGAATAAGATTTCTAATGCACCAAACAATTTAATCTTTGGTAGCATGTTAGAAGAGTCTGAAGATGAACAACTAGAAGAGTATGAAGATGAACGACAAGATGCTTTGGTTGATTGATGGACTTGTTAGAAAGATAATTGGAGTAAGATGAGTGTTCAGGAAAAAGCTTGGAGTTCGCAGCATCTAAACAAGGAGTGTTAAAGATCACGTGTTTGTTTAGATTGCTGTCAATTAGTATCTGATTAAATCTCTTAGAGCCAGGAGTTGATTTAGTTTTGATTTGATTTACAGGTTTGTTATCCAATTTTTTCTACAGATTTTTTGGTAAATTTTCTAAATATCTTTTTATATTCTATATATATAGAGCCTTCTTGCTCTTCATAGTATAATCATCTTATCAACCATTCAATCACTCACTCTTTCACTAACAAATGTTTCAAAAGCTTCTGATTTATCTGCAAGAAAATAAATCAATGTTTCGAAAGCGGAACAAATGTACTCACAACACCAAAGTTACTCAAGACATACAATGTGACACCCAAAACTTGATGATTTCAACAGTAGAAAGCATGGCATTATATAGCCTTCTTCTAAACCTAAAAATATAAACTAAACTAACAAGCCTAAAAATATTAGCAAGACCTTGAGAATAGGTCCTATGCTAAACCTAAAAATATAAGCTAAACTAACCCGCTTAAAAATATTAGCAAGACCTTGAAAATAGGTCCTAAAGAATAGGACTTGTGACAATGTACAACAATCTCCACCTTGTCATAAGATCTCCAAGTTGATAGCTGATTTGGTTGCTACCACGTCAACACACTACTCCTTCCTTTCGACGTTGATGAAATCCAAACAATGCCAGAACTTTTCACGAGCGATCACCTTCGTCAACATATCAGCAGGGTTATCAGCAGTTCCAATTTTTAATAAACGAATATCCCCTTTGCTAATAATTTCTCGAATAAAGTGAAAACGGACATCAATATGGTCTGTACGAGCATGATGGACTTGATTTTTTGACAAGCAAATAGCGCTCTGGCTATCACAAAACACATATATATGTTATTGCAAAATACCCAAGTCATTGATCAAACCATGCATCCAAATAGCTTCTTTAAAAGCTTCCGTTACTGCCATATACTCTGCTTCAATGGTAGACAATGCAACAGTAGACTGCAATGTTGAACACCAACAAACAGGTCCACCAGCCATAGTAAATAAATAACCCGTAGTAGATCGTCGCTTATCCAAATCACCAGCATAATTAGAATCCACATAACCAGCTACAAGAATGTCAAGATTAAACATTTCTTGTTTTTGAAACTTAATACCAACATCAATAGTGCCAAGAATGTACCTAAAAATCCATTTAACAGCCTGCCAATGCTCTTTACCAGGATTATGCATATAACGACTCACCATGTTTATTGCTTGTGAAAGATCAGGTCGAGTACACACCATAGCATACATCAACGCACCAACAACATTTGTATAAGGAATATTCTCCATATACCTTTTGTCATCGTCAAACTTGGACACATGGAAGCACTAAGCTTGAAATGAGGAGCAAGTGGAGTACTAATGGGTTTGGTTGAATTATTCAAACTAAATCTTGTCAATACCTTGCGTAGATATTGAAACTGAGTCAACCAGACTGTATCTTTTTTCCGATCTCGCTCTATCTCCATTCCAAGTATTTTCTTTGCATTGCTTAAGTCTTTCATTTCAAATGTTTTAGAAAGCTGATCTTTGAGCTTATTAATCTCCACCTGTCTCTTTGAAGCAATTAACATATCATCAACATATAAGAGCAAATAGATAAACGATCCATCATCGAGACACCGATAATACACACAATGGTCAAATTGACTATGAGTATACATATGCTTTACCATGAAATGATCAAATCTTTTATACCATTGGTGAGGGGATTACTTCAGCCCATACAAAGATTTCTTCAATCTGCATACTAAATGTTGTTTTCCAACTACTCGGAAACCAACCGGTTGCGCCATATATATTTCTTCTTCCAAATCTCCATGCAAAAAAAAAAAAAAAAAAAAAGTTT
>NW_019268521.1:363485-415208 GCF_002738365.1 Cucurbita moschata
AATGAAAAAAAAAAAAAAAAAACAGTTTTTACATCGAGTTGTGCAAGCTCAAGATTAAATTGAGCAACCAAAGCCAACAAAATTCGAACGGAAGAATGTTTTACCACAGGTGAGAAAAATTCATTGTAATCAATACCTTCTTTTTGTGCGTAGCCTTTAACCACAAGTCGAGCCTTATAACGTATACCAGAAGAGTCTTCCTTTTTTGCAAAAACTCATTTACAACCAATTTCCTTTTTACCTTTTGGAAGTTGTACCAAATCCCAAGTTTGATTTATCTCCAATGATGCTATCTCTTGATTCACAACCTCTTGTCAGTGTAAGCTATCCGGGCTCTGAATAGCATCTTTGTAACTGTTAGGAACTCCATCAATCAAAGAGAAAGCATATGCTATCGTATCATCAAACCTTGCAGGTTTTCGAATTACCCTTCGTGATCTATTCTTAGCGATAGACTCAGGTTCCTCCACTCTTTCATTTACAAGGCTTTGCTCCTCAAGGCTTTGCTCTTTCTGTTCTAAGACATCAAAGTTATTATCTATCTGATCAAAGGTTCTTCAGTAGGAGCAAACATATCAGGAGAGAACACCACCTTCTCCACTTGCTTCAATGCTTCGTCATTATTTTCAATTTTCTGCAAAAACATTCCAGACTCCTCGAATGTCACATCTCGACTATTAACAATCTTACTTGTTTCTGGACACCATAACCTATAGCCCTTCACACCTTTGCTAAAGCCCATAAATTTGGTTTTTTTTGCTCTAGGATCCAGCTTTGAGTCTGTCAAATGATAATAAGCAGGACACCCAAACACATGCAATTTATCATAATCACGAACAAGACTACTTGACCATACCTCAAGCGGAGTTCTCCCACCATTTCTAGAAACAGGTAAACGATTCACCAAGTGAACTGCATAACTGAGAGTCTCAGCCCAAAATGCCTTACTCAATTCTGCTTGAGACAATATGCATCGAACCTTCTCTATTAATGTCTGGTTCATTCTCTCAGCAACTCCATTTTGTTGTGGCTTACCAGGAACAGTGAAGTTTCGAACGATCCCTTCATCTCGGCATACTTTAAGGAATGAATCATAAGTATATTCTCCCCCGTTGTCTGATCTCAACTTTTTGATTTTCCTGTCCATCTGATTCTCTACCATTTTCTTCCACTCTAGGAAGATTTGGAGAACCTCGTTTTTGTGCCTCATGAGATACATCCAAACTCTCTTCGAGCAGTCATCAATAAAGGTGACAAACCACCTCTTTCCTACCAATGAGACATTCTTCGTGGGACCCCATACATTAGTGTGAACATAATCCAAAATGCCATTTGTTTGGTGTATAGTTGTACCAAACTTCACATTTTTTTGTTTACCAAATATACAATGTTCACAGAAATCAATTTTACCAGTTGTGGCACACTTAAGGACTCTTTGGTTCACCAATGTTTGAAGCACCTTCTCACCAGCATGCCTAAGTCACATGTGCCATAATTTCGATATGTCTTGTTCTTTCGAACTTGCCACAGCAGCATGCCCAATTATTGTGGTTCCGTTGAGGTAGTATATGCTACCTCTTCTAGTTCCTGTAATTTCCACCAAAGCTCCACGAGCTACTTTCAAATTCCCTCCTTCCAAAATGATGCGATAACCACTCGCATCCAAAACGCCAAGTGAAATCAAATTTTTCTTCAAGTCAGAGACATACCTCACATCTTTGAGTTGTCGTATAACCCCATCAAACATCTTGATTTGTACTGAGCCGATTCCCATCATCTTGCAAGTACTATCATTGCCCATATAGACAACTCCACCATTGAACTTTTTGAAGTCCAAAAACATCTCTTTGTTGGGACACATGTGATAGAAGCACCCAGAATCAAGAATCCATTCACTGGTTTGGCTGGCTGATAGGGAGATTGTCATGGCATCATCTGTATCAGTGTCGTCATCTCTAACCACATTGGACTTCGACCCCTTCTCTTTTAAGTTCGAACAATCTTTCTTCCAATGGCCTTTCTGTCGACAATATGCACACTCATTTTTATCAAGTTTTCTCCAATTATCAAATCTACCTCTCGACTTTAATCGGGACTCTCCACATTCGTTCCTTTTCCAAGTAGAAGTCCTTCCATGAGCAGTGAGAACATTTGAGCTAGAGCCTTGATATGTCTCCTTTTCCTTCTTTTGCATCTCATTGTTTATTAAGGCATTTGAAACATCTTCAAAATCAATATTAGTGATTCCATGTAGTAGGGTTGTTACTAAAAACTCGTAGGATTCCGGCAAAGAATTTAATAACAACAACGCCTTGTCCTCGTCATCAATCTTAACATCAAGATTGAGCAAATCAGTGAGATACCTTGAGATACCTTCCTTATAGTCAAAATGGAAGAGTTTCTTCTTCAAATAGAGTTTATTTTCCACACTCTTCATATATTTCGCCTCAAGCTTGTCACATAATTCTTTTGCCATGGTAACCTTCATAAATGGATATTTCTGATCCTTGCCAAGACAGGATCGAATAATTCCACAGGCTTGCCGATTTAATTTCGTCCATTCTGCTTCGTCATGTCTTCAGGCATTTCCTCTTGGAGAGAAATATCGAGGTCTTGCATGACCAGCAAATCGCTAACTTCGCCTCGCCAAACACCAAAATTATTGGTTCCATCAAATTTCTCTACTTCGAGATTGGAACTTCATACTCTCGATCCACGTCGTGATGATTCTTCTATTTGCAATAATTAATCTGGATATAACTAAAAACACAATTCTTGAAAATTGATTTTCAAGAGAATAAGCACGATTGTGAGCACGTCTAATGGTCGATGAGGCCCAAACTTTCACAATACCCCCAAATACCACAATAAGGCTCTGATACCACTTGTTGTGCGCCGAAAGTGGAACAAATGTACTTACAACACCAAAGTTACTCAAGACATACAATGTGACACCCAAAACTTGATAATTTCAACAACAAAAAGAATGGCACATGCTAAACCTAAAAATATAAGCTAAACTAACAAGCCTAAGAATATTAGCAAGACCTTGAGAATAGGTCCTAAAGAATAGGACTTATGACAATGTACAACACAAATTGGTAATGTCCTTGCTTTCCGCATCGAAAACAGTTGATGGCCGACTCGTTCACAAAAGATCTACCTCTTCCTCGTCCTCTAGAGTAACCTCTTCCTCTCTGAAATGTCTCTCTGCCTCTTCCTTGTCCATACCTTGGTACATTCTCCACCTGTAAGACCTACTCTTCACTCCTCTTATCAATCATCTTTTGTTCATGTACTAGCAAAGATGTCTGTAATTCATCGACTGTTAATTGGTCAATGTCCTCAGATTCTTCAATTGAGCATACTACGAAGTTGAATTTATCGGTTAGACTTCAAAGTATTTTCTCAACAATTTTGACATCCGACATATCTTCTCCACAATTCCTCGTGTCATTAGCAGTAGACATAACTCTTGTAAAATACTTAGAAACACCTTCTCCTACTTTCATCTCTAAAGTTTCGAATGTTCTGCGAAGTCGTTGTAGCTGGGCTCGCTTCAGTCTAGCATTTCCTTGATACTTGAGTTTCATTGAATCTCACAATTGCTTGGCAGTATCCTTTTGAATGATAGTTTCTAGAATATTGTTATCAATGGATTGAAAGAGATAATTCTTTGCTTTGAGATCTTTGAGCATTGCTTCATCGATTGCGTTTTGCTAGGCTGCGCTTAGTGCTTCGTTTCCTTTTGGTTCCTCGAAACTAGATTAAATACCACTCCAATATTCCTTGGAATGCAAGAGATTTTCCATGACCAAACTCCAATGCTCGTAGTCTCCATCGAATTTAGGAACACATTGTGTAGCAAAGCTTCTTGAATCACTTGCCATTTGTTCAGTGTTTTTCCTCTCAAACACTCAATTTGTGTATTTCTTCTTTCAGGTCCTTACTGGCTCTGATACCAAATAAAGGGAACTAATTATATTGAATATAAATAGGGCTTTTGTAAAGCCTTACTAAACAAAATAACAAACAAACACGATGAAAAAAGCAAATGAACTCCTACAAAAACTCCAACAAGGTGCAAGTGCAACTATTGTTACTATTGTTCTAAGGAGTATGCTTGTGATACTAATTTTTGTGGAACTAGCACGTCATGGAAGCACTCAAAAAACCAGTATAGAAAGTACACATACGAGGTGGAGGACAAATGACAAACCACTCTAAGTTTTCAACGTTCAATAGATGGAAAGGGTGGTAGTAATATTGTTAATTCATTATTTAGTCAAACAAGATGTAGAAGAGCATGTGCCAAGATGATAATTATGGATGTGTTGTCATTTAAGTTTGTAGAGAATGAGGGTTTCAAATTGTTTAGTAGTATTGCACGTCCTAAGTTTGACCCTCCATCAAGAGTAACCATTGCGAGAGATATATTTAAGCTCTATCTAGAAGAAAAAAAAAGAAGTTGAAAATTTTTTTAGTCAGTCATTTCAAGAGGGTTTGTCTTACCATTAACACATGGACTTCGTTGCAAAATATTAATTACATAGTAATAACCGCACATTTTATTGATTCAGAATAGAATTTGCATAAAAGAATTCTCAACTTTTGTCAAGTTGCTAACCACAAGGGAGAGACAATTGGCAAAATTATTGAGAGTTGTTTATTGGAATGGAGAATCGATAAGGTTTTCTCTATCATAGTTGATAATGCACGTTCCAACGATATAGCTATTTCATATATTATGAGAAGGCTTAGAAGTTGGAATTCACTTGTCTTAGATGGAGAAATATTACACATGAGGTGTTGTGCTCACATAATTAATTTGATTGTGAATGAAGAGCTTAAAGAAATGCATGACTCCATTTCTAGTGTTCGCAATGTCGTGTGGTATGTTAGATCATCCCCCCAAGAGATTGACAAAATTTAAAAATCGTGTTGAACAAGAAAAAATTAAATGTAAAGCACTTATTTGTTTAGATGTGGTGACTTGATGGAATTTCACTTATTTGATGCTTGATCATGCCTTGAAATTTGAAAAAGCTTTCAAAGTATTAGAGGAAGAAGAATTAGATTATGTTGATTACTTCAAAGAGGGGATCATGGAAACAAAAGAATAGGGCCACCAACCATTGATGATTGGAAAAACGTTGCAGTGTTTGTAAAGTTTTTGAAGGTTTTCTATGATGTCACTAGGAAGATAAGAGGTTCTTTATATGTGACTTCTAATTCTTATTTTCATGAACTTTGGGGTATTCAATAACTTTTAATTCAGTGGAGTACAAATGTGAACTCTGTTTTAATTAACATGAGTTGAAATATGAAAGTTAAGTATGACAAATATTGGGGCTTAGTGGAAAGAATTAATAAGTTGATATTCATAGTAGTGGTACTCGATCCTCATTACAAATTGGATTACATATCATTTTTCTTTTCGAATATTTATGAAGATGCTATGGCTAAAGTGATGGTGGATAACATAAAGAATTATTTAATTTGTTTGTATGCTTACTACAAGTTTTATGATAATGCTCAAGATCATCGTTAATCTGAATCAAGACTCACTTCTAAGTCCATGAGTATGGAGATGGACACAATTGATGAAATGAATTTGAGTGGTTCAATATTAGTATTACAAAGATACAAATCAAGAAGAGAAGAGCAAAATTCACTCAGTTAAAGAATGATTTGGATCGATATTTATCTGACCCTAGTGAAGAACTTGATGATAATTTTGATGTTTTGGCATGGTGGAAATCAAATGAGTTTAAATACAGAGTTTTATCGAAAATTGTCCAAGATGTTTTGGCCGTTCTAGTGTCGACTGTATCTTCTGAATCAACATTTAGTACGGGTGGGAGGATTCTTGATTGTTTTAGGAGTTCTTTGACACCTAAAATAGTAGAAGCTCGGATATGTATACAAAATTGGATCGATAGAAAATCAATATCATTAAATATTTCTCAACAACGTGAAGATTTGGAGATTTGTTCTAAGATTGAGACATGCAACTCCAAATCTATTTATTGTCTATTTGTTAAGATGTATTCTATATTATTATATCACAATTTATATCTTATTTTTAAGATGATTTAAGACCCTTAAGCTCCACCAATGTCATGCAAGAATAATTATTTTTCAATTTAAGTAAAATATTTGAAGTTACAATATGCTTTCTCAAAACAATCTTAAAACGCACTAACTTTCAAGATGCTATTTTTCTTTTGCAGGAATTAAGAATGCAACAGACGGTTGGATAGTTTTAAATTTTTAGGCATTTTGTTGAATGTTGTAACTTTGGAATTAATTCATTAAATATTCTTTACATATTTATTGGTGAATTTTTAGGCATTTTGTTGAATGATTATATATTGTGAAGGTAGATAATTTAATTAGATGTGGTAACTTTGGAATTGATTCATTACATATTCTTTACCTATTTATAGGTGATAATATGAATACAATAGAGAGTTTGATACTTTTGATCTAGAACTTATAGGTAGTAATTGTTTTATCATTTTAGGTCATACAATTAATTTTTTTTTTTTTTTTACCAACCCGAAAATAAAGGGTTGGGTTCTGTTACCAATCCAACCCATCTAAACTTTTGGGTTGGGTCAAAAAAATTCTTCAACCCAACCCAACCCAGACCACGTACCCCTACAGAATAGAGATAGTCCCAAGAGCATGATTGCATGTGGTTGCATTTGCATGGCTCCCTATATTGGGGCCACTTACTGAGTATTCTTCGAAATACTCAAGCCGTGTACCACATCATTTTTCAGGTAAAGGCAAAGCGCACATGTACGGAGGACGACGACATCGCAAACAGAGACTGTGACACATGCATAGGGTAGACCCATTTAAATTCATAGTCTTACGTTAGAATAGGTTGTTTTGCATTTGATCGTTTTAAATTATTTTATTTTGTATTTGTTTCTATTTTCTCTAAATTTCAGTATTTCGTATTTAAACACATAAGACCATGACTGTATTTTTCAAAGAAGATGATGTTTTAAATGTTTTCGACATTTATATTATAGATGATGTTTTTTTAAGAGTTATATTTCCACATTAGACGTGAATATGAGATATTAGTAGCGACTTTGAGTATGTAAAAATTTAGGGTCATTACAGTTCGTTTTCGGAGCTCTAGGTTTTAGATTATGTAGACTAGCGTACAATGTAGTCTTGACACGTTCCATGGTCCCAACGTCGATGCTCCGTCACTGTCAGGTATGCCTTGCATAAGATAAGAAAAGAGATGTTTTTGAACTTGCATTTTTTTTTTTTGTTGATATTATTAAAATTGTTGCGATATTTCAAGTATTTATTAAGGAGTATGATGTGATGTGTAGCATACTGAGTGATTTATTTTTGGCACATGATTTGACTTTAGTATATATATTTTATAGTATATATGCGTAGAGATGAGCCTTAGACTTAAGTAACCTTATCTTGGTTTTTAGAACCATGCCGCCCAGACCATGCGAAAGAGTAAGACGAGGAAGGGGACGACCCCTATTAGAGGAAGAGGACAAGGTGAAGCTGAAGAGGGCCCACCTCGAGGTTAGAGACAGGGTTCAAATTAGAACCCTAGTCACTAAGTATAAAGTAAATAATGACCAATCAATAATAGCCGACCGAACTCTAAGCTTAGACCTAATAGTAGTAAAGAAGACCGATGCTGACGTAATACTAGGTATGAATTGACTAGACAAAAACCGTGCTAGTATAGACTGTCACAAAAAAAGGAAGTGGTATTCTCACCATCGGCGGGACCTAGCTTCCAGTTTAAAGGCACAAGTACCGGGACTACCCCAAAGGTTGTCTCGATGATGAAAGCAAAGACATTAGTCCAACAAGGCTGGTGGGCTATATTAACACGTGTTGTAAATGTAAGAAGAAACGAAAAGACCTTAGACAACGTACTAGTAGTAAATGAGTTCTCGAACGTATTTCAGTAAGACCTACCAAGAATACTTCATCCCCAAACCCCATATAGCATGACATCAATAGGATTAAAGGAACTTGAGACGTAATTACAAGGCTTATTGAGTAAGGGCTCAACATTAATGGTCAAATCGATACGTCTAGACATCGATCATATGAAACAGAATATAAGGACCCTAGCTTAAATGAAAATTTCGAGACAAATTAAAGGAAAGTCTGGTGGCATATAGGCTAGTACTACCTAACAGACCTCATTCATGTAAATAGACTATGAACCCCGTCAAATTAACAAAGACTTGTGTTACACGGAGAAGCCTATGAAAATATTAGCCCATGGGATGAAAGTCTTACGCAGGAGAGGTATTGCCTTCGGCAAAGCACTAAGACGAAATCAACATACAAAAAAAAAAGTCGCATGCAAACGAGAAAATAGGATAAGAGAAAAGTACCCCTAATTTTAGGGGTATATGATGTAAGGATTCGAAAAAAAAAAAAAAATCCTAAGAGGGCAATGTAAGCAAGAAATTGATTAAATATTGATCTAGTTGGTAAAAAAAGCGATCCAAGAAAGTGAGAAAATTGAAATTAAGGTTGAGTTAAATATTTAAAATTTTTCAATCTTAGTGACTACATAAATATTGATTTCAATGAAACGTCGAGCCACAAACCTACTAAATGAATTATGTTACACATGAAATTTAGGAGAGGATTCAATATGACATGATAATGTTATGTATAAAATTTGGTGATCATTAGGTTATGATAACCGGCTAAACCAATGGTAGGTGTAAAATGACTAAAATGCCCCTTAATTATGAAAATTGATGAGGAGCCTTATATCGAAGGATAATACAAAGTTACAAGGTTATTAGAATATGATGAGGAATTAAACTAAGATTTGGGATAGTAAATGACCAAAATACGCCTATGAGAATTCTAAGATATTTTCGATACTACGATATGAGGCTCATATACGATACTAAGGGTAAGTATGAAAGATCTTAAGAAGATTAGAACAATTTTGGAATGTGAACCTGGAGTAAAAGTACGAAACTACCCCTTAAGACATTTAATAAGAAATCAAGGTTTTCATGAATACCAAGTGACATATAGGTCAACGTTACCACTGTCCCTCTTCGCAATGCGTAACATATGCCACATATCCGTGTTTCACAAAACACTGGACTCACTCGATGTACGTTCTAGACTACAAATCTCTCTAGATAGACAAGAACCCAAGTTATTCCGAGATTAAAACACTTTCGACACGAAAGATTCTTCTAGATGTATATAATGTAACAACAATAACAACTAATCCAAACTCTCACCACACCTCAGTTAAATACTCAACTAACTCCTCACACAACCATAAGTCATTCTTGCAAAGAAAAAAAAAAATAGAAACGGAAAGAAAAGATTTTCTGAGAAGAAAAAGCTTATGCAGATAATGGGAAGAGAGACCTCATTTGAAGAGGTCAGTAGTAGTCTAGCCCGTGGGTGTCACTGATGTGGGCTAGACAGCCGAAGATGGTGTAGGTCTTGATTCGATTCCGAAGGCTAATTCCAAACTTGCTTCTTCTCCTTTCTTTCTTCTCCAAATGAGTGAAAGGATGGTAGGGAGAGAAAGATCCAAATTGGTTGAAGGATGGGAGGGAGATGAAGATTATTTAGACTAGAAAGAAGAAGAAAAAGTCGAGAGAATGGAGGAAAATGGGCGAGGGGGTTGGGGTTGAGAGACGACGGGAAGAGATTAAGGTTGGTGAGTGAAGAGATTTGTAGTCATTTGTTTGACATCTGTGGATTTTATTGACATAGCTAAGTTTAGGGCATGACTCTGATACATGATATATGAACACGACTCTCTACAATAATATGATAAAGGATAAACTTTCATGACTTTGCTTTGGGCTTCCCCAAAAGGCCTCAGTGCCAATGGAGATAGTATTCTTTGATTATAAACCATGATCATTCCCTAAATTAGCAAACGTGGGACTTTCATTCAACAATCACAAAAAATAATTTTGCTTAAGAACTATTTTTTTCATAATTTAGTACGAACACAATCTAATGTTTAAAGTAGTTTTTTTCTTAATACGAAATCAAATAATATGATCTTTTATTACATGCGGTATTTTCGATTAGCTTTGTATAGTCAATGATTTTTTTTGACTCTTGTCTCGTTGGTTTCGTGTTAATGAATGGTAAAAATTTGACAATGACAAAAGGAAGGGGCAATGTGTTGTGTACAATTTGATGAAGGATGAAGAAAAGTTCATGTGAACCATTTCAACCGGTTCACTCGGGTCGGTCCAATTCAATTGAATCAGTTTGTTTGATCCAACCGAACAAATTTGAGTTATTCTGGCTGGCTTGACTTTTTTATTTATTTATTTATTTATTTTTTTATTACAGTTTTCGAATTCGTTTTTGGTATGATAAAATTTAATATGATTTTAGGGGCTAATTAAGAGAACCTAGAGATTTTGATGAATGACAAGACCCTATTGCTAAAACCCTACTGTAAACTCAGACGAGTTGAGCATAACCAAACTATAACTCGAGTCTCGATAAAAAGAATTTTAAGATGAGAGCTCAACAAAAAAGCTAGAGGAAAATGAAACAAAAGCGGGGATGATAAGAAGAGCCAAGGAAGAAGAGAAACACGATGAAGGGGTAAAATTGTCATTTTAACCTCATTCCCTAATAAGAGGTCTGGTTGAACCCTAATAAGAGGGTTAAATGGAAACGGAAATGGAAGTGGAGTTTTGGTGTAAGTCAAGTAAGTCAAGAATGGTAAGTTTTTTTTTTTTTTTTTTTTTTTTTAGGCCAACTTTGGACTTAATTGATTAAAAATTACAAAAAAAATATCTTTATAAAGACAAATGGAAAACTCTCACTCAGGGTATATCGGGCAGGCCAGGAGTAAGTAGAGTAGCTCCTCTACAACTTTGGTGAAGGAACCAAGTTTATTCGAGTTTTGCATGAAAATATATTAAAATCAAGCGGAGGCACGAGTTGGCTATTGGGGAAGGAAGTGTGGCTGGCTAGGTGTGGAACGTGTGTCGGCATCTGATTGGCGTATTCGGATCCACAAAACAAACCGACCCGATCCAGCAACCCACGTGTCGAACTATTTGCATCCATCCCGACCCGACCCAAATTGATTAACCATTTTGCTTGCGCCAAGTGTCAGCAAATTAAAACTCCAAGAAAAAGGAAACGCAGGCTTCATTCGAACTCAAGACGTTCAAGGCACATAACAGGCACGCATACTCCTCCCCTAGGCACGTTTGTACTCGCCGCGTGGGACTTCTTCCTAGCGTGTGAGAGCGTGTGTGCAGCGAGTGAGGTGATGTTTTTGCCCTTTTTGACCTCCAACCGACTATTTTCGCTTCGATTGCAATACTAACTCTACTAAGACATGAATCAAGACATTCCAAAGAAATTTTAGAAATTTTGGAGTTCCTAACATGCAAAAAAGGTATCTCGGGGAGGTACGTGCCATCCATATAAATAGCCATTCGAAAATTTTAAAATAATATAGGTAGGAATAGCTAAGATGTGCTAGCATGCAAGCATTCCATACCTTAAGTGGTCAGTAAATGCATGTTTAGGACATCAGAAGGGCATTTTTGGATAAGAATGTATTATATATATGTTATGACAAAATTACCGTTATGCCCCTAGGATAAGATTTCTAAGATGCATGCTAAATTTATATTTTTCGCAAAACTAGAAAGAGAATATGCATAACTAGAATACGAGTTGGGCAATATGGACAAGTAAGCTATGTAAAATGTAAGAAATTACCAAAATGCCCCTATGATGAGATTTGTGATAATGTTGTTTTAAATGCTTTCTTCTGTGTTAGAAAGGAGGATGAGCTATTATGATATGTGCTCTAGGAGATTGATGAACGTTATCTCTCTGATGAGCTTGTTTGTTTACATGACTGTTTTAGTTTATGTTTTTCAATGTTAGATGATTGATACGATTATCTCTCTAATAAACTTGCATGAATGTTTAGATTATGTATACCATGCACCTAGATAGGATGATCTTCCTAGCATAACATGCACAAGAGAACCATGTTAAGATTCGGGCAGTAGGATGAGTTGGTACATTCAAACCCTTAATTATGATTGGTGGGTCAAAAATGATTAATTTGTCCCTCAGGGTTGACTTTGACCGATTTTCCTAATTTGCCCCTCCCTCACATCTTAGTTGACACTTGAAGTCATTCGAGTCATGATAGTTTATTGTTACATTCTATAACATATTTAGTAAGGATTCAATACTCTACTTATCACTAAAAACAAAGTCAAAAACAAAGTCAACCACCTCGTCTTTCAAGCTTGTTACAACATGTACCACAATTCTAATGTAATAACAACAACCAAAAAAAAAAAAAAAAGAAAGAAGAAGAAAGTGCCACATCCATTCTATTAGAGGGAGGTCCATTGCTTCCTTTCATCCCATTTGAACGGTTCGAAGCCAGTGAATAGTACACTTTCAAATGACTCTAGGCCGACATTTCGGTTGATCCAGCTTGGGTATGATGTGTTGGGATCTTTTCTAATAGTTTCAAATCTTTGAAAGCGTTTAAGATTAGTACGACTGCTTTTTAGCTAGTTTAAATTATTTAGAGTTAAGTTTAAATTATTTTATGCAAAATTAGGTGAACCAATTCTCGTGGTAGAATTCTAATTTATGACTGTGAGACTCCTTAGATAGAATTAAATTTCAGAGAGCAGCATTAAGCTAGCATACAATGGTCGTAATAGCTTCGGATGAGGCCAACAAAATAAGTAACCTTACAATTAGAGTATGAAGAATTGTGTGATGTATGTTGATGCATGCCTCGTGGTCCCTACGTACACCATAATGTTATGCTATGTTTATGTGTGCTATGTAATGAAGTATGATGTCATGTTATGTATGTATGTGATATCCATTATTCCATGATATGAATAAAACAGAATACTATGTATATCGTGTTACGTTTTATCATATATATATATGATGGATTATGTGATGATATAAAATGAAATTCATGATGATTACCATGTATACACGACACATATGTATTATGTCATGGATGAAAGGAAGAAGGAAATGATTTTGATGTTATGCTATGATTTTAAACCATGGGACTTCATGCATATATGTATGTCAGGTGAATCAGAATACTTCCCCGTTACGTTACGTTAGTATGGATGCGAACCTTTGATATTTATGTTATTCATAATATTATGTGGGCTTTTCCCTCCATGTGGCGTCGAGTGACGCGTTAGAGTGTTGTACCGAACCAAGCCAGTCTCAGGGGTACGTATACGAGCCCGCCTATTGGGTCCATGCACACATGCGTGGGCCGTGTGTGGGGAAGTACCACACATCCAACCTTGCCCAGAACTGGAAAAGCTCAAGGTCATGCTACGATTTTAAAGGATAGGACCCATCATGTTTGTTTGTGTTTGCATTTCCTAACCCCAATAATGGGTTTACTTGCCGGATATTTCTTAATATACTCAAGCCAGTGCTACTTTTATTTTTCAGGTAAAGGTAAAGACCTTGCACCGATAATGATGAATGTTAGAATGATCATGGAAGTAGGGATGCAGAGACAACTAGGAGGTTTGCCTAGAAGCAGCCACCCTTGAAAGAGTGCGTAATAGCTCAATAATCGAGCGTTCTTGTGCCAAAGATGAACGGGGCTAAGCGATCCGCCATATATTTGAAGTTTTTAAAAATTAAAAGAGATACTAAATATTTATTTTATTTATTTTTTTTTTAAATAAATTGGATGTTTTGACATAATTATTCATAAGTATTAGTGCTCCATAGTGTGAATAGTGTAGCCAACAAAGAGCCCACAAATTGAATTGATTGTTATTTGATCTAATTGTAATTATGCCTAATTACTTTCTTTTAATATATTCACTATTTAAAGTTGACTTTCGTTAATATTCACTAATTAATGATGACTTTATTTTAATATTTTAAAAAATGTTTTTTCTTTATTTTTAAATATGAAGTTATGGGTCTCTACCGATCTCTCACAACTCATCAACCGATCAAGAGGTCAGTAGTCATATTTTACTATTTCCTTTTACTTAATTTTGTTGCAATTAATTAAATTCGAATTAGAAATTAAACGACAAGAATTTTATTTTTAAGAAATCAATAAATGTCTAATGTCCGGGTGAAATCTAACACATGAACCATTTTAAAATTTAGCTAAATAGTTTTGCAAATTTGAAGTTGAAATTGATGCCGTGAGCTGATATAGGTTGATTTTGAGTTCAAATGACAAAATCGAACTTTGATTAAGGATAAATTGGTGACACCAGCTTAAACTAATTACGTAAGTGATCTTACTATCGACATGGTTAGAAGTTTATGTTTGTATGATGACACGTGTCCGTGTGGTTCTACACGTGTCATATGTTTGATATGTGTGTAAAATGTTATGATGTAACATGTTTTATGATATGATACATGCATGATATAATATGATAGGTTGAAGGACATGTTATGTGCATGATATGACATAATATGATGTATGATACGAAAGATACGATATTTAACCCCGATACATGTCTTAAAGGCTATGTTGTAAAATGATATGGTTTAATAAATGAAAAATATTGGGACCTCATGCATCGGAAATTTTTTCCATTGTACGAACACGTACATTAGGAAAAGAAAGATGATTATTATGTTTATCATCATACTACGACGGTCATTATTTCTACCGAGTGTCCGACAAGAGCACCAGAGTATGCTAGTCCGATCAGGAAAGGGGCCCAGAAGGTGTGCGAACCGACTAGTGGGTCCATATTCGCACGAATCGGCTATGTGTAGAATAGTAAATACACATCCCATGACCCGCTTAAGATAGTCAACTAAGAGAGTACATATTTAAATGATAGTTCTCATTCATGATTGTATTTGTTTGCATCTATAGTGGGGTTACTTACTGAGTATTTCTTAAAATACTCAAACCACATGCTACTTTTATGTTCCAAAGGCAAGACTCGCTTACACGGGCATAACAGCTTTAAAGATCATGACGCATGTATATGATAGTTGTTTTAATTTCGTAGACATAGGTTAATATTAGGATATTTCTCTTTTATTTTTACTTATCTATTTTAATTTTCGATTGATTTGTTTTAAAGATCTTTTATTGAACATGTAAGTCTATGACAATGTTTTATATTTATATTTTAAATGCTTATTTCTGCTCGTTCTCGGATACGTGGGGTTCTTTCTTCTCGACGTGAGTCTGTTTGTCAAGCGTTCGAGTACAAATCTTCACTATAGTCAGCTTCGATACTCTACCCTAACTTTTTGTTGGTTTCTCTCAACTTATAGGATCGTTTTTCCCATCATGCAAACGCATCTTGAGGCCTCAGGAGGTTTTATAGTGTACTTTGTTCGAGGAGAGGATTGTTGAAGCTTGTTGGGACGGAGTCCCACATTGACTAATAAGAAATGATCACGAGTTTATAAATAAATAATACTATCTCCATTGGTATGAGACCTTTTCGGGAAGCCTAAAGCAAAGCCGTGAGAGCATATGCTCAAAGTGGACAATATCATATCATTGTAGAGAGTCGTTATTCCTAACAACGATTAGGTCGATATTTTAAAACTTTCATACCGAAATTATGTAACTAAATTATGAAAATTGGATTAAAAAATTTGGCAAATTCCAATGTGTTAATCTCATGAGTGTTCTAAGTTCAAAAATTTACTTTTAAGAATGGAAAGTCGGTAGATCGCATCAAATTGCTATCATTTTATGAGATTGCTTTAATCATTCCTTATTTATCCTATCAATAATAATGAGTTATGCAATCAATTTGGTTCATATGATTGTTCTTAAATTGTTTTTTATGGGCCAAATACAAACCATTAATTACATTCCGTTCACACGTGTTTAATATGTATAATATGTAACGTTTCAGGTTTAGGATTTGAAATTTCTATTCGACAACGGATGACCATAACATCCTCCCGTAACATAATCATATTATTTACTTCAATAGTCGAGATTATCCAGTTAAATCAACATCGATTTTCTAACATGTTTTGTAAAAGTGTTTGTGGGCTGAGTTTAATTGAATTGAGACATTTTTAGACTTAACTTAGTTGTTCCTGCCCTAAATTTTTCGATCCAAACAACTTTTATTAAATAATAAATTCAACCCAACTCAACCATAAAAAGTCGAGTCGTTATAATTAGAGTGATAGATTTTACTCACAAAATTGCAATTTTATAATTTCATATCATATATTACTAATATACCTAATTAAATTATGTGACTACAATCGCACTTTTGATGGCAGCGGACTTGTGATTGTGCAACACTTACTTTCCAGAAACAAGTGAGTTAAGCCAATTCGTTCTTGCGTCGCCTATTGCCGAGCAACGTATGCTCGAGCCTTTGGCAACAGTTCAAGAAGAAAGTTTTGGAAAACAGGGGCGGAGAGATTTTGAAAAAGAGTTTTGAAAACAAGATTTGAGAGATTGATATTGGTGTTATATGTGATGCAAACAAAAAGGCAACAACAACGGCTTGAGCATATAACTATCGAGTAAGGAGTAATAGAAATGTATATGAATGAATAGAGACCACATTGTATGAGAGTGATTATGAGGATGGTAAGACTAAAAAAAGGCTTGAAAGAATTGAAAGTCACCGTGTATACCAACAAGGTGCCTCTTTTTTTTCCCGCAGATCAATCATAGGAATACTACAGTTAAACATGTTTTGCTTGGAGCAATTTTATGTTGAATGACCTCTTGACATTTTTTCTAGAATGCATTGGAGGGAAGACAAAACATGCTGGAAACACTCGTGATGGTCTGTAGGGATAGCCTTCACTCTTAAAAGTAAGAAACAAGTAATGTAATTATGTCGTAGGAGAATGTCGGGGTCATTAGGTGTCGGGGCCATCAACTACTATGTTCGAATATTGGGCATGATACATTATAAATGGTATCAGAACGATACCTCTCCCAATAAGATGTGGTTCGGGGACAGCAAGGAATCTTCACTCTTATAAACGGTTCCCAAACGAGACTTGATGAATCGAAATATGGTCGAGCACGAGAAAAAAAAAGGCAACATTTAAAGTGGTTGTTTTGATGTAAATGTTTGGGGTAAAGTAAACTAAAGTACTTTATGTGTTTTCTTATTGTTTAAACTACAATTTCAAATGATTTAGTTACCTCTCTTAACTATGACTTTACGATGTCTATGTTTGTATGTGCTTGTACATTTGACTTCGCACGATAATGAGATTGCTTCTGGGTATTTTTGATATTCCCACGCTGGTAATTGCTGAATCAACTGCTCCTCCAGAAGAGCTGGTAATACCACTTAAGGGTGGATAGATCGTCCACCCAGTGCTGCTACCCACTTCTATTAAGGCCGAGCTTCGTGGAAATTTCAGGTTAGGTGCACCTATCATAGTTGGAACAGACCAATTACCATATCCACCTATCATCGCCGACATAACCGTAAAAAAGATCATTAAAAAAGCATGAGCCGGTATTAAAACATTATAAAGTTGAGAAATTTTCTTTTAACGATCTTTTTAGGTAATAATTGCGGTATACTAACATCAAAATAAATTTAATAATATTTCATAAGCAAAGAGTATAATATAATTTAAAAACTCAAATTTTAACCGTACACCTTAGTATTTTTAATGGTCCAATTTCAACGCTAGAAGATATTGTCTACTTTGATCCGTTACGTATCATCGTCAGCCTCACGATTTTAAAACGCGGTTGTTAGGAGAGGTTTTCACACCTGTTTCGTTTCATTTTCCAAATGATGTAAAATCTCACAATCCAATAACAGGTCAAAGCAAACAATATCTGCTACTGGTGAGCTTGTGCCATTACAAATGGAATCAAAGCCTGACACTAGGCAGTGTGCCAGCGAGGATGCTGGCCCCCAAGGGGTTAATTGTGAGATTCCACATCGATTGGAGAGTGGAACGAAACAGGTGTGGAAACCTCTTCCTAATAGATTTGTTTTTTAAAACCGTGAGACTGATAGCCATACTTAATGAGTCAAAGTAGACAATATATACTAGTAGTAGGATTGGACTATTACAGTATTCTACCTTTAAAAAATATATTTATTTACGATGTAAGTAAAGATATGTATATACACATGTGAGCGATATATATATAGTGAGTGCACGAGGATAGATATGTATATACACATGTGAACCATGAATAATTCTTGAACGTTCCCCACGCACGACTACTCGTTATGAACTCACCTGCAAGAAAAAGAAAGGTGACATATAGAAAGAAAAGACAAAATATGAACCACGAACCCTACCTCTCATTTTAAGACATCCGATGAACCACGAATAATTCTCGAACGTTCCCCACGCACGACTACTCGTCATGAACTCACCTGTAAGAAAAAGAAAGGTGACATATAGAAAGAAAAGACAAAATATGAATGATTTTTTTTATTGGATTTGTATCCATCGGGACTAACGGGACTTCAACCTGCAACTTTTGCCTTGACAGGGCAGCACTCTAGCCAATTGAACTACAATCCCAAGAAATAAAGTGTACAACATATGTTGTTGATTTAATTTTCTTCAAACCTTTTTATGTAGATCTTTTATTCCAATTGTCATATTTTACCCGACAGAGATGCGAGTAATACATGCACTCTAGCTCCTATATGTTCGTGACATGCGACCTCTATCGACTCCTTCGACTCGGCTTCAAGGCATGATGGCTCTAGCGACTGGAAATCGGCTATTTGGCTCGGTTTAAACAGTTTTCATACCAACTTCCATATTTTTTACCCTCCCAAAGTTGAATTTGACCTTTACAAAAGGGTTTAAGATGAGTATAACTCCCATTTTTCTCGATTCAAGTTAAATTATGTTAGAAAATTGAATTACTAAAACTATTGAGTCAATATTCAAATAGGTGAAGCCTCAGTATATGTGAAAAAGAACTCGAAGGACGAAAGCAAACTAAGTTGGGAAGAGAATGTCGGCTAAGGTCAACCAAGTAAGTGACCTTACTATCACCTCGGTCAGAGGAATTGTCTTATGTATGATGACATGTGTCCAATGACCCTTGCATGTGTCATGTTTCTTTATATGATGTTATGATGACGTGATGTGTTATGATGATGTGATTTGATATGATACTATGATGTTATGACGATAAGATGTACTATGATGTTATTACGGTATGATGTACTATGATGTTATGATACGTTGGGTTGATGATGCATTATGATATAATAACATGAGAAGTATGATGATGATATAACATATTATGACAATATCTCATGTTACGATGATGTGCATGTATGAAATGTCATGTTGCATTATGATTATGATGAGAAGTTGCCAGATACACAACCCCTAAATGATGTTATAAATGATGAATGTATGAGAACTTATGCATGCATGTTACCTAGTTGTAATATGTGAAGGATGTGTGGGGTTGTGTCACATGAATGATTTAAAATGCATATTGTATGTTCATTTACATCGGGTTACTTTCTCCTTTATGATGATAAGTACGAACGCGTACACTATGATGATAATCATGCTTGCATGATATTCGAGGGTTTGTTGTACCTCCTAACGGCTGACAACTAGCCCGACTATGCAGGCCTAGAGGGTGTGCGAGCTCGCCCAGTAGATTCACATTCGCACGTGTGGGTCGTGTGTATAGGGAATTACACATCAAATTTCTCAGGACTAGATGCCCCTCTATAATGGTTTTAAAAGACAAGACATTCTTGTACAGTCTGCTTTGATACAAAAAGAACATATCGTGGATAAGTCACTTCGATAGAGCTCAAAGCTCACCTAAATTGGAACAAAAAGAACATCCAAATCCTAAAGGGATGATTATAAAATCTTTCATAAAATAAAAAATAAAAAAAGAAACAATATTAAATTAATAAATAAATTGTAGAGTTATTTTTTTAATTAATAAAAAAATGGAATATAATTATATGGCCAATAATATAAAATAGTTGGCAATTGGTCTGAATATAACTTTGCTTACAACTCACTATAGATGAAACGCGTAAGAGTACTAAATAAACAAACAAATAAATAAAAAAGAAAACTTTATTTATTTATTTATTTATATTTAAAATATGTTTATTTAATTAATCTTTTCAAAAACTATACAAAAAGTGCATTTAAATATTAATAACATATAACGTATTGTGAGATCTAAGAAAAGTTGCATTTCTCTCTCTCTCTTATTATAACATAAAGTTTTTGTTTTCATTCTAATAATATAAAAAATTACTTTTTGAACGGCTAGGGTTATCGATTTTCGCTCGATATGCTATAGTTTTCTTCTAGAACAAATCGGTTATCGATTTGCTCTTTGGTTGAGTTGAGGATGTTGATGTGACGGTAAAAAAATAATCCTGCAATTAGGGTTGTCTCCAATGTGACGGTAAAAAAATAATCTTGAGATTAGGGTTGCCTCCAATGTGGTGGTAAAAAAATAGTTCTGAGATTAGGGTTGTCTCTAATGTGACGGTAAAAAAATAATCTTGGGATTAGGGTTGTCTCTAATGTGACGGTAAAAAAATAATCCTGAGATTAGGGTCGTCCCCAATGTGGAGGTAAAAAAATAATCCTGAGATTAAGTTGTCTCCGATGTGACGGTAAAAAAAAAATAATCCTGAGATTAGGGTCTTCTCTAATGTGACGGTAAAAAAAATAATCTTGAGATTAGGGTTGTCTTCAATGTCACGGTAAAAAAAATAATCCTGAGATTAGGGCCGTCTCCAATGTGACAGTAAAAAAATAATCTTGAGATTAGGGTTGTCTCCAAATGTGGAGGTAAAAAAAATAATCTTGAGATTAGGGTTGTCTTCAATGTCACGGTAAAAAAAATAATCCTGAGATTAGGGCCATCTCCAATGTGACAGTAAAAAAATAATCTTGAGATTAGGGTTGTCTCCAAATGTGGAGTTAAAAAAAATAATCCTGAGATTAGGGTCGTCTCCAATGTGACGGTGAAAAAATAATCCTGAGATTAGGGTCGTCTCCAATGTGACGGTAAAAAAATAATCCTGAAATTAGGGTCGTCTCCAATGTGACGATAAAAAAAATAATCCAAAGATTAGGGTTGTCTCCAATGTGACAGTAAAAAAAAATAATCCTGAGATTAGAGTTATCTTCAATGTGACGGTAAAAAAAACACGCTTTTAAATTTGTTGTGAATCCTATAATTGGTCTATCTCGTTATCCATGATTGCATATGCTAGTTGATAGATCTGATTATTACCGTCCATAGTTGCACTATGAATTCAGCACGATTCAACACCTGAGATGGCCCTCGGCATTGTCCTACGACATGATCATGTTACTTACTCCTCGTTTCTAAGAGTGAAGATAATCCCCACAAAAAAAATACGAGTCCTTCTAGCACGCTTTGTCCTCACTCACCTAAAACTCTTAAGAAATCACCCAACATAGAATTACTCGAAGCAAGGAACGCTTAACTTTGGAGTTCTTATGATCGAGCCACCAAAAAAGAAAGTATACCTCGTTGGTATAGATAGTAACTTTCAATTGTTTTAAACTTTTTTTAGTTATCCTATTCTCAAAATCGCTCTCATCCGGATGTGATCTCAGTTCATTCATGTATCCCTCTTTTACTCGGGCATCACATTTCACCAAACCATACTTTCAACCGTCCAAAATCATATATTCAAAATAATAATAATAATAATAATAACCCAAAATAATTAACTTGAGGAGAAGGCTTGACAATATTATTACAACTTTTATATTCTAAACTATGATTTTTCTTTTCCCCTTCATGTGAACTCACAAAAATATCTCTCCATTGTAATGAATATCCATAATGATTTCCAATATTACTTTTTCCTCAAAAATATATTTTATCTCATATTTTATCTCATATTTTAATGCTAAATCCAAAAACATTTTCAAAAAAATTGGTGGGGTTCAAAAAATAAATAATAATAAAATTCAATTTTTATTATTTATTTATTTAGTAGGTTCGAAATTTCCAACCATAAAATAAGTAGTATATGTCAATTACCGTTAAATTATGCTCAGTTTTGTAAAAATTAAAATATTTTAATTTGTACAGTGAAATGAACTTTTCTCTCTAATTGTCATTTGTAATGACTCGTGCTCAAGCTTTGGAATCCAAATTTGGCACCTATGTGTCCGAACATTCACCTGCGACATGGTCACGTTATTTACTTCTCGCTTCTGAGAGTGAAGATCATCCCTACAGATCAACACGAGTTCTTTTAGCATATTTTGTATTTACTCACATGCATCTTAAGAAACTTCTCGAGAAGTCACCTAACATAGAATTGCTCCAAAAGAATGACACGCTTAATTTTGGCGTTCCTGTAACTGAGCTACCGAAAAAGAACGTACACCTTGTAGATATAGGTAGTAACCTTAAGTTTTTTACTATTGTAACGGCCCAGATCCACCGTTGTTCTCCTCTCCAACCAATGTGGGACATCACAATCTACCCCCTTTGGGCCCAACGTCCTTGCTCCAATCGATGTGGGACTGCCGCCAAATCCACCCCCCCTTCGGAGTCTAGTGTCCTTACTGGCACACCGCTCGTGTCTAGCCCTCTTCGGGGAACAACCTCCTTGCTGGCACAAAGTCAAATGTCTGGCTCTGATACCATTTGTAACAGTCTAGATTCACCGTTAGCAAATATTATCCTCTTTGGGCTTTCCGTTTCGGGTGTCCCCTTAAGGCTTTAAAACACGTATGCTAGGGAAAAGTTTCCACACTCTTATAAATGATGTTTTGTTCTCCTCCCCAATCTCGGTGGGATATCAAAGTTAAACGTGTTTTGCTTTAAGCAATCTTATATTGATTGAACTCCTAAAAATTTTCTTGAGAAACATGTGATTGAGGACAAATTATACTGAAATGATCTGTGTTAGTCTACACGGATAGTCTTCCTAAGATCATTAAAGGTACACCGTGCTACACCAATTTTATGAAATTAAAAAAAAAAAAAAAAAAAACGAGATTACAACATAATTAGAGTACTTAATAAGTAATGAAAACAATTTATGTATGAAAGAGAGAGAAAAGAATGAGAGATGTTAAATCAAATATGTGGGGGGACACAAATGATTAGCAATTGCATAAGGACAAGCTGGAAAGTCTGACATGGAATGACACGTGGCAAAAAGGGCTTGGTGACAAATGGCAAAGGGCGGCTGACCTAAGGAGACAACCAAAGCTGGATTATAGGAGTGACAGAAAGCGACCTTTTCTAGAACAGACAGTTCTTTATGCTCTTAACTGTTTTATTATTGGTCGTTTAATTCTAAAATCAATTTTTTATTTTTATTTTTTTTTCACATTTTGACAAAGTTTAAGTAATTAATATTAGCACAAAAATTAAGAAAAATAAATATTTATTTCTCCCGAGCTTGAAAATTTATATTGGGATAGGTAATTTTCGTAGCAGTTTAAGCTCTCACCAATGGTTCGGGCTTCCATTCCCCCCTGTTTGCAAGAAACCTAGAACATCGACCTATTCCCCCCGATTTGCACGAAAATTAGCAACTCATGCGGAAAGAAAATAAATATTTATTTCTCACGAGCTTCAAAATTTATATAGGGATAAGTAATTTTCGCAGCAGTTTACGTTCTCACCAATGGTTCGAGCTCCCATTCCCCCGATTTGCAAGAAAACCAGAACGTAGACCCATTCCCCCCGATTTGCACTAGAAACTCCCGTAAAAGAAAATAAATGTTTACCTCTCACGAGTTTGACAATTTATTTAAAGATATGCAATTTTCTTAGCCATTTAAACTCTCACCAATCGTTCGGGCTCCCGTTCACCCCTGTTTGCACGAAACTTAGCAACCCCATATGAAGAAAATAAATATTTACTTCTCACAAGCTTAAAAATTTACATAAATATGCAATTTTCATAGCAGTTTAAGCTCTCACCAATGGCTCAATCTCCCCCCGGTTTGCAAGAAAACCAGACCATAAACCCATTCCCCTCGGTTTGCATGAAAATTAGCAACTCCGGTGTGATGAAAATAAATATTTACTCCTCACCAGTTTGACAATTTATACAAAGATAAGCAATTTTCGTAGCAGTTTAAGCTCCCGCCAATAATTCAGGCTCCTATTCCCCCAACCTATCTACAGTGAGCTAAACACCCCGGCTCTAAATGCACAATTTGAAAATTTTATACAATGTATAGCCACCATTACATAACTATCTAACCGTAATAATCACGTAATATTGCATATTCTAAATTCATCGGCACATTCATCAGTAACAATTCAATATATCCAATATTACAACGATCCAAACCGACCCTCAAACCATTTTTCCACAACATGACACATTTAACACAAGTAAAAAACAAAACAAAAAGAAATCCACTAGAACAAGTTGAAAGAACATCATAGATTTCTCCAAAAATGTTGACCTAATTTGCTAGGGTTTGCAACATAAAATAAATAAATAAATAAATAAAAACAAAGCCTTGAAAGACAAAATTGCGGTGAGAGTAAGAGGAGAGGGGAGGTGGCGTGAAAACAATGGTTTCACGCCGTCCAAACAAACCTTTCTATTCATCTGCCACCCCACGCGCAATCAATACCCTTTTTCCTTTATTTTTTATTTTTATTTCTTTATATATATATATATATATATATATATATATATATATATATATATGTATATGTATATGTATATATATAGTCTCTATTTCATCTTTTGTTCTTAAGTTCTTCCCATTTTCTCAATCCAAAGCTAACTTGAAGACCTCACAAAAGCACCTGATTTCTCTGTGAGTTTATGTATGAATCTCTTCTTTTTCGTCTCATTTCTTTGCCTTTTTGTTTGTTCTTTCTCATACGAGCGTTTTAGTTCGTGGGTATGTTTAGATTCACGGGTCGAGTGAAGAAAAACTATTGAATTTGCCTCGTTCAATTAGGGTTTCGTGCAGGTTGATCAAATTTTGTATGATTTTCTCTATTATACATCTAAAGCGTCGAGCGAAATGTCAGTTCAACAATTAGGGTTTGGTGCAGGTTGATCGAAGTTTATTTGAGTTTCTCTATTGTACATCGAAAGTGTCGAACGAAACGTTGGTTGCATTGTTGATATAACGTTTCATGTCCGGAATTTGGTACTTGTATGTTCCGACATTCTCTTGAATCCTAGGAAAATTAACAAAACGTCACCAATATAGAATTATTCCGAACAAAAGAAGCTTAACTTTAGAGTCCATATGATTGAGGATCGTTCTTTTTCGAATGAAGTCCTGGTTCATTCATATACCTCTACTTTACTCAAGTATCACAATTAATTGCATTATTTCGACCTTTCAAGTAATCGTTCGAGAATTTGAGTTGAATTTACTTTGGTTTGATCCGAAGAGTTAACCTAGTGAACACGAGCGCACGTGTGATCCAGAGAGGAGAGAGAAAAGGTGGTTGTAGTGTGAAAATGTCTGTAAACCACAAGAGGAGAGAGAGAGAGAGAAAAGAGAGTGAACTGCACTCAAAGAAATGTAACATGCTTTGTGACAGCAAAAGTCAAGCTTTTCGGCCAACTTTTGTCATTTTTTTTTTTTAAAAAAACAGTAGCTTCACTTCATGCAGCTCAAAAACATCCCAAAATTAAGATTCTTGTCTCAAATCAGTTAAAAAACCAAATATTCTCTCTTTTTTCATGTTTTTTTTTCTGGGTTTTACTCATTATTGTCTGCCATTATACTGAATGGTTGAGGATTAATGGGACGGAGTCCCACATCGACTAATTTAGAGAATGATCATAGGTTTATAAGTAAGGAATACATCTCCATTGATATGAAGCCCTCTGGGGAAGCCCAAAACAAAGTCACGAGAGTTTATGCTCAAAGTGGGCAATATCATACCATTGTAGAGAGTCGTGATTCCTAACATGGTATCAGAGTCATGCCCCAAATTTAGCCATGTCAATAGAATTCTCTAACCCAAGAGAAGGAGTCGAGCCTCGATTACGGGGAGACTGAAGAGTCGTAATCCCTAACATGAACCATGTTAAAAAATCCCCAAATTCAAAACTTTCTCATGAGTATCATATCCAAAGCTTTAGGGTTTTGATTTTAATGGCTGATTTCTATATATATCTATGCAGAAGAACGCCATCAATGGAGATCTTGGAGTCATGTGTGCCACCAGGCTTTAGATTTCATCCAACGGAGGAAGAACTTGTTGGGTATTACCTTAAAAGGAAGATCAACTCACAAAAGATTGACTTAGACGTCATAATGGATATTGATCTTTACAAAATGGAGCCATGGGACATTCAAGGTAATTCAATTTACAATACTTAGTCAAGTTTTTAGTGGATAGTTAGCTTCAAATCCATGTTTTGATTCATTTTCTAAACATAATCCATTTCCCCTACTTGGACTTTCTCATTACCCCTATGAACACTAGCCTCCACTTTTTCACTTTGATCCATTTGAAAGCTTTGAGTTTTTTTGGTTTGTTTTCATACTACTTTATCGAATCCACTTTGCGGGTCATCCGTTCGAGACGGTGTTGATAGCTATTTTGTTTTTGGTTTTATGTTTTTTTTTTCAAAATTATGCTTGTTTCTTACCGATTTTCTGATATGTTCTTTGTGAGATCTCACATTGATTGAGGAGGAGAACGAAACACTTTTTATAAGGGTATAAAAACCTCTCCCTAGCAAACACGTTTTAAAAACCTTGAGGGGAATCCCGAAAGGGAAAGTCGAAAGAGGGCAATATCTGTTAGCGGTGGGCTTAGGCTGTTACATTTGTCACCTACCCTTAAAGATATGTTTGGCTTAAAAGATTGATAACCATTTTTTCAGAAGTCACATCAAACTCACTTTTATGTTTATAATCGTGCAGCTAATTGTAAATTTGGATACGAAGAGCAGAAGGAGTGGTATTTCTTTAGTCACAAAGACCGAAAATACCCAACGGGAACTCGAACGAACCGAGCTACAAGTGCGGGATTTTGGAAGGCCACAGGGAGGGATAAGGCGGTTTTGTCAAAGAATAGAGTGATTGGGATGAGAAAGACATTGGTGTTTTATAAAGGTCGAGCTCCAAATGGTAGAAAAACTGATTGGATTATGCATGAATATCGTCACCAAACCTCCGAACTTGCTCCTGTTCAGGCAAGTTTCTACAATTTGTGTCGATGCAACAAGATTTTCAACGTTAACGACACAATTGTTAGATCTTCAAAACATGTATATAACTCGAGATTTTTGTTCGATACATGCAGGAAGAAGGTTGGGTGGTTTGTAGAGCCTTCAAAAAGCCAAGCCCTACTCAAAACCAAGCCATTGGAGCTTGGAATAGCTATCAACATCAAGGCTTATATTATGATCTCAAAAACAACAACAATAGTACATTTTCAGATGCCATGACCCCAACCCACATGGTCAACTCCTCAGACCAACTCCCAAATTATCATCTTCAACTACTACAACAACAACAACAAAATTACCAACTCATCCAATTACCGAGTCTCGAGAGCCCGACGCTCTCAACGAACTTTGAGACTAACGAGACAAAGAGAAATAATAATAACAATCACGACGACCCGTGCCTCGAATGGAACGTTAATTTGGACGACATACTCTGTTCGTCGCAAATTGTGGAAACGTCGTGTTCTTCTTACCCTAATTTACCCGAAACTTTTGTTGACTTTTGTAATGATATATGAACACTAAAAGGCTGAAAGATATTTAAAAAACTGATTTTAGAGTGTTTTTTTTGTAAGTATAAAGAGAGAGATCAGAACAAAGTGAATGGTCTTTCTTTATTGAAACAGATATGTGATTGATTAGGGTTTATGAGAAAGTTGTTTTGAATTGTAAATGTATCACTGCATGTAGATAAATTAATTTTCATTTGCATGTAGTGATCAAATCAAGTTGGTTTTCTTAAGAATAAGAAGTTTATTTGTGTTTCTTCGTGTTTATTCGCGTATCCCGCTTTTTACATGGTTGTTATCGGTCAACCTGCTTCGATTTTAGTTTGTTTTTGAACTATAAACTAATACGAGCCATTTTAATCTATTTTGTCATAGAAGATAGACTAAGAGTGAGCCTGTGCTAGCTGAAGGATAGGCCCAAGGGCTACGTATACGCTCGCGTGGTGGATCCATGCGTGCGTGCGTTGCCCGTTGCTTGTGACTTAAACACTCTAAGAGTGAAGATTATCTTCATAAACTAACACGAGTCATTTTAACCTACTTTGTTACAAAAGATAATCTAAGAGTGAGCGTGCAATAGCTGAAGGATAGGCCCAAGGGGTACGTATATGCTCGCGTGGTGGATCCATGCGCGTTTACGTTGCCCGTTACCTATAACTTAAACACTTTAAGAGTGAAGACTATCTTCATAAACTAACACGAGTCATTTTAACCTTTTTTTCTCACTTACATCCTTCCTAGAAGATTACCCACGTGAAAATACTTCAAGTCAAGCATGCTAAACTTCTGAGTTCCGACAATTAAGGCAATGAAAAGGAAAGTGCACCTTGTTGACATAGGTAGATTTTTTTAAGTCTTTCTTAACCATAATATAATAACTTAAAATTAAAAAAAAAAAAATTGTTTCACATCGCTTATGTTGAGAAAGTGGGGAGTTGGACTCCATTAGAAAAGGCAAGCCACCCATATCGCTATTGAGACATGGAGAGCTACCTTAGTCATTCGTAGGTGACAAAAGGTCTACTAGGTTCCTCCTAGGGTGTCAAGGTGGCTTAAAACACGGACTCTCAACTTTATGATTCTCTGCTCTAACTCCTTAGACTTTCTTTGTAACGACTCAAATTTCCTATTAAAATCAAGGTTGCCACTACATACATGACGTATCTACACTGCGCAAGAAATTCATCTAAAACATTTCGTAATGAGGCCATGCACTTACACGTTCATACTAAAGTCATTAAGACCATATTATAATAAAATAAATAAACACGAAAGTAAATAAAACTAAGAAAGTAAAATCTTTGCCATGATCTACAAAAGAAAATGACATGAATGCATATACTCTACTTTTGGTCTCATGGTTGTCACTTTGATATTGTCATCCGTACAGAGGTGCCTTACCTTTACCTACAAAATAAGAGTAGCACGTAACTCAAGTATTTGTTACTATTGGGGTCAGAAAATGCATACACAAGCAATCGTCGAGAGACCTATCCTTTCATAAAAATATTTTATGACCTTGAATTCTGGCTAAAATTGGATGTGTAATACTTCTTTACACACGAGCAACGTATGCGCACATGGACTCACCAAGTGAGCGTATACATATCCCTTGGGCTTGTCCTTCAGCTAGTGCATGCTCGCGCTGTTGGAGCCATGGAAGGAAAGAAGCCCGCATGATATAATGGCGTAAATAGATATCATATTGTACACGTCCATACTTATCATAACAGTAAAGTATCTTGATGCACGTGTGCATGAGGTCCTCATAGTTTTAAATCATGACATAAACATGCAATGCAAGTCGTATATTCGTTCTTTCATGAATACATAGTGACATAACAATATTTCATAATCGTGCTAATATAGTATGAATAACATAACATATAGAGACATCGTGTATTATACAACATGGAAATCACAACCATATCCATAACATAATTAAACCTCTAATTTTACTTGCAACGCTCTAATTTGGCCAAACAATGGTCGTACTTATCCTAAATGCCTTTGAAAATGTCAAAATCGACTCTAAAAGGGTTACCAAGGGAACGTTAAATTATGTGTTTTGTGATTTAGAAGATCGATAAGAAAATCTCCAACCTCCAACTAGCAATATGAATGGTGTTATTAGTCTCTCCACTACTCTATCCACTTTAGTACCCGTACCGTCGAGTTTTCACTTTGGTACTTGTACCTTCGAGCTA
Source organism: Cucurbita moschata (assembly GCF_002738365.1). Taxonomy (NCBI): domain Eukaryota; kingdom Viridiplantae; phylum Streptophyta; class Magnoliopsida; order Cucurbitales; family Cucurbitaceae; genus Cucurbita; species Cucurbita moschata. Next base: position 393,420 of record NW_019268521.1, read on the forward strand.
GGCACAGGGCGGTTAGGATAGTGTGATAGGTGCCCTAACTTTGAGAACATGGCCAGGGGTCTCCTGAACGGGGTTACAGTGCTATAAACTCATCTCTGGGAGGGAGGCGTGAGACCACATAGGTTGACCCAGTAGTTAGCCACGTAGGAGGGATCACATCCCCAAACTTAGGTAACTTTATGGTCCTATGGGAATATCCACTATCTAACTTTAGTGGCCATGATTGGTAAGTTACTCCCCATTACCTTTCAGATGAATAGAAAGTTAGCACCATTTTGACAAGTAACTTCCCACCCTTTCGCCCACTCCAAAAAGGTGTAGAATTAAAATAATAAATAAAGTTTTCAAAGAAATGATCCATTTATAGTAACCCTATCATGCCCTTAACCTTATTTATAGTAACCTTAATCATAGGGAAAAGGGTGTTTACCATAAAATGGCCTTAACCTTATTCAAACAATCAAAAATGAGTTAAAAAGGGTTTAAAGCACTTTACCAAAAGGGCTAAAATCCTCATTAGTTGGTAGTTAATTAAGTTCGAACTTAATAGATATGACTTCTACTAGTTATGAGTAATCTGATTAGAGGTTGTTTGAGGTCGTGCTGATGTGTGGGTCTTCATTGATTAAAAGGTGGTGTTGGAGTCACACGGTAGCTAATTAAAGGGAAGATAATGAGTATATAAGTAAGGGATACTATCACCATTGGTATAAGATTTTTTGGGAAAACAAAAAGTAAAGCTATGAGAGCTTATATTCAAAGTGGACAATATCATACCATTGTGAAAGTCACTCATCCCTATCATTTGTATCGGAGTCATGCCCTTATCTTAAATGCTCACGTGTCGAACATTGAAGTTGTGTACCATACCATCATGGAGGTCCTCGTCCCTATCATTTGTATCGAAGTCATGCCCTTACCTTAAATGCTCACGTGTAGAACAAAGAAGTTATGTACCATACCATCATGGAAGTCACTTGTCCCTATCATTTATATTAGAGTCATGCCCTTATCTCAATTTAACCATGCCAATAGAATCCTCACGCATCGAACAAAGAAGTTATGAGCCTCGAAGATGTAGCCACAGTGAAGATCTGTGGTAAAGCTTTATTAGACTACCAAAGAAGAGGAGTTATCTAGATAGTGCTAGATAGATCATGAATTGTTGAAGTCCCACATTAACTAATTAACGGGAAGATCATGAATATATCGACAAAAGACACTATTTTTATTGATACGAAGTAGAGTATATGCTCAAAGTTAACAATATTATACCATTGTGAAGGTCACTTGTCACTGTCAACCGGGTCCCTTCTGGTTGCAACAATGGCTCAAACCGAGAGTCATTAGTTTTCCCCCAAATTTAAACCTAGTTTGATAATTTGGGAAGAATCCCAAAATTTAGAATTAAAAATATATTTCCCCAAATTTAATTAGAAATTTATTCTATTTACTAAATTGAAAATCTAAATTTTCAAATAAAAAATAAACAGATAAATCTACTTAAACTAATATCAACCAATCAAAATAGATATTAAAAAATTTTCAAGTTGTAAAGCTATATATATTACTTTTATATTTTATTCCCCTAAAAAAAATTAATAAAATATTATAAATAGGTGAAGCCCGACCAACCCAACCCTACGGGTAGGGTTGGGTTGGATTAGCATTTCGAGTTGGGTTATAATTATTCGGATACAATCTTTAAGTATTTAGACGGATAGGAGAATCACCCTGACAAACCCATTAATACGGATAAATTCTTAATATATTTATATATTTTTATTTGGCTCGGGTCAATTGAAAGGTTTTGTCCCATGAAATCGAAATCGAACTGAATCAGTTGGGTTGAGTTACCAGCTCAACAAACCCAAACTTTTTTTGTTGTAAAAAAAAATCCTTCAACCCAATTGGGACCGGGACCATGTACACCCTCATGTGAAGTTTCAATATTTGCCAAATAAACATAGGTTCATGTTCCAAAAAAAAAAATATATATATTTTAGTGTCCTAGAAATTTGGAAACATGCTGCTTAATTTGCTAAAAAAATCATAATAAATAAATTGAATTCCTTGTTTGGAGGAAAAAGAAGAACACCCAAATAAAAAAAAATTAAGGGGTGGAAGAGGAAGATGCCCTGAAGAACAGAGAGAGAGGGAGGAGCGTCAAAATTCCGATGAGTTCGCCGTCTTCCGCCATTACTCTTCGAGATCAGACGGTGAATAATAGCCATTGATGATCCATTTACAGAGCTCCTCCGCCACTGAAACCCTTCTTCATCAATTTGCCGTAAAGTTCTCACAAATTCCCTGTTTCTGTGTTCTTTAGATTCTCTGATTTCTCCCTTTATTCAGGAGCGATTATCTCAAATTTCGTTCAAAAAACCAATGCTCAGATCTGCGTTGATCATTTGTGTCATTGAGTGAAATTCAATGATTGGTAATCGAAAAACGACGTAACAGTGTTCTTTTGAATTCTCCTTCTCATCCTGTGAAATTTTGGGGGAAATCTGTGGTTCGATCGATTAATGGCAGCTTCAAGGAATGTGGTGGGGCTGAAGGATGAGGAGAAGCTGAAGGAAGAGAACTCGACGGCTAAGAAGGCTAAATTTGAGAGGTTTCCATTGTCGAAGTGGGAGGTAGCGGCGGCTTTTGGCATCTTCCTTGTCTGCTCCACTGGCCTCGTTTGTGTGTATATGACGATGCCCTCTGCAGAATACCAGAGCGTTAAGATCCCACGAACGCTTTCGGATCTTCGGATGCTTAAGTATGTGTTTCTCTGTTCAGCCCTTTTCGTTTTAGAACATGTTACGATATTTCATTGCCTCCCTTCTTCTTGTGCTATATAGTATTTTTGAACTGATTGTTGATTTGTTGTGAATTTGGAAGAGGAAATGTAGATTGAGGGTTGTTGTTTTCTTTAATTCAAGTCTTTGATTGTCTTTGGAACATGAGAGGGGGTATGGAATTATGTTTGGAGTTCTGAATGATGAGGATAGTTTCTTGCTTACTTAGAATGGTTGAGGGACACTTCATGGGGTTTCATATCTCGGATTGAAGGATGAAGAACTCTTGGAATTGAAGAATTAGTTTGAGATTGCTTTTCATCGGTGCATATCATGGGTTAAATGTGTGAAAATGAGGTTAAAGGATTGAATATGACCGAACCTATCAACTTAAGCTTTTGGTTTTGGGCTAGTTTAACCTGGTATCAAAGTTAGGGGGTGAGATCTTACATCGGTTGGAGAGAGGAACGAAGTATTCCTTATAAGGGTGTGAAAACCTCTCCCTAGTAAACGCGTTTTAAAAACCTTGAGGAGAAACTCGAAAGGGAAAGTTTAAAGCGGCAATGTCTGCTAGTAGTGAGCTTAGGCTGTTACAAATGGTATCAGAGCTAGGTTATCGGGCGGTGTGCCAACGAGGATGTTGGGCCCTTAAGGGGGGTGGATTGTGAGATCCCACATCGGTTGGAGAGGTGAACAAAACATTCCTTATAAGGGTGTGGAAACCTCTCCCTATTAGACGCATTTTAAAAACCTTGAGGGGAAGCTCGGAAGGGAAAGGCAAAAGAGGACAATGTCTGCTAGCGGTGGGTCTGGGCTGTTACAAATGGTATTAGAGCTAGGTTATCGGGCGGTGTGCCAATTAGGACGTTGGGACCCCAAGGGGGTAGATTATGAGGTCCCACATCTGTTGGAGAGGTGAACAAAACATTCCTTATAAGGGTGTGGAAACCTCTCCCTAATAGACGCGTTTTAAAAACCTTGAGGGGAAGCCCGAAAGGGAAAGGCAAAAGAGGACAATGTCTGCAATCGGTGGGCTTGGGCTGTTACAAATGGTATCGGAGCCAAGTTACCGGGGGGTGTGTCAACGAGGACGCTGGGCACCCAAGGGGGTGGATTATGAGATCTCACATCGGTTGGAGAGGAGAACGAAACATTCCTTAGAAGGGTGTGGATAAACCTCTCCCTAGTAGATGCATTTTAAAAACCTTGAGGAGAAGCCCGAAAGGAAAAGTTCAAAAAGGACAACATCTACTAGCGGTGGGCTTGGACTGTTACGTAGGGGTCCTAAACTTGAATCACCTAATGTCGTTTACCTCTCGATTAATATCAAAAAATGCTTATTGAGTTTAGTAGTTTAACAAAATGTTCCAGCAAATTATTGTTATCTGTCGCTATTTCGAGTTAGTACCCGAACATTATAATATTCTCCATTGTTATTCTGATTTGTATATCTGTTTAATTATACTCCAGGGATCTCTTTGCAAATTATGCCAAAGATCATCCAGCACAATTCATTCTAGGTTATTGCTCCACCTACATATTCATGCAAACGTTCATGATTCCTGGAACAATTTTCATGTCATTGCTGGCTGGAGCTCTATTTGGTGTTATCAGAGGCCTTCTATTAGTTGTCTTTAATGCAACAGCTGGTGCATCCTCTTGCTTTTTTCTCTCCAAGTTGGTTGGAAGACCTTTAGTTTACTGGGTGTGGCCCGAAAAGTTGAAATTGTTCCAGGCAGAGGTACTTATTTACTGTGAGTTTTGTTTAAATTCGATTCGGTGACGACTCTCTAGTCACATCTAATCTCATGTTGGTTTGAAATCTTGGCTTCGATTATCCAGATAGCGAAGCATCGAGAAAAGCTACTCAATTATATGCTCTTTCTAAGGATAACACCGACGTTACCGAACCTTTTTATCAACTTGGCTTCACCTATTGTTGACATCCCATTTCATGTGTTCTTCTTGGCTACTTTAATTGGCCTTGTTCCAGCATCCTATATCACTGTCCGAGTAAGTTTCTATCATTGTAGATTTAAATGTCTTGTTCATATTGGGATTTGTTTTCCGTTATGTAATGAATATCTCTCAAGTCAGTTGTTCTTATATCGTTTTTATATTGCTTTCCTTGTAAATAATGTTGGAGAATACCTGAAATTTGAGTTTTCTTTGACACTTGAGATAAATGAATAGTTGAAATTTTAGTTTAGTGAATGCAGTGGATAAATGGCGGTTGTGTTGTGTCTGATGTTTTGGTTGATCTTATCCTTTATATAATTTGGTAACTGAGAGGCATGACTCCTATCACACCTTGGATTATCTTGGATTTGTCTATGTGATGGTTGATATAATTTATTTGATGTCCAAGTACCAATAGGAAATCAAAGCATAACTGTGAGATCCCATGTCGATTGGAGAGAGGAATGAGTGCCAGCGAGGACACTGGGCCTTGAAAGGGGGTGGATTGTGAGATCCCACATCAAATGGAGAAGGAAACGAGTGTCAGCGAGGACGCTAGGCCCCGAAAGGAGGTGGACTGTGAGATATCACATTGATTGGAGAGGGAAACGAGTGCTAACAAGGACGCTGGACTCAAAAGGGGGTGGATTGTGAGATCGCACATCGATTAGAGAGGGGAACGAGTGCCAACGAGGACGCTGGGTCCCGAAAGGGGGTGGATTGTGAGATCCCACAGCGATTGGAGAGGGAAACGAGTGTCAGCAAGGACGCTGGGCCCTGAAAGGGGGTGGACTGTGAGATCGCACATCGATTGGAGAGGGGAATGAGTGCCGACGAGGACGCTGGGCTCGAAAGGGGGTGGATTGTGAGATCGCACATCGATTGGAGAGGGAAACGAGTGTCAGCGAAGACGCTGAGCCCTAAAGGGGGGTGGATTGTGAGATCGCACATCGATTGGAGAGGGAAACGAGTGTCAGCGAAGACGCTGAGCCCTAAAGGGGGGTGGATTGTGAGATCCCACATCGATTGGAGAGGGGAACGACATCGATTGAAGAGGGGAACGACATCAATTGGAAAGGGGAACGACATCAATTGGAAAGGGGAACGACAACAATTGGAAAGGGGAACGACATCGGTTGGAAAGGGGAACGAGTGCCAATGAGGACGCTAGGCCTCGAAGGGGAGAGGATTGTGAGATTCCATATCGATTGGAGAGGGGAACGAGTGCCAACGAGGACGCTGGACCCCGAAAGGGGGTGGATTGTGCGATCCCACATCAATTGGAAAGAGGAACGACATTGATTGGAAAGGGGAACGAGCGCCAATGAGGACGCTAGGCCTCGAAGAGGAGTGGATTGTGAGATCCCATTTCGATTGGAGAGGGGAATGTGTATCAGCGAGGACGCTGGAAATATATTGAAGGGTTAGTGCCGGGCTAGCCGAAAATCAAAGAGATCCCACATCGATTGGAGAGGAGAACAAGTGGTAGCAAGGACGTTAGGCCTCAAAGGGGATGGATTGTGAGATCCCACATTGGTTGGAAACCTTAAAGGGAAGCCCAAAAGAGAAAACCCAAAAGAACAATATCTGTTAGCGGTAGACTTAGGCCATTACAATAATGTTTATTTTGTTATGTACGTTTATTATATGTGTATGTATATATATTATAATTATTTCTTCCCTCTACGAGTACCATATTTGGTGGAAATTTCCCCGACATTTGTTACATTTTACGTCGCTTTTTTTATTTATCAACTTCTTGCAAGATCTTACATTTACTGTGCTATTTTTTCATCTTGAAGATAATTATTTAACTGTTAATTCATTATCTTATTATCATCAGGCTGGACTTGCACTCGGAGATCTGAAATCAGTCAAGGATTTATATGATTTCAAAACTTTGTCTGTGCTTTTCTTTATTGGTTTCATCTCCATTCTGCCCACACTTCTAAAGAGGAAACGAGTATACGAATGAACGCAATTTTTTCGGGCTCTGTGTATGGATGGCTGCTATATCAGGTCTTTACGATCTCAAAATTTATTGTCAGTTATGTCAGCACTACCTTAGAAAACTTAACTGACATTTCAAAAATACATGTTTTCGACATTGGTCATGGAGGATAGTCTCAGCAGAGTGTACAGTTTATTCTATTTGCATTGCACAACACCTAGAACGATATCAGTGTCGGTCGTATTTGGCTTTTCGAGCCACATTCTGTCAAATATTTTAAAATTTATTGTCAGTTACGTCAGTACTACCTTAGAAAACTTAAACCGACATTTCAAAAATACCTGTTTTCGACATTGGTCATAGCGGATAGTCTCAGCAGAGTGTACATTTTATTCTATTTGCATTGCACAACACCTAGAACGACATCGGTTTTGGTCGTATTTGGTTTTTCGAGCCACATTCTGTCAAATATTCTCAAAATTTATTGTCAGTTACGTCAACACTACCTTAGAAAACTTAACCCACATTTCAAAAATACTTGTTGTCAACATTGGTCATAGCAGATAGTCTCAGCAGAGTGTACAGTTTATTCTATTTGCATTGCACAACACCTAGAACAACATCGGTGTTGGTCGTATTTGTCTTTTCGAACCACATTCTGTCAAATATTCTCAAAATTTATTGTCAGTTACGTCAGCACTACCTTAGAAAACTTAACCAACATTTCGAAAATACCTGTTTTGGACATTGGTCATAGTAGATAGTCTCAGCAGAGTGTCTAGTTTATCCTATTTGCATTGCACAACACCTAGAACAACATCGGTTTATGTCGTATTTGGCTTTTTGAGTCACATTCTGTCAAATATTCTCCATTGCTTAGTTTCTTCATCTTATATACCAACTCCCTCTTGTTTTCATTGTTTGTATAGATTGATATTGATTTCAAGTGCTCTGATCGACGATGCTCGTTGTGGTGATACCGTGGCGAGGTTCAGATGCAAAAAGGTGTACCATCAAGCTGTTATATAGCTCAAATTATACGTCGTTCGGTAGATGAATCGGCAGTTGTTTGGAGGGTTTAAAAGGAAAAAATAGGTGAAGATATCTTTATTCACATTAGGAGCTCACTGATTACACTGAATATAGGCTATATTTATTATATATACTATAGTTTTTGTTGCATTATATACTGAAAAAGCATACAGGGTTTAGTCAGGTTACAAACTGAAAACTAACTATACTTCCTTTTATATATAGATCTTTACATATCCCAATTATCATATTGGTTATATCTTACAGGTTGATATACTAAAATTAGACTCAAAAGAAGATTACAATGATTGGTGTGGACTGCAGATTGTGATGTGAAAGGAAGAAAAACAACATTTTGTGGTGGGGTTTTAATCTTTATTTTTGTAAATTTTTTTCGAGATTAATTGATATGTTCGAGTCCTCAAAGTCGGATTTTGAGGTTAATTTTTATTGTATCTCTATTGATAAAAGAAAATTCTTTGAATTTTAAACTTATTTAAATATATTTTGAAATAGTTTTATCGTGTAAATGATGTGGGATAGGTAGCTGGAATCGATGAAAACTCGATAATGCAAGACTGAAAAGGAAAAAATTTCAACACAATTGCATCCATTCCATTTGGGATCGTGCACCTTTTTGTAAATCTAACTTATTCTTGAAACAAACATGAAGATGTGGGACAGGTAGTTAGAATCAATAAAAACTCGATAATGCAAGATTGAAAAGGAAAAAATTCCAACTCAATTGCATCCATTCCATTTGGGATCGTGCACCTTTTTGTAAATCTAATTTATTCTTGAAATAAACATACACACTCAATTTCCAAAAATAAAAACACACCAAGCACTATTGGATTTGCTGTTAAAATATCGGCAGATGGTCAGTATCCCCAAAGAAATGAAATAATTAGGTTACATATGTATGTAGTCTGGGCTGTAAGGTGTTGGGTTAAGTCCCGCAACGAGCGCAACCCTCGTGTTTAGTTGCCAACCGTTGAGGTTGGAACCCTAAGCCAACTGTCGGTGATAAACCGGAAGAAAGTGAGGATGGCGTCAAGTCATTATGCCCCTTGTGTCCTGGGCGACACACGTGCTACAAAGTAATTTTTTGTTCCTTCATTGATTCTTGTGAATTCAAAGATCCAAAAAGAGGGATATCATTTGCTTACTTGTAAGCAAAGAAATAGTTGAAAGCTTTTAAAAACGAAATGGTGCAAGTGGTAAGAATTTATGCTACTCACAATCATTTTCAAACTCTCCATCTTTAATTTAAGAACTATGTCAATTTATGTACATTAATTTATTAGTTTATATTGCGTATAACATTATTCAATATTATGTAAAATATGCGAGGTAGAGATTCGAATCTCTAATTTATTGGTTGGATGTATGAATTTTATATGCATAAGCCTTGAAACATATTTTTATCTCAAGTAAATCATGCATCAATGTTCGGCCACACACTATCAAGTATATTCAATGTTCAATCTTGAAATTCGACTATGAATGGAAGCTACATACATGCATCAGTAATACGTCATTTGTGTATCATTAATGTATCGATAGTGTATCAACACTATATCTATATCCATAATATATCAAAATTTATTCAAAACGAAATTTAAATATAATACTATTATTAGTGTATCAATAGTATATTAACAAGTATTCATAATCAATTTCAAGTATAATTTTAGTGTATTGATAGTATACCATACCATTAACATGCAAATGATAGGCAAATTAATGATGTATCAATAGTAAAGTACAGTATATCATATCAATAATGAACAAATGCCATTGATTTACTCAATATAAAACGCATAATTAATAATTATATCAATGATGCATCAATAGGGAAGTGTATCAATAGTTAACGTATGTTTTTAGGGGTATTTTAGACTTTTCATTTCGAGCAATACTTTTTTGTTTAATCATACTTGCACATCCCCTCATATTAAGCTATAAGTTGGAAAGTTTCTAAGACTCCATATGAGCAATAAAATTCCTTCAAAATTGCAAAAGTTCCTTGAAAAATGGACAGAATGGTCACTAGCGATTATATGAGATTCGTTAACAGATGGAAACAATTGAGTTGAAACATTTGGATTCACAAGAACTTACATACAGAAAAGTGGGGATTTTGAGCAAGAAATAAGGATTAAGATCTTCAAACCTGCTGAATGAGTTCATAGTTCATCAGAATTTGTTTCTACGACTCAAGTGTAGCTGCTGGATAGTCTTGATATCCACTGATTTCCGTTATCCTAATCCGCGTATTTGGCTGTATCGTTCGGGTAAAACAGATTCGGAGATTATAAAGAGAAATGTGTACTCAAAAGAATTTTCTAAACTCATGCACATCAAACATTCCTATGATCTGTGAATCAGTTCCAGAAGTTTACAAAAGCTATGGAAGCAGTTGAATGACATGTGAAGGCAAACCCCAAGAACATGCTGCAAGATTGAAGAGAGAAAGAGAGTGGCAAAGACCGAGAAATACCTGACGGTGTCCGATGTTTCGTCGATAGTTTTTCTTTTTCTTGTACTTGAACACAATAACCTTCTTATTTAATCCCTGAATATATGAAATAAAAACAAGACAATCTAAGAAAAAGAAGCATTGTTCTATTTCATTCTGATGAAGAGGGGATGATCACCAAGTTAATGCATTACCTGCTCCTCGACAACGGCATGAACAGCAGCATTTGTCACTATTGGTTTTCCAATGTATGCCTGAGTCTTTGTTCCCACAAGCAAAACTTTGTTCAGAGTTATCTGAACAATAAGAAATTTAGAGAACTTTAAGATCGTTACAGTATCTATCATATAATTAGTTGCACATATATAGATGAGACATGACCGGTTTGTTATTACATAATAAACCCGATGTTCATTAGTTTGTAGAATATGATGAGATTCATCGAGCTACTCGATGAGGAATCTAAAAACTATAAACTAAATCAATATTCACACAGGAAAATATATGCGCACCACATGAATTTTGATCAATGATTATCGTTGTGAGATCCCACATTGGTTGGAGAGGGGAACGAAGCATTCTTTATAAGGGTGTAGAAACCTATCCCTAGAAGATGTGTTTTAAAAACCGTGAGGCCGATGGTGATATGTAACGGACCAAAGCGGACAATATTTGCTAGTGGTGGGTTTTAGCTGTTACAAATGGTATGAGAGCCAAACGCCAGACAGTGTACCAGCAAGGACGCTGGTCCCCCCAAAGGAGGTGGATTGTGAGATCCCACGTTGGTTGGAGAGGAGAATGAAGCATTCTTTATAAATGTGTAGAAACCTCTCCCTAGAAGACGTGATTTAAAAACCGTGAGGCTACCGGTGATATGTAACGGACCAAAGTGGACAATATCTACTAGCGGTGAGCTTGGGCTGTTACAACGTCTATCACATTTCTAAAGTCAGTTTCTTCATTCGATCCATTGTATTGAAAAGCTATTAACAATGAAATTCAGGAGAAATCACCAGAAAGACAACATAGAAGGTGTTCATTCAGAAAGTGAAGATGGAAGTTGGAAGCTAGACTTCATACTTTTCTCTAGAAGATGATTGGCAGTAAATTCCGTGATGAAAAAGAATAGAGAATCTCTCACAAAGTTAAATAAGAAGAAACTCAAGTTCTTCCTTTGATCATAAAAAGGTCACATTAAAGAAATTACTTATTTCTCAATTTGTGCATTTTATGCAACAAGAGGATTTTTTAGTTTTTGGGATAGGGTGGTTTCTTCAATTTTACATTGGAACTCTCTTTGCAATTCTTTTAGTAACTACCCAGTATGCTTATTTCTACCTATTAGAGTGCTTCTAACGATTTCAATAAATCCATTCCAAACTTATACAGTAAAGTGACACCTTCATAGTACATGAAGCAAGTCTTAAGCTACCTTATTGTATAACGCAAACTTGTAGGTCTCGAAACCATACACTTAACATCTTTGGACCAGGTCCATGTTATTTATCCTTCCGAAAACGATCGACAATTACAAAAACCAAAGCTTCTCTGAGATTTTAGCCACATCGAAGAAATGAGGACTAGAGGATTGAAAAAGATCAACTAATGAGAAAACTAAACTTACAAGGAAAGGTCAGATGACTTGAGAGTCCATGAATGAACGAGCAAAAATAGCTAGAGTTAGGGAAAAGACAAACTCTTTGTAACAAGCGAGAAGAATAACAGTCAAATCTTGAGATTCATGGTGAATTTGTCATAAAGAGGTCATCCAAAGAAATCTGAAAAAATATCCCCGATTATTTGATGAAGTCTGAAACAGAATCACAGCTAGGAGTATATTTCACTCTAAAGGGAAAAAATTTAGGCTATGACGAAGCTCCTACCAAGTTGTCAATGACGCAGGACACTGCCTGTGAGATCCCATATCAGTTGGGGAGGAAAACAAAGCATTCTTTATAAGGGTGTGAGAACCTCTCTCTAGCAAATGCGTTTTGAAAAGCTCGAAAGGAAAAGCCCAAAGAGGATAATATCTGCTAGTGGTAGGCTTGGGCCGTTACACTGCCTCAAGATCAAGCTCTATCACCACTACTCAGGAATAACTTTTCTAAATTATCCAGACATTTCTACCAAACCCAACAACATTCTCTTGGTCTAATCAATTCTCTTACCATCTCACACTTTTTCCCCTTGATGTCCAACAGATAGCATGCCATGGTGCCAAGCAGCAACACCCTTCACAAAATAATATGAAGCACTCCTTCAAATCTCAAGCTCAAAAACTATCCTCATAATACTAACATTTAAAAGTAAAAATGGTTCTCGTGAGATCCCACATCGGTTGGGTAGGAGAACGAAACACCCCTTATAAGAGTGTGGAAACCTCTTCCTAGCAGACACGTTTTAAAAACTATGAAGGAAAGTCCAAATAGGACAATATTTGCTAGCGGTGTGCTTGGGCTGTTACAGTTCTTCTATGCCGTTAGTCATGGCATCCATATCTCAAACCCCACATGAATAAGTCAAATATTTCGTAACAAGTCTTTGTTCAGACTAACTAATTTAAGCACGCTAAATATGAACACCATATTATATTTGACACATGCTGAAACCAATTTTCACTAACAGAAGAAAGCTTAGGTAACGATTACCCAAATACATTTCCACGAAATTTCCTTCAAAGTCACTCCAAGAGAACTTCACATGAAGGAATATCAATATACAATACATAGATTAAACAACAATGAAGGTCACTGTTCAGCAGAATCCAAACAATGGAAGAACACTCTAATCTCCATAAATGTAATATAATCTAACACTCAACTCAGATACACAAATAACCATTTAACGAGTAGAATATTAAGGATACCTACCTTATCATTGACGTTAGCCCCTTTCAGCCTCTGTGTATGGATATAACGCCCTGGAAATACTATATATTGGCGGGATCCAATCTATTGAAAAAATCCACACACAGGCCATATTATGAACGTGAGTCCCAGTACAAAAATCGATTGTAGTAGCTTGAACAGAAAAAGAGGAGCCGAAATCAAAAAACGCAAGAAGTTTGTAGCGAAATTAAACACTAACCATAACAACCGCGAAGATTTCCTCGCGCTTGGGGGCCTGTTCCGAGGGGACTTCAACGATTTGGGAAGCGGCAGGCTCAGAGTCGATTACAGCCGCTTCGGACTCCGATGACTTGAGGACGAAGGACAATGCAGGGCGGGAAGAAGGAGAGAGTTTGAATGAAGATGAAATTGGTGTTGATAATGGTGTATTCTGCTTGGTGGAGACACGGCAGTGAGTGGCGAAGTTGGCGCAGAGGGAAAGAGTTAGAGACGCCATTACAGAGACCTCTTCAAGGTCCTCTTCGTCTACTAACTATGGTTCGTTCTTGTTTTCGCCATGGCTCGGCTGTTTTGAACTCCAGGCTTATCCTATCCTCTTTTCTAATTGTAAAAGACTATTATACCCCCCAACCTCTTTTTTATGCTGCGCAATTACATTTTTACCCTCGTAATTTGGTTGGATGTGTCCATTTTCAAAAAATTTGGAATTCATTCTTGTGCGGTAATAATTGTCGATCCCTTAGAACGCACTTGCTCGAGGTTCGTAAAAGGTTACGTATTGTAAATATAAGAGACCCCACTATTGGGACCGAAAAATGCAAACGTATACAAGCGTAATTCTTGTTGTTCATTTCGAGTTGGACCTAAAACCAGGTCTTTTCTTATGCTCGGGATGTGTATCAAATTCATATACAAAGTTCGATGTGCAACACTCCTGTATACACAAAACTCACCTGGCTCACATCACTTTCTTACTTCGTGGGCCTTATTGGGTAAGTATCACTTTCATTGGTAATTGATATCAATTTTATATGCACGATCATACACTATGGTTCATTTCTCACTTCGTTCATGAATCTATTGGATTCATTTCGTTTATCTCCAATATTGGTACATGAATCATCTTGATTCATGGATGAGCATTAATGTTGTTATGTCTATATAAAGGTTTGTCTAGCATTGGTAAGAGACATAGAGTCAGTGTCATTTTGTGTTTTCCTCTTGATTCATGTATGAGTATTAATGTTGCTCTGCCCAGCATTGTTAAGAGACATAGAGTTAGTGTCATTTTGTGTTTTTCTAGAGGCACTTTGTAAGTAAGACTTTGTAGTGTGACTCAATACTTGCACTTGCACCTTTTATTATTGTTCTCTAATCTGGTAAAGTGATCCTATACGGTTGATTTACTAAGTTTCTTCTTCGTAAATTCGAATTGTGTAGCCAATGGTAGCTTCGATGCATTATAATTACTAGAGCTATTTGCACATAAAGTTGCACTAAGTAAAATAGAACCATTATGATTCGAACATTCAACTCAGTATGAACGAGTACCATAAAATGCATGAAAGTTAAAATATGCAATCAGTCTTTGCGAGGGGTATAACAAAAAGAGAAAAAGTTTACCCGTTATGGAGACTAAAGAGAGAAAAGCGGCATGCAAGAGAGAAACAAGACAAAGAACGCGAGAGAATGCTATTGAGATCAAATTTTTTGTGAGAGACTAAGTGTCGAGAGATTTGTATTTTGGCGTGAAGATGTGAAAGAGAGAAGAAAGCAGCAAGGCTGTGAGAGAAAGACTGAGAAAGTAAGACAAAAGTTTGTATGACTTTAGTTAGAGACAAGACAAGACTATAGCAATGAGTTATGGGCTTTGACTTTGGGCCTCTCGGCTTCAATTTCTTTTTTTTTTAATATTTTCGGTTGGGCCGAGTTGACCCAATCATTTTCTTTTGAAACCCGAACCCAACCCAAATCAGATCGGGTTCAAAAAAATGGACCCAACCCAAACCCGAAATCCAACACAACCCAACTTGACCCTTATATTTCGGGTTGGGTTGGGTTGAGTTCTCGGATTTTCAAGTTGGGTGTACACCCCTAAGTGTGAGAGTGAGAAAAACACTTCTAAACATTTCAAATTGTTTCAATGTATAAACTCCTCTCGATAGTGGCATAGGCATTCAAATGGCTAGAAATGCTCTCAATAAAGGTAAATTTGAGCTTCACCTAAGGCTTCTTCGGCTCCTATTTCAAAATTATCTTCAATATATAAGGCTATTGAATTGTTAATTTGTTATATTTAGGGATGTTTAGGATCAATTCTGAAGAATCAGGTGAAGTTCGTTCCATGAATGGGTAATAAATTTGATGTTACTGAATGTCATAGATAAAGTTGGACCACTACAAGCATAATTAAGCTACTACCGACCAAGGAAAGTTTAGGGACATCCGCTTAGGCTAAGTAAGTTGACTTCCTGTTCGTACACCTATGCGTTAGGTTGGATGAAATAAATGAAGCATGAATATCTCGTAACTGTAGCCCTCTACGTGATATTATTTGATGTTATACTGTTCTTGTGAATTTTTTTGAGGTATATACCTCCGAAATTGTTGATCATATTATTCTATTGTTAAAATTACGTTTATGTCCTATGAGTTACTCTGATGTACCATGTATGATGCGCGTGTATGAAATACCACAAATATGTAAGCACGTCTCATAGGGAATTTACGTCATGATAAGTATGGAAGTATTATGTGCATCATTACATAGAACCATGATTTTAAATATGGGACTTTGTGCATGTTATAAATCACACAAGCGTGAGTTACTTCTCCATTATGTTACGTACAGAAGCTTACACCATGATATTATACACACTCCTTTCTTTTCCCTTGGTTTTCGTCTGCGTGAGTATGTGTTAGCCCATAGTCAAGCCTATGTAGTACATATACAAGCCCGCCTAGTAAGTTCACCAATGTGTGCATGAACCGTGTGTAAAGAAATATTATGCATTCAACCCTAGTCAGAAAACAAAGTGGAGGTCAAGGAAAAACATGAAAAGTAAAGCTCACTAGTCATGAAGCATGCCACATGTGTTTGCAATTTCCGACCCCATCAATAGGGTCAATAACTAAGTATTTTCGAATACTAATCCCATATTTAACATTTTTTTTCCAAATAAAATAAGAACCCCATGTAAGGATGATTAAGAACCCCAAGCATATGACTACTGGGAAGATCAACCAGGTAGTATTCCGACACACGTTGCAGACCACTTGCCACCACATTTCACTGTCTCCCCCTCCCAAGAGACAATGGAGGCAATACAGGAGCAAACGTCATTCCTTCATGCTTCATTTAGCAATACACAGGCAACGTGTTCGAGGGGTTTCCCAATCACATCATGCCACCAAATACACGACATCCAAGAGTGCAAGCAACTGAAACGCATTTCGCAACAAGTCATGCAAAGGTTGAAGCGATACACGAAGCTGGCTTCTAAGTTCATCATGCACCCAATAAAGGGTGGTGATAGAAAGGGATTAACAAGACTCAATGTTACCGGTGCATGATGTAATCTATGCAAGAACTGATGGACTAAGGTCACTCAAAATACTGATCAAGTACTCTATAAATGTCAAGAAGTAATTAGGACAACGGCTTCCAAAGGCAACTGATATTGTGAGAGGAGAACAAAACATAAGGGTGTGTAACCCTCTCCCTAGCAGTGATTTAAAAACCCTGAGGGTCTGAAAAAAATCCAAAGAGGACAATATCGGCTAACAATGAGCTTGTTGTTACAAATGGTATTAGAGCCATACATTGAGTGATGTGCCAGAGACTGAGCCCCAAAGAGGGTGGACACGAAGCGGTGTGCCAATAAAGACATTGGGCCCCGAAGGGAGGTAGATAGAGAAGTCTCACATCGATTGGAGAAGAGAACGAGTGCCAACAAGCACACTAGCCCCAAAGGGAGGTGGATTGTGAGATCCCACATCAATGAGGAGGAGAACGAAACATTCTTTATAAGGGTGTAAAAACCTTTAACAGACATGTTTTAAAAACTTTTGAGGGAAAGCTCGAAAGGGAACTTAGGCTGATAAGCAGCGTAAGATGCCAGCTTACACATCGCTCTCCTATAAGAACTGAACTCATCTTGCAGTTTTCTAAAATCAAAACGAGCTTTTTCGGCACGATTTCTTCGGCCTTATTTAACTCAATAATCAACAAACATGCTAGAAATCCACAAGCAATGTAAGGAAAATTCAAAGTCCTCTCATTAAAGAACTTAAAGAATAGATAAGGCATAATTTAAAGCAAAAATCAAAATCAAAATCAAAAGCTCATCATCATGAAGCTATGGGATGTAGTTTCTGCACTTCAACAGTTAGCCAACTATACAAATTACATAACCTAGGCAGCAGCATCATCCCCCTGTCAGTTTGCTAACGATTTGTCTTTTATTCCAAACGCGTCGGCCAAGTTGAAGTTCAAGTTGTTTCTCATAGTTCTACTTCTCCCGACGCCCCCGTCGCCCTTCCTCATCATTGCAGCAAACTCCTCATAGTCGATACGACCATCCTGCAAAGGAAAAGATAGAGAATATAACAGTCGTTCGGGTTCGAGAATGTTTTTTGCAGTACTTTTGGAAGAACAGATGACATTGTTCTAGAAATGAAAACAAATGGAATTCTTTACAAGCAATTTGATTCATGTATAGATGAAGAAACAGATATAGTATCAGCATATAATCGTTATTCTAGAAATATATAGGAAGATATATGCAGCCTAGGCTAATGGTCCATCGTCACGAATCCCAAGAAGGCTTTATTATCGAACCCAAAGAAACCCGGGTTTTTTCTTTTTAAGAATTAAGCTTATAAGCACTACGTCTACCTATGAGTTTAAAAACTAAGAACAAAACAGCAGTTTTTTAAAAACTTGTTTCGGTTTATTCGGAACGTGGCTAAGAATTCAAATGTAATCTTGAGAAGGATGAAAACCCATGATACAAAAAATACCGACCGTCACAATCGCACTTTTTTTGTTAGTGGACTTTTGCGATTGTGCGGCACTCACTCCCAACACTGAGTGAGTCAAGCCAACTTGAGTTCATGTCGCCTGTGGCCGGGCAACGTATGCTCAAGCCTTTGGTCCCATTTTGAGAAAGTTTTAAAAAACGGGGGCAAGGAGATTTTTGAAAGAGAGTTTAAAAGCAAGGTTGAAAGAAAGATTGAAAACAGGGTTATATGACTACAAGCAAGAAGGCAACACAACGACTTAAATAACATATAACTTTCCGAGCACGGAGCAAAGGTTATATTGAGAAAGATGAACACTCATGGTAAAAAAAAAAAGGTGAGAAAACAAGTACAATTTTCAAGACACCAACTTTCACAATCGCACTTTTCTTGTCAGCAAACTTTTACGATTGTGCGGCACTCACTCCCAACACTAAGTGAGTCAAGCCAACTTGGGTTCACATCACCTACGGCCGGGCAACATACGCTCAAGCCTCTGACCCCATTTTGAGAGGAAGGTTTTAGAAAACAGGAGCAGAGAGATTTTGAAAGAGAGTTTGAAAGCAAGGTTGAAAGAAAAATTGAAAACAGCGTTATATGACTATAAGCAAAAAAGGCAACACAACAGCTTAAATAGTATATAACTTTTCGAGCACGGAGCAAATGTTATATTGAGAAAGATGAACACTCATGGTCAAAAAAAAAAAAAGTGAGAAAATAAGTACAATTTTCAAGACACCGACTTTCACAATCGCACTTTTCTTGTCAGTAGACTTGCGATTGTGCAGCACTCACTCCCAACACTGAGTGAGTCAAGCCAACTTGGGTTCACATCGCCTACGGCCGGGCAACGTATTCTCAAGCCTCTGGCCTCATTTTGAGAAGGTTTTAGAAAACGAGGGAAGAGAGATTTTTGAAAGAGAGTTTAAAAGCAAGGTTGAAAGAAAGATTGAAAACAGGGTTATATAACTACAAGCAAAAAGGCAACCAACGGCTTAAATAGTATATAACTTTCTGATCACAGAACAAATGTTATATTGAGAAAGATGAACACTCATGGTAAAAAAAAAAAGTGAGAAAAAAAGTACAATTTTCAAGACACCAACTTTCACAATCGCACTTTTCCTGTCAACAGACTTTTACGATTGTGCAGCACTCACTCCCAACACTGAGTGAGTCAAGCCAACTTGGGTTCACATCGCCTACGGCCGGGCAACGTATGCTCAAGCCTCTGGCCCCATTTTGAGAAAGTTTTAGAAAATGGGGGCAGAGAGATTTTTGAAAGAAAGTTTAAAAACAAGTTGAAAGAAAGATTGAAAACAACGTTACATGACTACAACAAAAAAGGCAACACAACGGGTTAAATAGTATATAACTTTCCGAGTAGGGAGCACACGTTATCGGGAGAAAGACGAAAACTCATGGTAAAAAAAGTTTCAAAAACCAAACGATTATCAAACGAAGATTCAAATAGGTCCTATCTGTATATGCAATAAATAAGTTTCTTCGAAATCTTGCAGACAACTCCAAAGCCAGAAATGTACCACAACAGAATTAAAATGAGTGACAAAAGAAATAGTAACAGTGTTGTTCTAAGCAGAAAATGCAGTTGAATAAACCAAGAACATGAAGGCAGTGATGAACAAAGCAAAACTAAGAAATGAAGACTTACATTATCTTGATCAATTTCATTGATTATCTCATCCAAATGGACATCGCCCAAACCGAAGTCCTTGCAAGCCTGTTGAAGCTCATCAGTGGTGATATAACCGCTACCATCTTTGTCAAAATAGGAGAAGGCCGCGACTAAATTATCCTCTCGCTCGATCTTATTTAGGTGCAACGTAGCTGCAAGGAATTCACCATAGTCTAAGGTTCCACTGTTGTCTATATCAGCCTGTCCAGAGATGAGGCAGCAACAAAATACAGGTTAACAATTAGAATCTGTAGAGAAAAGTATATATGGTTATGTTAAGTTTAATTATCGCTAAATATTTAGATTATAATCAGCCTCCGTCGTCGAACGCCCCTATTTAAATGTTTATATGAACAACCAAACAATGATTTGGTATAATGTGGTATGAGGTAGGAAACAATGAGTATCTACCGCCTCCATAAGAGACTTGATATCAGATTCCATGAGTTCAGAGCCCACTTTTTTCAACCCCTCTTTAAGCTCTTCAAATGTTATTGAGCCACTGTTATCAGTGTCGATCATTTTGAACAATTCCTTCAAGCCACCAATTTCCTCTTCAGACAGTCGTTCTGCTATGACCTGCATCAACCAGGTGGTTTAAAGGTTTGAGAAATGCACATTTCCATGAGAAAAATGTAATAATAGATGACAACTTTGATTAGAGATTAAAATGAGAGGCATAGAGCTATAATATGGTTAACAGGCTTTCATACTTAAATCTATGAACAAATATTTTGTGATGTGATTCGAAGTAGTGAGGTTAATAAGGGCACTTACACGAACTAGGAGTTCGAGAGTCCCATTCTCTCCACAAAAGTGTATAACCAGAAGCAAAAAGAGCTCGATCTATGCATGACGAAGTTCTTTTAAGCACACGCTTGAAGTAGTACCAATGGATTCAAACTGACTACCTTTCTAACTACTTTTCCCTGATAAGCTCTTACACTCCCTCCCAATCATTGGTATTCTATTCAAAAGAAGTATATTTATTATTGATTGTGAGATCCCACGTCGGTTGGAGAGGGGAATAAAACATTTCTTTTAAGGGTGGAAACTTCTCCCTAATAGACGCGTTTTAAAACCTTGAGGGGAAGCCCAGAAGGGAAAACTTAAAGAGGACAATACCTAATAGCGGTGGGCTTGGGCTGTTACAAAAGGTATTAGAGGCAGACAATGAGTGGTGTGCCAACGAGGATGTTGGTACCCCAAGGGAGATGAATTATGAGATCTCACACCAGTTGGAGAGAGGAACGAAACATTCCTTATAAGGGTGTGGAAACCTCTCCCTAATAGACGCGTTTTAAAACCTTGAGGGGAAGCACAAAAGGGAAAGCCCAAAGAAGACAATATCTACTAGCGGTGGGCTTGGGCTGTTACAAATCGTATCAAAGGCAGACAATGAGTGGTGTGCCAACGAGGATGTTGGTACCCCAAGGGAGGTGAATTATGAGATCTCACACCAGTTGGAGAGAGGAACGAAATATTCCTTATAAGGGTGTGGAAACCTCTCCCTAATAGACGCGTTTTAAAACTTTGAGGGGAAGCACAAAAGGGAAAGCCCAAAGAAGACAATATCTACTAGCGGTGGGCTTGGGCTGTTACAAATCGTATCAAAGGCAGACAATGAGTGGTGTGCCAACGAGGATGTTGGTACCCCAAGGGAGGTGAATTATGAGATCTCACACCAGTTGGAGAGAGGAACGAAATATTCCTTATAAGGGTGTGGAAACCTCTCCCTAATAGACGCGTTTTAAAACTTTGAGGGGAAGCACAAAAGGGAAAGCCCAAAGAAGACAATATCTACTAGCGGTGGGCTTGGGCTGTTACAAATGGTATCAAAGGCAGACACAGAGCGGTGTGCCAGCGAGGACGTTGGGACCCCAAGGGGGGTGGATTGTGAGATCTCACATCGGTTGGAGAGAAAAACGAAACATTCTTTATAAGGGTGTGAAAACTTTTCCCTAATCGACACGTTTTAAAACCTTGAGGGGAAGCACAGAAGGGAAAGCCCA
>NW_019268521.1:415325-433300 GCF_002738365.1 Cucurbita moschata
ATTCCTTATAAGGGTGTGGAAACCTCTCCCTAATAGACGCGTTTTAAAACTTTGAGGGGAAGCACAAAAGGGAAAGCCCAAAGAAGACAATATCTACTAGCGGTGGGCTTGGGCTGTTACAAATGGTATCAAAGGCAGACACAGAGCGGTGTGCCAGCGAGGACGTTGGGACCCCAAGGGGGGTGGATTGTGAGATCTCACATCGGTTGGAGAGAAAAACGAAACATTCTTTATAAGGGTGTGAAAACTTTTCCCTAATCGACACGTTTTAAAACCTTGAGGGGAAGCACAGAAGGGAAAGCCCAAAGAAGACAATATCTACTAGCGGTGGGCTTGGGCTGTTACAAATGGTATCAAAGGCAAACACAAAGCGGTGTGCCAGCAGGACGTTGGGACCCCAAGGGGGGTGAATTGTGAGATCCCACATCGGTTGGAGAGAAAAACGAAACATTCTTTATAAGGGTGTGAAAACTTTTCCCTAATCGACGCGTTTTAAAACCTTAAGGGGAAGCACAGAAGGGAAAGCCCATAGAGGACAATATCGGCTAGCAGTGGACCTGGGATTTACCGAATAACTTTGTTACCGAAGCCCAAAGAGAAACATGAAGTCTAACAAGGGACCAAACATTAAGATCTTTTCATCCCTCTAAACATTCTATTATTCCTCACACTTCAAAGACCCCACAAAATAGCACAAACTCCAACTTTCCACAAAAACAGCCCTCTATCATAAAAAGGCAAGTGGAGAAGAAACTCCTTGATCATCTTTCTACAAACCCGAAAAACTGAAAGACCTCGACGACACACACGCCTCAAAGAAACAACTGCAAACCCATGTTTTAAAAGCCTAAATGCAGCTTTGAGGCTTTGACGTTAGAACGGTAGTCAACCATACAGGACAGAGTTAGAAACTTGCGTGATATCTTTTGCATAAACTTCAAACCCATTAATAGAAGCTCTGAAAGAACCATCACCAGCAAAGAAATGAATATTCTCCTCATGCAAGCCAGACTGCTCCCTATGAACAATCACTGAAATTAAATCCTTAGAACTCAAGGACACAGAACTTATAGAACATATCATGTTCAAGTAAGGTCGTCGCTGAAAACGCCAACCAATTTATGACTGAAAATGAGTGTTTCCCATGCACAACCTTGCACCGAGAATGGAAGAGGATGAGGAGTTTCCTGGTCATGATCTTGAGATTGAATCCACACTACTCATGCTAACGTCAAATTCACATTAGAATCAACACATTGAGTGAGAATAAAATTAGTAGTAGGATCTTTAGTTAAGCCGATGACTAGATTTGCCAGGATTGAGAGTTAAAGTATGCGGAGGGTCTGATGTTGTTAAAGCAACTTGCTATACAAAGGGGGCCAAGAGTTTTGAACACATTCCTTCAATTATATTAGGATTCAAAGTATCGTCCTTGAGATTTGATATGATGGGCCTTCGTTTTCGAGTATAGGACAAAGGATATCAATCGAGTATTGTCCTCTGGCATAGATAAAATATCAATCCGATCATTGTTCAAGGATCCAAAGGAGTAACGCCCTGGCCTGCACAAAGAATGATCCTTCTCGCGAAAGGAGGGTGGGGAAGGGACTCATCTATTATCTCTATACAACCTCCATGCCTACTCATTGGGAATGAATAGAAGAATCCAAGAGCATACAAAAAGACAAGCCCTCAAAAGGAAGCCCTCCTAAATGAAAGGTCTACAATTGTGCAAAATAGAACCTATAGAATAATTACAAAAGTTAAAAGAGAAACATGAAATCTAATGAGAGACCAAACATCTGAAGGATCCCTCTACAAACCTCTAAACATTATTATGTCTCTCACCCAAAGATCCGACGAAATAGCACACAACCCAAGAAGCCATGAAATCATCCCTCTTCACGAGAAGGCAGATGGAGGAGGCTCTGATCATATCACTAGTATCCTTACGACGACAAGCATGAAACTGAATGTCTGAAAGAAGCAACTCCAAACAGATATCACTAGTATCTTCATCTGATAGAGAGTGCAATAGAACGTGCCAACTAGCAAGGGCAACTTTCTCGAAAACTTATCCGAAGTGTTAACTCGTCCATGTAAAACCTACCAAGTAAAGAATTTAACCTTCTATGGAATCTTTATCGTCCAAAGAGTAGATAAAACAGACTAATGGGAGAAGGGTTCTACAAACAACGAAAGTAGGATTTACAAGAAAAACCACCTGAATGGTCAGGACTCCAAACATGGACACCCCTTATCCCAATCCTAAAATCGAATTGCTCAAGCAATCAATGATAGGAGAGAGGAAACATCCACCGCTTCTCTACCAAAAAAACGAACAAAGTAAGTGTGATGTCGCACATTGGTTGGGGAGGAGAACAAACCACCATTTATAAGGGTGTGGAAATCTTCCCCTAACAAACGCGTTTTAAAGCCTTGAGGGGAAGCCCGAAAGGGAAAGTCCAAAGAGGACAATATCTACTAGTGATGGATCTAGATCGTTACAGTAAGCCAAAAGAAAAGAAAAGAAAACAGAGCTCCCTGACCAGACTAGGAAATCACCCACCAAACAATCTTTAAAGGAGGACAAATTATAGAGACGAGGAAACGTAGGGTAGGGTCTATCCCCCACCAACTGTTCCTCCTAGAAATATGTTTCCTTCCTCTCCCCACCACACAATGGACAAGGTGAGAGAAAAAGAGGATCTCATAACGGATAACTTTCCGTAGATTCCAATATGTGTCCTTACTCCACCCAACCATTCAAAAGGGTGAGGACCATACTTGCTAGCAATAATCCTATGCCAAAGTCTTAAGCTCTAGGGGAAAGCATCAAGGTCATTTAGCCAAGGGCTTCATTGCGAGTCCTTAAATTCCCAATTTCTATCCACACAGGCTTCTCAACAACCTTCCATCTCACCAAATGCTCCCTTACCTTCTTCAACCCCTTCCAAAAAAATTGCACATAAGCTTCTCAATATTTTTACAAACCAAGCAAAGGGCTCTAAATAGGGAGAAATAGTAAATGGGAATGCCACTCAGAACAGAGCAAATAAGAGTTAATCTACCTGCTTTAGAAAGAAACAAATTCCAAAAAGAAATGGCCTTCAAGTTGATTCCCAAATGGATACCTAAGTAAGGGAAAAAAGCCTAAATCACAACCCACAAACAAAGCCCCTATACATTGATGTAGGAAAAAAGGACTCGAAATGGGAATGGGAATGGAGAAGAGAGGTGAGAGCGGTAGCGCATAGTATTTCACTTCTACTACTTTCTTCTATATTCTACGTTTTCTTACTTGCTGGCATTTTTCCATCTCAATTGTTTATATCCTACTCCTAAACATTGATGTCATTGTCTCAGCATGATGTATCCAAAAGCAGTGAGACAGATCCGAATTTGATGCATCCAAAAGCAGTGAGACAGATCCATATATGAAATTCATACCACACCGTAAATGAGTAGTTCATCAGATTCTATGGAGAAAAACAAACTCTACACAGAATTAATCTTACACGTAGAGCCATCTTCTTCAGCTTATTCATTGCTGAGAACTGCTTTAGCCGAGACAAAACTGCAGAGTCGATAGGCTTGTCAGGGGCAACTGTGTCATCTACAATCCATGGGTGACCTTGACGCCAAAAAGAACTCCATCCATGTTAGTCAGAAGCAATTATATAAAAGGGTCGATGTTGTTTGAATGGAAACAACATTGTTCTTACAAAAGTGTCTAAAATCACTTACAAAGAACTTCATGAGCAGAGATTCTCTCCTTTGGATCCCTTTCGAGCATTTTCCTAATTAAATCTTTAGCACTATCTGAAATGTTGGGCCATGGATCAGAGTTGAAATCTAGCTTACCGTATAAAATCTGTCTGAAGATCCCTGAATCAGTTTCTGTTTGAGATTCAAAACGGAGAGAAAAATAACCTCAGAGATAAAATAAGAAAAAATTCATAAAAAGAAATTTAAGGTCCAGATTTGTACTCATGTACCTGCCCAAAAAGGTGGAACACCACTCAATAAGATGTAAAGGATAACACCTGCACTCCATACATCAACCTCATGCCCGTAGTGCTTACGGAGAACTTCAGGGGCAACATAATAGGGGCTTCCGACGACATCAGAGAACGATTGTCCTAGAAAGAAAAATACATAAACAGAAAACTAAATAGAAGTTTTAAAAATAAACATATTTTCATAAGAAAACATACCTTGGAGAAGCATATAGCTTGAATAGAACAATCCAAATTAAAAATGCCAAACTTGCACAAAAGCCTATGTCAGGAAAAGAGACCCAAAATAATACCATAAACTACCATTTAGCAGTTAATATTTGAAAGAATGTTATAGAAAACCAACTGGGGAAGGCTGGCCATTTGAAAATTTTCAAGGGGTGAAACTAATTCCGGATCTAAACACAAGTCAAAGGACAAATAGAATGTGATGTCCCACGTTGGTTGGGGAGGACAACAAACCACCATTTATAAGGGTGTGGAAACCTTCCTCTAACAGACGCATTTTAAAGCCTTAAGGGAAAGCCCAAAGAGGACAATATCTGCTAGCGATGGATCCGGGCTGTTACAAATGGTATCAGAGTCAGACACCGGACAATGTGTCAGCCTTCTCGCTGTTCCCTGAAGGGGGTAGATACGAGGCGGTGTGCCAATAAGGACACTGGGCTTCAAAGATGGGTGGATTTGGGGGCGGTCCCACATCGATTGGAGGAAGGAAAGAGTGCGAGGACACTAGGCCTCGAAGGGAGGTGGATTGTGATGTCCCACATTGGTTGGGAAGGAGAACAAACCACCATTTATAAGGGTGTGGAAACCTTCCCCTAGCAAACGCGTTTTAAAGCCTTAAGGGAAAGCCCAAAGAGGACAATATCTGCTAGCGGTGGATCTGGGCTGTTACATAGAATAAACTAGCAATAGCAATGAAGATTGAAGTGTTTATGCATGAGTTCAAATTACGAGACTCGGTCGATAAAACAGTAGTTAAATAGACAAGGTCCTTGAAAAATGCACCTACAATTCTATATCAGACATCTTTAGAAACATGAAGCTCCATGGAAGGTTTTATATCATGGGCAACACCTACATATTTTACACCAAAGTTTCAAACAACATTCCACAAAGAAGACAAAAGGAAGCCCAAAACATAGGCTAAAACCTCAAGGCTGCCTTAGTTGATACTCATCTCATCCTGATCACATGCTTATGCTTCCATAAAGGTACCTAAACGGCTGGACATAATCAGTATATGTCATATAAATAATGGGTATGTGTCATATATTCATTTCTCCTTTTCTTTAACGACCCAAATCAAGTAAAAAGCGCCAAAGAGCTTCAAAAAGAGTCCAATTCACCAATACAACAAATAAAACATGGGACCAAAAGATTAAGAAAAAAGAACACAAATATCATGTCAATGGGAACACATACCTGGCTGGTAAAAAACAGAGAGCCCAAAATCCGTGGTCTTAAGCTTAGCATCTTCGCTTGGGTTATCGAACAGAAAGTTCTCAGGCTTGAGATCCCTATGCATAACCCCAAGAGAGTGGCAATTCTCGACGACTCCAACAATAATCTTGATAAGCTTAGCCGCTTCTCTCTCGCTGTAATGACCCTTTTGCAAAATCCTATCAAAAAGCTCACCACCGGCACAAAGCTCCATCACCAAATGCACAAACACAGAATCCTCGTAAGTCCCCTTGATCTGAACAATATTAGCATGTTCGGACAAATGGTGCATGATCTGAACCTCCCTCCAAACATCCTCATAATCCTCCTTGCACGTGAGCTTCCGTTTGGGGATTGATTTGCAGGCGTAAAGGTCGCCGGTGGCTCGATGAGTGCAGAGATACGTGGTTCCAAATTGACCCTGCCCAAGTTTCTTCCCGAGAAGATAATGATTTCTGAGCCTAGGCGTCTGATACGGCAAAACCGAAGTGGAGATCCTGGACGACGATTGGGAGGCTTTGATTCGCTTCTCCATCGAACCCAGATGAGAAATGTGAACGAATTTGGTTGTGATGATTGGGGATGAATCGTGTTCTTAGCTACGATTGATTTGGTACGGTTATTGATTCTGGGTGTCGGAAATTTGGGACGCCATTGTCGATTGTAACTTGAGGGAGGATCGTAGGAGCATTAAATTGTGGAAACAAGAGGGATTGAAACAAATTTGTCCTTTCTCCTTCACGTGGATCATGGAGGGGAAATCCATCTGCTTCTGCAGCCTACGTTCGTCAATAATTGGGATGATTTTGGACCCCACTTTTTCCCCTCTTGTTTTTTCATAATATTTTATTACACTCAATTATTAAAAATACTTCTAAATTTGTCTTCAAAATATATTAAATTTTTTAAATTTTCAATAATAAAAAATTAAAAAATACTCTTTTTTTTTTTAATGAGAAACCGTATTAATTTAAGTTTTATTAATACTAAAAAATACTTATTTGAATGAGAAAAGTATTTTGTTTTTTTAAATTTTAAAAACTGTTATAAATACTTTTCGATTATTTTAAAAAATATTAATAAAAATACTTTTAAAAAAATTAAAAAAATACTTTTATGAGTATTTTTTAGTATTTTTTTTTAATGAGAAATGTATTTTTTTTTTTAAATAAAAAAGTTTTATAAATACTTTTCAATTATTTTAAAAATATCAATAAAAATACTTTCAAAAAAATTAAAAAATACTTTTATGATTATGTTTTAATATTTTTTAATAAGAAATGTATTTTGTTTTTTAAAAATAACCTTAAATTTTAAAAAGTTTTATAAATACTTTTCAATTATTTTTAAAAATATTAATAAAAATACTTAATATTTTTTAAGATGAAAATCGTTTATCGGCACCTCTTAAAGTATCTCCAAACCTTTTAATTGAAAGTTAATAAATATTTTTACAACGCGGTACTAACGGTAAAAATATTTTAAAACTTTTTATTTAGGTAATTTAAATAAAATTCCACTAATTAAAAAATGCAACATCCTTGGCTAAGAAACTAGAAATTTAAAATTATATTAAATTAATAAAAATGTTCGGTTGAATTTTTAAAAGTTTCAATAATATCCTTCTATTGAAAAAAATATTCAAAAATGGTGTTTTCACACCCTTACAAATGGTGTTTTATTCTCCTCCCCAACCAATGTGGAACATCACAATCCACTCCTTTCAGGGCTCAATGTCCTCGCTAGCACTTATTCCTTTCTCCAATCGATGTGGGACCTTGATCAAATCCACCCCCTTTGGGGAACAACGAGAAGGCTAGCACATTGACTTTGATACCATTTGTGACGACCCTAGCCCAAGCCCACCGCTAGCCAATATATTGTAATGTCCCACATTGGTTAGGGAGGAGAACAAAACACCCTGCATAACAAAACACCCTGCATAAGGTTGTGGAAACCTTCCTCTAGTAGACGAATTTTAAAGCCTCGAGGGGAAGCCCGAACGGAAAAGTCCAAAGAGGACAATATCTGCTAGCGGTGGGCTTGAGCTTTTTTCATTTTTTTTTATTTTAACCATCAAATTATATATAAATGTTAAAATGAGCCTAACTAGACATATATTTTACTTTTCTAAATTAAAATTTAAGTAATAAATAAAAGTGTATATTCAATTATTTCAATTATGGTTTATAATTATTATTTTCAATTATTGAAATACTTTTGTTATAATTATATTTAACCATATTTTTTTAATTAGATAATTATGGAATCTTTTATGAAGCTTCGAAGTGGTGGAACCCACTCTAGGAATCATAACCACAAATGTACTCAAGTAGGTGCCAAAATAAATAACAATAATTAATGATCTTAATTGACCTATGGATCAAAACAAAATCTGAAATTGTCTTTTAAAAAATATCTTGTTGTTTTATTTTAGATTAAATTGTTATTTATGCAACACGCTACTACTAACAGATATTGTCCGCTCTAATCCGTATCATGTCAATCTCATAATTTAAAAACACGTACGTTAGGGAAAAGTTTCCACACACTTTATAACGAAATAGTCTATTAGGGAGAGGTTTCGACGCACTTTATAACGAATATTTCGTTCCTTTCTCCAACCGATGTGAGTGTTACGGATATTTAGTACTGTGATATTTGTTCGTTTATTATAATAAACATTTATTGTTCTTTCCATTTATTACTCTTTCTTACGAGGGGATTCGAATCACAAGTTTAGAAACCTATTTTCTTTACTTATCAAGGTAGTAGTCCGTTCCAAAACATTCATATGGGTTGATTCCATATAATTCTTCTAAGTTGTTGGATAATTTAAATTTTAAAGTCATGTTCTTTAATAAGATTGCTAAATCAAATCCCCGAGAATTACTATATCGTATTTTCTTAACATCGTATTTTCTTAACATGGGGCTTATTTTTCCAATTTTCTTAACATGGGGCTTATTTTTCCAATTAAAATTTGCATTAACCGCAAAAGTGCATCACCACTAGTGTGTTGAACTAGAATTAAATTGATTGGAAAGGTTGGTAATGCGATTAATTTCAATCGTGCTCTTATTCGTCATGTTTCGATTTTGTCTCATAAAATTCTATAAGTCACCTAAAATTCGTCCATTTCATACCGTCGACATCACGCTTAAATATTTTTATGGTTAAAATTTTATTCATCCCACTAGGGTTGTCATACTGATCCAACACAAATCATCTCAAGTTTGTCAATTTCATACCATCGACATCATTAACTAACTAACAATAACAATAAAACTAAAATAATTACGAATCATACTCTCACCCGTGCGTTATGTGTTTATATGTATGCATGCACCCGTAGCGAGAACGAAACTAAAAATTCACCGTGTCTCTATGGGTCAATAACTCAACGACGTGACGCCAACAAAAGAACAAACATACAACCTAACTTTGAAGAGTTGGGTTAGAAAAGCATTGGGCACCAATATTATAGGTCCATTTAGAACATAGATGCATGAGTGACATAGTATAGCAAATAGATATGTGATTATCAAGAAAGCAAAAGGTACTCAAAGTACACTTTATTTAGGTACGCACTTACAAAGTGCTGGAAAGAGCCATATTTGCAGGGAAAGTGTTTTGATGGTCTTCTAGTGAAGGCCGGCAGGTCCTGAATGCAGCTGATAAGTACGGCTTGGGACAACCTGTAAAACTCCTTCTTGTTCTGCCAAAGTATCAATTTTGAAAGCTCATAAGACATATAGTACCTTGTAGTAATTGTAGGGATTTAGTCACGTTCTAAAATGAATATCTACTAACGTTAAGCTCAATCTCAGACCTTACGACACTAGTTTCTAAAGTTTCAGTTCGATTTGGTATGTATGATATATCTAATGTTCTATATTCTTAACGAGATATAAGATCTCGGTAGAGAAATATGACTTTAGCATACATTTCAAACCTCTAACTTTAGTGTAATTTATGTATTTCTCTATGTTTTTCTCGTTTATACGTGAATTCTTTTGCCAACTTTTTTCTCACAAATTTTTTGGGAAAGGAGTTTGATAAAAAAAAGAGTTTGGGAATGTCCCGCTTAATTAACTGACATCGAGTTTGGAGTCAGGGCAGCATGGATACGAGACGAGGGAAGTTCAGTTTGGAGTCATTGTGGTTTTCTATCTTCATCTTACCTAATTGGAGAATAACCAAGGCCTTTCAACGAAGTTCAGATAATATAGCGTCCGCGGAGATGGTGGATTAGTTAGGGCAACTGCCCTTTTAAGCTTTTAAGTCAAGGGGCTCTGACTCTGACTCTGGAAGAGCCCTATCGAATCAGATCGAAAAGGGCATGAGACGTGAGCTTTTTTATAGATGTTAAAGAGGTCAGTCAGGGTCAAGGGTGAGAAGGTGCCCTTGGAGCTGGATGAGTGAAATGTCTGGTGTGACGTCGTACGTATTACATATCCTACTTTCTCCCTCTAATTTCTTTTTTCCTTTAAAGGTTATCATCCTAATTTTTTGCTATATCTCACCGACTTTATATTTTTTATCTTTGAATTTTGGCTTCCCAAAATTGTTGCTCCCTACTCTAAAACTAGACCCAGTCATAACTAGGAAAGTAAAAATACCTTTTCTATCTGTTTTTGGCTTACTTAGTTAATTAACTTTAAATTTTCAAATTTAATTGAACTCGAAACTTATCTAAACTTAAATAAGTCAAATGCTGATATAAAGATTTACACAAACAAACAAAATAGTAAATTACACTAAATTCAACCAACAAAACACTTAAAATCAAACATAAGAAATGCCTAAATCCAGCATTGAAAATATAGAAATCAAGTAACATAAATGCTTATTCACGAGAGAGTTGACACAGGAGTTACAGAGAGATGATCAGAGAGTTCCTAGTCCATCCCCCCTTTGGGGGAATGGGGAGGTTTCTGTGGCAAGCGGATGTTTGCTCGGTTGTGTGGAATTCATGGAGGAGGGAAATAATTCCTCTTTTAGAGGTGTTGATGGGGACTCTGTTATAGGAAGGAGTCCCACTTGGCTAATTAAGAGGATGATCGTGGGTTTATCAGTAAGGAATACTATCTCTATTGGTACGAGGCCTTTCGAAGAAACAAAAAACAGAGCCACGAGAACTTATGCTTAAAGTGGACAATTTCATACTATTGTGGAAGTCCGTGATTCCTAACAGACTCTAGTGATGTTTGGTCCCCCGTTGGGTTCTGTGTTTTATTTGGGGTTTGATGACAACTTCTTATAATTATTTTTTAGGTCTTATTTACTTGACTAGATCCATTTTCTTTAGACTGGCTCCCTTCTTGGTGGCTTTGTTTTCTAGATTGTCCTTGTATTTTGCTTTCTTATTAAAAAAAAACAAAGATATGGCCAGGCCAATCCTAAACCCTATTGATGAGTGATGTGCAAAGACCTCGAGGGCAACCAGCTACACCTTTCCAACATGTGCAACTTTGATGCTTCCTGCTGGTTTGATTTTTTCAAAATTTTCAACATCAGCTGGGTCTTTCTGAGCGCCAGAGGCCCTTTTCCAGCTCTTTTGATTGGTTTCTATGGATCATCGGGGTGGTACCTCTTTTGTAGAGATTATGGAACAACTTAAAAGAGAAACAAGAGAATCTTCCTAGGAGGAAGTATGCCGTGATTTTTTTGGGATTTTCTTAGAATCTTCGTCTCTCTTGGTGTGCCTGTGCAAAGATTTACGTAGCTAATTGAAAGTTCTGTCTGTAATCCCCTTGGCATGGGGGTATATCTCATCTCTCATCTCTCTTATTCCAAAAAGAAAGTTCAAATCCATCTATGAACATACTAAAACGTTGCTAGAACTACAAGATATTGATCACATGAAAACATACCTAAATTCAACAATAAGATATCCAAATCAAGCCAAAAAGTATACGACAGAATGGAAATGATCATTACACAAAACAAAAAAGCAAAACCAAAATGAATTTTCCCCAAAATTGTACTTCCTCTGCTCAAAACGCATTAATATGATAGAATCTTCCAGAAATCCACAAAACAGACGAAAACAATATAGAAGAAAATCGCAATAAACTTACTGGAAACCTCCGCGACTTGATTGGGAGTAAGCTTAGCAGAGAAGCCACTGGCAGCATTCTTGTAACTATACACAAGTGCCTCTCTAGCAGCCTCTTCACTGAAAATCAACACATGAAGCCAAAACTCATCGTCAATATCCACCAAGATCACAAAAAATGGGGAGAAAAGAAGAAGACAAACAGACCTGCCGAGAACAGAAGCTAGGGTTCGGATGTGGTAGGCCTCCGGTTCCTCATCGCGGGGCTTCTCCATGTAAACGATATGCACCGCCGGAGAAGCGGACGCGGAATCAACCGATTGAGCGGACATTGCCGAAGAACTAAGAATCAAATTCAGAGAAATTGAGAACAGCAAAACGAAACAGAGAGGAAATGAAGAGAAAATCAATTTCGCCATTACGAGTCAATAAAAAGGGGATTTGGGATCTTCAATAGTTCGGAATCGAATAATGGACGATGTGTTCCATGGCGTGAGAATTAAGATTTCTCAACTAAACAAAAATGGTAAGATTGTTGAAAAAAACACTTAGATGATGTAAAACGTTCGAATCCATGATTTTATTTAGAGTTCAACAAATTTACATGAACAAATTGAGAAAGTTCTTGGTCGGTCTAGCTCGTAGGGTTGAATCTAGGCCTAGGCTCATAGAGTGATAAGGAATCAACTCAAGGAATCGCTAGGACGTGCTAGCATGCGAGCATTCCTCAGCTTAGGTGGTTAGAAAATGCATATTAAGAACTTCAAAAGGGCATTTTTGGCTGAGGATGTACGGTATGTATGTGATGGTAAAGTTACCATTATGCGTCTAGCTTGGGATTTCCGAGTGGCAAGTTGTTTTATGTATTATGCAAAGCTGGAAAGAGAATATGCATGGCTAAAATACGAGTTGGACAATGTAGATGAGTATGTTATACATGATGTAAGAAATTACCAAAATACCCCCGAGAACGAGATTTGTGATGATGTTTTTTTACATGTTTTCTGCTATTTGAGGAAGGAGGATGGGTTATTGTGATCTGTGTCGTGGGTGATTGATGGATGTTATGTCTCTGCTGAGCTTGTTTACTTATACCATCATATAGTATGTTTTTAGGTCTAGGTGTATGATTGTGTGTTCTCCCTATAGAGCGTGTTTATTTGCACAGAATTAGGGCGTTAGAGTTAGTATGTTTTTAGGTCTAGGTTGGCTAGACGATGACCTAGGTCAAGACGCCTCCAGTAGGTTGAGTGCCTTAGGATCGTGAGTGACGGAAAAAGGGTCTAGACCATAGTGTTCCCAGACTAAGAAAGACTCGAGGAGTCAGAACAGATCAACCTGAGCAAGAAGTCCACTTTAACCCACCTAACTACCTTAAGAATCCAATAAGTCTCCTCAACTCCCAAATATGACGAAGACGAAGTTTAAATTATGGATTACGTGCTTAGGTGATCGATAGGTATATCTCCCTAGCAAAGCATGCATGAAAGAACTTAGTTTAGCTTAAGGCGCAACAGCTGGTGCAGTTTACACGTTGACTAGGTCAAAACGCTTCCAATAGACCCTACCAGGATCGTGAGTGGTGAGCAAAAGTCTAAACTTGAGTGCACCTAGAGACTTGGATTAGCCGCGAGGAGCTAACCCAGAGCGTCTTGGAAAATGAGTGATGAGAACTACTTAAAAGTCCCCCTAAGAACTTAGTAGACCTCCACGATAATCAAGGACGAACAAGGTAGTTCTCCAGACTGATAGTAGTGTGACGATGTCAGTAGAGTCGTCGCTACCTTTCCACTCTGATACTCGTACCATTGAGATAGGCATAGGTTAGATAGGAGAGGTGCGTTGAGGCGACTAGGTGCCCCAACTATATGAAAATGGCCCTTGGATGGAGAGGACGTAGAATTATCTGGTGGTTTTAGAAGCTAGACAAGAGAGGGGGGTGCTCCCCAACCTTCGATGACTAGATGGTCCTTTGGGTAGGGTTTGCCAGTTAACCTCTCATCGAGCAGACTAGCACACACCATATTGTCCCTACCAAAAAGAGAGTTCTACGATACTACCTAGGCAGACCAAGCTACCCAAGTCTAAAAGTAGAAAAGTAGTTCACACCAAAGATGAGATTTGTTGCCTAACGACACGAAAAGGTGAACTACCCCCTACTTATCCTAAATGGGTCGGTGAGCAGCTAAAGTACCGCTTGGAACTTCGAGACACCTCAAATACTTAGGTAGCAGTAGAGACTAGGCCCGAACTTTCTAGAGTCTAGAGTAAAACCCGTGGATACCTACTAGGTTAAGGAAACGATGAGAGCCTATATATTTATAAACCTACCCCTTTCCTCTTTCTTTTGCAAGTGTTCTCAGGTTGTCGGTCAAGATAGAAAAGCGTTTGAGAGCTGTGCCGTTACAGAGGGAGTCGTTTTAGAGCATTAGTCCGTCTATGTATTTGTGTCTTTTATATTTTATTTTACAATTATATCTCAAACCCATTTCCCATTTTGTAATAAAGTCGAACAACACCGCCAAATAACTGAATATTATTTCATATTTAATATCGGTATTGTTGTCTTTATTTCAATTTAAATTTTATCGGGTTTTCATCTTTCAGTTAATTTTAATTTTATTTCCCTTTCCACTTTCGTTCTTTTAATCTCGATCCGAGTTTTGAAGCCTCAAAATTTGAGTCGTGACATTACCGCTCTTACCCAATAAATTAGAAAAGGAAAAGAAAAGGAATGTTAGACCATTTGAGGATCATGCCCCTATTTATATCAGTTCACCTAGTGCCTTAATGGATTAAATAATACTATTTTTAATCATTTACTTAATTCTTAAGTCTTGGATAAACTTAAAAATATAATATTAATTAAAATCATTTATTATTTTAAATTTTCAAAAGTTAATTAATTTACTTGCCAGGTGTCACCGTCATGCTTGTCCTTATACTACTTTACTGCTTTCAAGTTTATTATTTCTTCAAAATCATGGGTATGTCTGGTAGACATGAAAGGACTCAAAATGTACTATAGGGGATACGACCAGTTGTCAAATTCTCCCTCTCCGAAAAGTTATATACAGTTAAAGTCGTTGTTGTCGTCTTTTTTTGTTGCATGCTATATAACACGACTCTCAATCTCTCTCTCTCATTCTTGCTTCCAGTTTCTGAAACCTCTTTCTCCCGTTTTCTAAAATTTTCTCTTTAAATCTGGCCCTGAGGTTTGAATACGCGTTGCTCGGCACAACGTGATTCGAAGTTGACTTGTCTCACTTAGTGCTGAGAGTGAGTGCTGCACAATCGCCAAATCTGCTGCCAAGAAAAAGCGATTGTGACACCAAGCAACCCAACTCAATCTGGAATAGACCTCTAAAATTTTATCAACCTGCGAATCAACTCGAATTTTCGATTTTTTAAAAATTCAACTCAACCCAATCTTGATTGGGTACTCCTGTTTGGTCGGGTTCTCGGATCATATGAACACCCCTAAAGACTTCTCTATTTTGGAACCTAATTCCGATATACACTCGGTTTGGTTTCAAATTCATGGGATAAAAAAAAACCTAATTCCAAATCAATCCAAAGAAAATTAAAAAACTTAAAAGCATTTTCCAAAAATAATCACACATTACATTTCCTTCATTTTCAAAGATTCCACCTTTAAATGTTTCAAAACATAATAATAATATAAAATAAATAAAAACCCCTTTGATGAACATGGTTAGAATTGGGAACGCTGATTTTGTAGGTAAGAAAATTAGGGGTGTACATTCAACTTGACAACCCGGATCAACCCAACCCGAACTATAAGAGTTGAGTTGGGTTGGATTAGCTTTTCGGGTTGGTTTGGGTTCATTTTTCTGAACCCGAACTAACTCGGTTTGGTTTCAAATTCATGGGATAAAACCCTCGGGTTGACCTGAGCCAAATAAAAATATATAAAATATACTAAGAGTTTTGCGGTTTGTTAGAGTAGTACTTTGTTGTCAAATTTGCTGTGTAGATGACTAGACACAAATACGTAACAAACACAACCAAATACTTGGAAGTAGCTAACCATGGGTTTCATGTCCCATAGTGTCTTAAAAAGTGAGACGATAGCTCTGAAAAAACAGATTGCCCATCTTTTTTTCTTTGACCGTTAAGAGTAGGTAACCCGTTCCGTTCCCTGTGTCTTTGTTTGAGATTAACACATTAATTATTGATACACACCCCATTTGATAAATAGATCAAAATTTTCTATCGCGAGTCACCTTGCGTCCTTGAACTAATAACCATCTTTTGGCTAACCTAGCTTCCTTCATCCCTCGGGACCAACAAGGGGATCAAGAATGTCATATATTTCAAGAGCTAGATCAGTTGCCGATAAACAAGTCAGAATTGCCTCAACAATAATTGATGGAATTGGACCTAAAAAAGCCATTCAGGATGCTCCCTCACCTTGATCGAATCTTAAAGAGTGAGTTGAAACTAACTTTGGTTGAGGAAGCTTGTCGATCATATGAGCAGCCAGAAACCAACCTTGAACATTCTTTGCGTGTTGCTTCGACAAATCTCTATCGGATGTCTTTTTTTTCATTCTACTACATTATTTTACCGTGGCAGGTTCATAACTATCCAAGAGTAGGGTTATATCAAGCCTTTTAATCAATAATTATGCATATATACTCACTATTTTCTCGTTATTTGTTCCATTCATTCTATTTAATAAGCATACAATAGTCCTTATGGTTCAACGTGAGAAGGTAATCAATTTGTATAAATCTAGCCTAATTGTATATTTAATCGAGTTATTTTGCAGATTGGCAAAATTTTTATGCTGAATTATGATGTCATAAAAAATCAAGAAAAAGAATCTTTTTTAATACTCTAGTTTCATTATAAGAACACTCAAAGGTAATTGAAGGTTACGAAGAATTCTTCTTCTAGAGAATTATTAACAGAAATTAATAATGATTATGAAAGTAATCGCTATGCATGATCCTCCGAAGAGAACTTGAAAATTTATTAAGAGCTGAAACTCACCCAAAAGTCGAGAAGTCAACAACTTCTCTATTTGAACTCTCCTAGTCAAACTTCATTATTATTAATTTCTCGTTTACCCTCTGTTTTCGACAACATTGTTCAGTTTGCATTCTTATACGCCGATCGACACAGTTGTAATGACAGTTAAGTTCATTCAATTTCTTAGCAATAAAAGTAACCGAAAAGAATAGGTTCTCTGTAAGATCAATTATTTACTTATTGCTTGCTACTTGTGATAGTGTACTTGCACTTCTACTTGCGGAATTTTACTCCATTTTACTATTGGAGAACCTGATTTAGTTACTTTATCTGTAGTGAGTTGGAGCAAAAAAGAAACCACAACAAACTGAAATTTTCTTCTACATAATCGGGTATATGAATCCACCTGTTGGTTTGGAATTTATTTTGGATCATGAAATAGAAAGAACTTTTAGGCGGAGGTTGGAGGAGTAAAGATCGAGAATAACATAACAGAACATGATCATCATATTCGCTCCAATAGACAAACATGGTTTTGTAGTCAAAGCAACTTCATCACTTTCGTGTTTCACAATAAAGCTAGGGTTTGTGTAGAAATCGGTCTTATCAAGGAAAACCTCCCAAATCGTGTTTTGATTGGATCGACTGTGTATGTATGGATCACTAGCAAGAAATCGTTGATTTTTGAATACCTAAGTTCTGCACGTCATTTTTATTTACTTTTTTTTTCCTTGATATCTCCGGGTGTTGTCACCAAAAACCTTCCCCCTCCAAAAAAATCAAACTTTGTCTTACATAAAGTTGCCAATAGACCGACCGGTGGAGGGTTCAACAAAGAAAAAGAAAACTTAAACCAAGCTGTAGTGATGACTAATTCAGCTAGAATCTTTGTCCATAGCTAGAATCCAAGCGACTACTTTTGAACTAAAACTTGTGATGTTTCAAATGCTACAAATCTCAATGAAGTTTTATGGATTATCGTTAGAAGATCTCTGCTTCCATTCAAAGTTCTTTTTGGGAGTGAGTGACTCATTTCGATTTCAAGGAGTGGATAAAGACTTGATTAGATAGTATTTATTTCTTTATTCTTTGAGAGATATTGCTAAATCAGGGTCGAAAATCTTAGCACGGAGAGCAATTGATTCTTGGAATAGTCTATTTTATCAAATACTTCTCACCCACTAAAAATGCATGGTTCAAAAACGAAATATTTCTTTTCAATAGTTTGAAGATGAAGCACTAAGTGAGGATTGAGAAAGATTCAAGAGAAATACTTAGAAAGTGTCCCGTCATGGGCTGATCCATTTTATCCAAACAAGTGATGGACACATCCACCAATGGATGCTTATGAGATCCTAGAAAGAAGAATCTAACAATAGTTAATGAGTTGATGTGCCGAGCAATTCAAAAAAAAAAAAAAAAAAAAAATACTAGAAGTTGATGTTTTAACC
>NW_019268521.1:434059-520495 GCF_002738365.1 Cucurbita moschata
AAAAAAAAAAAAAAAAAAAAAAAATACTAGAAGTTGATGTTTTAACCTCTATCAATGCTCAAATACTAG
The DNA here is from genome assembly GCF_002738365.1 of Cucurbita moschata. NCBI lineage: Eukaryota > Viridiplantae > Streptophyta > Magnoliopsida > Cucurbitales > Cucurbitaceae > Cucurbita > Cucurbita moschata. Next base: position 434,129 of record NW_019268521.1, read on the forward strand.
TCAAAGCAACCAAGAGAATAATCCGTTCTCAAATATTTACAACCTAGAGTCGAGAAACCATCCAAACTTCTCATGGAAAGGCTAAGACTTATACTGTAACGACCCAGACTCACCACTAGCAAATTGGGCTTTTCCCTTTCGAGATTCCCTTAGAGGTTTTTAAAATGCATCTTCTACGTAGAAATTTTCACACTCTTACAAACAATGCTTTGTTCTCCTCACACCCTTATTAAATTTTATTTTAATAATAATTATTTATTTAAAATTAAATAATGTAATAAAATTGTTGAAAATATTTTTTATATGAAATTCTAATAACATTTTCCAATGTATTCACATTTGTCAATCACTTCCCATCTCGATGAATAGTGGTTAAATTACATGTCTAATCCCTCAAATATCAAAATTTATTTATTTAGTCCTTAAACTTTTAAACTGTCTAGCATACTATTCCACTTTTAATTTTATGTTTAATACGTCTTTCATAAATGCTGAGATCCTAAAACTTAAATTGTTTTTCAAATAAATTTTTAAATTTTTTTATTACATTTAATAGGCAAATAATCGAATATTTCATTTTAATTTTTTTAAATATTAAAGGTTTGAAACTCACATTTTCTAAATTAAAAAATCTATATAAAAACAAAATCGAAAGAGAAGGACCTATACACTTCTAAAAGTTTAATGACTAAATAACTAAATAGATACGACCTCCAAATTCATACACTAAACTGAAAAAATAAAATTTTCATGTCATATCTACAAAACCATTAAAAAAGTTACCTCGTAAAGGCAGATGTAGTAGGAGTTGCAAACCGGACGGTACACATCTTAGTTTTGGAAGATATGACACTCAAAGTTGTAGAGCTGGTCGCTTTTCATATCGAGCCATTAAAACAGCGTGTAGAGCTATAATCGGACAATTCAGTCGAGCTATTAATGATCGCAGGGACTATAGAAATCTTCCAATACATCAAGGAAGGAATTTATTAAGGACCAATTAGTGTATTTAGCCAAGGTAAATCATTCGCTTCATCATTGTCGATTGCCAGAAGGCACAAGCAGACATATTATGGTAAATAGATACACACACATATATGAGTATTCAGTATAATGCCAATATACACATAAAGCACTTTATTTAGGCAACAAACCGATGATTCTAGGGAGAGAATTTGATGTTCTTCTAGTGAAGCCTTGCTACTCCTCCTCCTCCAGTATGCAGCTTATTAGAACCGCTTTGGACAACATGTAAAACTCCTGGTTGTTCTACCAAAGTCCAAACCAAAAAAGTTCCATAAGAATCACTGTCGTATAGTAATTCTAAGAATTTAATCACATTCTAAAATGAATATAAACACACACAACATTATTGACGCTCTTGAGAAATATTGATGTGATTCAGTTGTATTAGGTGCAAAGACTTGTATACTAGATTTCAGCCTATAATATCATACTCTAGATGTGAGATTCCATATCGATTGGAGAGGGGAATGAGTGCCGGCAAGGACACCGAGTCCTGAAAGGGGGTAGATTGTGAGATCCCACATCGGTTGAAAAGGGGAACGAAGCATTCTTTCCAAAGAAATGGAAACTTTTACCAAGTAGACGCGTTTTGAAAACCTTGAGGGAAAGTCCAAAAGGGAAAGCACAAAGAGAACAACATTTGCTAGTGATGGGCTTGAGCTATTACAATTGGTATCAGAGCCAAACACCGAACAATGTACCAGCGAGGAGGCTGAGCTCTGAAAGGGGCCGGATACAAGGCAGTGTGCCAGCAAGGACACTGGGCCCCGAAATGGGGTGGATTGGGGGGTCCCACATCAATTGGAGAGGGAATGAATGTCAACGAGGACGCTGGGTCCTGAAGGGGGGTCCCACATTGATTGGAGAAGGGAATGAGTGCCAGCAAGGATGCTGGGCCTCGAAGGGGGGTGGATTGTGAGATCCCACGTCGATTGGGGAGAAGAACGAAGCATTTTTTATAAAAGTGTGAAAACCTCTCCCTAACGTATGCGTTTTAAAAACCTTAAGGGGAAGTCCGAAAGGAAAAGCCCAAAAGACAATGTCCGCTAGCAGGGGTCTTGGGCCATTACACTAAATTTCAGTTACGGTGTTTAGTTTAGCTTTAAAATGATTTGAAGGAGGTGAAATAATAGGAAATTTTGAAAATTTAAGGTAAAAACACTAAGAGATCAAAGGTTTAAATACCCTACCTCCACGCCCTACTCTCATTGTTGATCTATAAAAACAAAACAAATGACAAAGCCAGCTGCTGAGAATAGAACATAATGAATAATTTTTAATATCTAACCTACCTTACGGGGGTGTATCAATTAATCACATGGATAACTAAAGATCTTATAAAGTTTAGCATTGACAAATGATTCCTGCGTGGTAAGGGCTTGAGATGTTCAAGATGCCATTAAGGTCTTTGGTTCAAGCCCCTAGGCTGAAGATAATTTAAAAACTCAAATTCTCTCCCACCCAACGAAGGGCAGACGAAAGCTACAGGCCCAAAACCTTCGAACCTTCTTTCTAAATGGGGGTGCCCAGAACACCTCATCTTCTCATTACATCATTGCTCATTCCCGTTAAGCCTGAGTGTTTGACCTTTACTTCTCCACGCCCGCTCACACTTTGGTGAACTATGGCATGGTAAAGAGAAGAGAGTACGAAAGAATAGTAAACAGAGCACACCACAGAAAGATTCAAAATATGAGAAGTCTCCCATGGATGAAAGAAGAAGAAAACGAAGAACGGGAACGAATTCTCTCTCAGATGGAAAAGGTATCTTTGGAATGGACTATCAAAATGATGCAATATAACAGTTATCAAAAGCAAATCGAAAAAGAAAAGACAAAGGCATAATCAAAGACTTGACACAACAACCTTGAGATTGTTAGATGAAACAGTAATCAAGTAGGACTGCAAATATATGAACCCATAAAGAACAATCAAAATCCTGATCTAACTTCAAGAATCAAGCATGAGAGTGCAAGAACTTTAGTTTGACCCAAACCAAGCAACATCCAATCATGGCTAAAAACGTACAGATCACAATAAGCTCAACACTCTGACTCAAATGCATCAATTTCTAACAGATTTCCACCGAATAGACGAGGTATTACAGAAACATATGAGCAATTAATCGATCAAAAACATTGAAACAGATGATGTTAAGAACAGGACTTACTGGTAATATCCGCAACTTGTTCAGGCGTAAGCCGAGCAGAGAAGCCACTGGCAGCATTCTTATAACTATACACAAGAGCCTCCCTAGCAGCTTCTTCACTGCAAATCAATAAATTAAACATAAATCCATCGTTTACCGGCCATAGAATACAAACAAGAGGTAGAAGTGAAAACAAACCTGCCGAGAACAGAAGCTAGGGTTCGGATGTGATAAGCCTCAGGTTCCTCATTGTGAGGCCTCTCGGTGTAAACGATATGCACCGCCGGGGAAGCGAAGTTGGATACGACGGGAATGGAAGCGGATTGGTCGGACATTACGGCAGAACTAAGAAACAAATTCAGAGAAATTGAGAAGAGCAAAACGAGAATCGGAGGAAATGAAGAAGAAACACTCGATTTCATCATTAGAAATTGAATCATATAAGAAAGAACAAGAAAGAGTTAGAAATTTGTCAAGATTTGAGACCCGACTAGATTTCCGATTGGAAGGAAGAAGATGAATGCGTGTGGGAAAAGGAAATGCTTCCGCTTCTCTCGCGTCAACGCCTCACGTTCTTCTTGTGCGATGAACAGCAAGAATTTCTCGAATTTTTTGTTCGAACAATTTGACGATGTAAACTCTGACCGATCAACAGATTTGTTCCTTCTGACTGCGACGCATAGAACAATTTAATTTCTTTATAACAAACATGGAAGAACGCTGTATTTGTTAACTCGATATTTTTAAATTAAATATTTTTACCCAAAAAAAAACATATTTATTTACCCTATAAATTAAATGAATAAAAATACTCCTCAATTTTTAAATTTTTAAAAAATATTCATAAACTTAAAAAATAAAAAAATAACTATATATATATATATATATCAATATTACCCTTAGTTTTTTTTTTTTTTTTTTTTACTATGGTTAAATTTAAAAAATTTCATAACATTCCGCTATTTTAAAAAGTTCAAAAATACTTGTTACTCGGAGTACTATGTTTAAAAAATACCCAATAAATTTCAAAGGTAGAATTAACGTTCGAACATTGAAAAAAAAATTTAACCGCAATGTATGGACGAAAATCGATTATCGACACTCCATATATTAAGTTTAGATGTATTTTATTCTTATTTTGTATTTTTTATTAATTTTTTTAAATAATTTTTAAATGATATTTAGTACTAAATTATAGTTTACCATATATATCATATTTGATATTTTATTATAAGATAAATATCTAGATATTTGTTTTCTTAGTAGGTATCTTTTCATTTATTACTCTTTTCGACCGTCACTTGTATTTTCACATTCTTAGCTATTAAGGTTTTGCGGATGAAATTTATTAAATTAATATTATATTTTTAAAAGAAATTATTAATATTATACAAATTGAAAATTTTTGTGCAGCTTTTGGTCAAGTCTCATGGCAGTCCGTTGAATGAATTTTATTTTTAAAAAATAAAATAAAATTTTGACTATTGTACAAATTTTATTAAGTTCAAATTATTTATAACTATTTGTTTATTTAAAAAAATATTTATAATAAATTTCATAACATTTAAATACATAATCAATATATAAAAAAAAAATTATAAATTTTAAGAAATATAACTCATTTGATAATACGGCAAACTTGTGTAAAATATATAGCGGATTTGGGCACTCTAGCTAAAACGAATCCTATTTCGGCTATTACCTTCTCCATTACTATATTCTCACACGCAAGAATACCCAGTTAGCAGCTGGTTTTTATAACAAATTCTATTTGTTTTTTCCCGCTTTGGGTTGGGGGCTTACTCCTAGTCCCAGTGAGAGTAGTGACTAGCGTTATAGGTCGTTGGACAGCCGAAAAGTTGTCACGAGTAAGTAAGTCCGTTTGGAGCCCGAAGGCAGTTCTCCGTGCACCGGACACGTAGCTTACCGTATCAGTTGCAACATATGGGAATGCATGCTCTTTTGACAATTCTTTTTTTTGGAATGATTTTCATTTTTTTAAGGTAACATGGGAGTCAAATTCCAAATTTAAAATTAAAAAAAAAATTAAATTAAAAGTCATTTTTAAGTTTTCAAAATTTAGTTTGAATTTTGAAAATTAATTTTATTTTACTATTATATTTGAGGGTAGGATTCTGAACTATGCCCGAACTTCTTAGAGCCCAAAGAAAAGTCCATGGTAACTCGTTGGGTTAAGGATATGATGAGAGCCTACGAGTAGGTTGTTTACTAAGTATTTTTATACGCACTTTTTTTTTTCCAGATGTTACAGGTTGTCGGTTAAGGTGGGAAACATTCGAGAGTTGTACGGTCATAGAGGGGGTCATTATGGAGTGGTCTTTGTAGGTTGAGTCTTTTATATTAACTTTTTCTTTTCGTATTTATTTGTGATGTTGTTTATTTTAATTTGATTTAAAATTTGTCCTATTTTTATCTTTTAATTCTTTTTTACTTTTAATTTATTTGTTTTTGGTATTTGACTTTTTAGTTCCATTTGCTCAACTTGGCCGTGTATATATGGTGCATTTACCTGAAATATAAGAGTAGTACAAGACTTGAGTATTTTAAAGAATACTCAGTAAATGACCCATTATTGGGGTCAGGAAATGCAAACATATGCAACATGAATGAGACCTATCACTTAAAATCGTATTCATTTAGGTGGCTTTACCGTTTGGGTCATCGGATGTGTATTTACTACTCTACACATGGCTTATATGTATGAATTTGGACCCACCAGGCGGTTCGCACACCCCTTGGGCCTCCTGCTGGTCGAGCTAGCGTCTCTGGTGCTGTTGTCAGACACCCATAAGGAATTAGATAAATCATATATCTTTTACTTTGTACAAATTATTTAGAATTAGATTTCCTTTTTATTTACTAAACTGCTAACAAAATTAAACAGAGAAGAAAAGAATTGAAAAGAGGTACGAGAAGAGACATAAAAAGAAAGAAAGAAAAAAACAAGAAAAAAGAATTAAACCGAGAGTTTGAAAAGAAATGAAATAATAATAATAATAATAGAGAAAAAAGAACGACGTACTTGGTATGCTTGATGCACTTGATGACAATATGATGAGTATGATGATTGCGTAACGTTTACCTTAATAGGATGATGTTTTCCATATTGAGCATGCTAGTGATGATGAGTGCCATAATGTCGTTAGATCGACATAGGACACAACTCTAAAGATGATGAGTGCGAACGCGCACAGTATGATGATGAGTGCGAATGCGCACAGATGATGTAACGGCCGAGATCCACCGCTAGCAGATATTGTCCTCTTTGCGCACAATAATAACTTTATTGAAAATAGAATATGTTTTTGTTTACAAACTATGAGTTTTAGGACATAAAACCCAACAATTCCCTCGCAGTGGTGATGTGGGTGCTGGACGGGGGTTTTCTAATGTGGGAAGGGGCGCGGAGTGGTGTAGGAAACAGTCGGCTGTGGGACTGTGAGCATTAGGTGGCAGCAGCTTAAGGAAAAAAAGTGAAAAGGAGAGAAGGAAGGGCGGGGTGGCGGCAGAAAGAAGGAAGGGCGGCGGGCGATAGCGATTAGATTACACACAGAAATCAGATTGCACACAAAAATCAGATTACACACAGCAATCAGAATCAGATTATACAGCAATCAGAATCAGATTACACACAGCAATAAAAAAAACTGAGCCTTCTTCCTACGTAGGCGTTCAATCTTTGCTGCGTTTAATCCTCTTATTGTCAGTTCTAGCAACGACGATGATGTTTCCTTGCGGCGGCGATGTGGGTGCTGGGCGAAGGTTTTCTGATGTGGGAAGGGGCGCGGAGTGGTGTGGGAAACAGTTGGTTGCGGGACTGTGAGCGTTGGGTGGCAGCAGCTTAAGGAAGAAAAGTGAAAAAGAGAGAAGGAAGGGCGGGGCGGTGGCAGAAAGAAGGAAGGCGGCGGGCAGTGGCTGGCTAAGGGTTTGGCTCACATGCTGAACCCTAGGGCTTAATATTCCCCCCAAAAAGAAACTTTCGTCCTCGAAAGCTTCACTTAAATATACAAGGCTTGCGCTACTTACTCTCTGCTTTGAAGAGCTCAAGGTACTTGCTCATCATTTCCTCTTCTCGTTCCCAAGTGGCTTCTTCAAGCTGGTGATTCCGCCATAATACCTTGACCAACGCAATCTCTTGATTACATAGGGTTTTCACTTCTCTATTCACAATTTGCACCGATTCTTCCTCATAGTTCAAACCCTTATCCAACCGTAGAGGTTTGAAATCTATCACATGCGATGGGTTAGATATGTATATTCGCAACATCGATACATGGAACACATTGTGGACTCTTGAGAGTACAGGTGGTAGGGCCAACCGGTAAGCTACTTGTCCCACTCGCTCCAAGATCTCAAATGGTCCAATGAAGCGTGAGCTTAACTTTCCTTTGCGACCGAACCTAAGAACGCCTTTCATGGGAGCCACCTTAAGGAATACTTTGTCTCCCACCTCAAACTCCAAATCCCTTCGTCTTACATCGGCATAACTCTTTTGCCTGCTTTGGGTCGTACGCATTCTAGTCCTTATTTTCTCGATAGTCTCATTAGTTGCTTGCACTAAGTCAGGACCCAACAACTTGCGTTCTCCCATTTCATCCCAACACATTGGGATCGACACTTTTTCCCGTATAAGGCCTCAAAAGGTGCCATACCCAACGCTTTTTGAAAGCTTTTCCAAAACTTTGATGTGAAATGGGGATCCCTCTCTGACACAATGGATACCGGTACCCCGTACAATCTTGTTGCTTCCTTTATGTACAACTGAGCCCATTTATCCACGGAATAAGTGGACTTCCCTGGTAGGAAGTGAGCTGACTTTGTGAGCCTATCAACCACAACCCATATAACTGTGTAGCCTCTGGCCATCCTCAGTAATCCCACGATAAAGTTCATGGTGATGTTCTCCCACTTCCCTTCAGGTACGCTAAGTGGTTGTAATAGTCCCGCCGGCTTCTGCCTTGGGGCTTTGACTTGTTGACAAACCAGACACTTCTCACAAACTCGGCCACATCACGTTTCATATTCTGCCACCAATAATGTCGTTTCAAATCCTGATACATCTTCGTACTGTCAGGATGTAGGGCGAATGGCGAGTGGTGAGCCTCAGTTAGGATTTCTGCCTTCAGTTCTTCATCATTTGGCACAGACAATCGCCCATGGTACAAGAGCCCCCCATCGGCTGTCAATGAAAACTCCTCTGTCTGATTGACATTTATCAAACATTTTTTTCCAACCAAATCTGGATCACCATGTTGTTTATCAATGAGACGTTGCCTCAAGGTCGGTTGTATCGTTAACTGGGCCAATTGAGCTGCGACCTCCCCTACGGCCAACGCTACACTGGTGCGTTCCAAATCCTACTAGATCGCTTTTTGTGTGGTGATTAGAGTAGACGTGTGTGCTGATTTTCCGCTCAACGCATCAACTACTACATTCGCATTTCCCAGGTGATAGAGTATCTCCACGTCATAGTCTTTAACCAACTCCAACCACCTGCGTTGTCTCATGTTTAACTCCTTCTGAGTAAAAAAGTATTTAAGACTCTCGTGGTCAGTGAAAATTTGGGTCCTTTCTCCATAAAGGTAGTGTCTCTAAATCTTTAGTGCAAATACCACTGCTGCGAGTTCTAGGTCGTGGGTGAAATAGTTTCGCTCGTATTCTTTTAGTTGACGCAAAGCATAGGCGATAACCTTCCCATGTTGCATGAGGACACACCCTAACCCCCTTTTTGAAGCATCACTGTATACTACAAAGCCTCCATCTCCTAACGGCACAGTAAGTATCGGGGCTGTTATTAACCTCTGTTTAAGTTCTTGGAAACTATCCTCGCACTAATCATTCCAGGTGAACGACTTTCCTTTCTTGGTCAACTCAGTGAGGGGGTGGCGATCTTGGAGAAATCCTGCACAAACTGCTGATAATACCCTGCTAGACCAAGAAAACTTCGTGCCTCAGTCACTATGGTCGAGCGAGGCCAATTTGTCACCACTTCAATCTTTGTTGGGTATACGATGATTCCCATTCGTGAAACTACATGCCCAAGAAATCCCACCTGTTCTGCCCAAAATTCACATTTGGAGAACTTTGCAAACAACTTGTTCATTCTCAGAGTGGTCAACACCTTCCTGAGATGTTCCTCATGTTGTTCCCTAGTCTTGGAATACACAAGGATATCATCGATGAAGACGATCACGAAGTTGTCTAAGAATTCTCTGAACACTTTGTTCATCAACCCCATAAATGCTGCTGGAGCGTTAGTCAAGACAAACGACATTACCCTACACTCGTAATGTCCATACCTTGTGCGAAAGGCTGTCTTTGAGATATCACTCTCCTTAATCCTCAACTGATGGTAGCCTGACCGTAAGTCAATCTTTGAGAACACAACTGCATCTTGCAACTGATCGAACATGTCGTCGATCCGGGTAAAGGATACTTGTTTTTAATTATCACTTTGTTAAGTTCTCGATAATCCATGCATAAGTGCATAGAACCATCCTTCTTCTTCACAAATATCACTGAGACTCCCCAAGGAGACACACTTGGTCGTATAAAGCCTTTGTTTAGTAGCTCTTGAAGCTGCAACTTTAGTTCTTTCAGTTCAGCAGGGGTCATTCTGTACGGGGCTCTTGATATAGGGGTTGTTCCTAGTTCAAGTACAATTTCGAATTCCACCTCACGCTCCGGGGTTAGGCTTGGGAGATCTTCTGGGAACACGTTGACGAATTCTCTCACTTGAGTTAATGCTCGCCTCGGTTCGCCCTAATTCCACCACATGAGGTAATATCCCCCAAGCACCTTCCTTACCTTTAATGCTGAGACTATCCTCGAGACCATTCCCACCCTGATCCCCTTGAATTTGAAGCTTAGCTGACCAGGGGGTCTAAACACAACCTCCTTGTTGAAACAATCAATGGATGCATGGTTTTTAGCTAACCACTCCATCCCTAAGATGATGTCAAAATTGGCCATATTTAAGACTATCAGTGTCACATCCATCGTGTTGTTTGACACACTCAACTGACAATCCTTTACCCTCTCGAAGGCTTCCATACTTACCCCTGTCGGGGTACTCACAGACAGCCCGTACCCTAGCGGTTCAACTTCTACTCCTACGTGTTTTACAAGGTTAAAGAAGATAAAAGAGTGGGTTGACCCAGAATCAAATAAGACCCATGCGTAGTACCCAAGAATAGAGAGCGTACCTGTGACTACAATGTTGGTGTTTTCTGCCTCCTGGCGAGTGGTAGCATACATTTGCCCCTGTTGCGGAGCTGGCCTCGGGTTTGAGGTTGGTTGGTTACCAGAGGGTTTATTGGTACTAGTTGCTCTCTCTTGGGTGCAATGCGCGACAACGTGGCCTTCTTGGTGACAGTTGAAACATACCTTATTCTTAAACCTGCACTATCCTGGGTGACGTCTCCCACAGTTCGTGCAACGTGGTCTGTCATGTGGCGTATTTTGTGGGCGAGCCTTTGGTTGCCTGCGCTCTTGGTTTAAATTTGTCTTGGTCTGGTGCCAAGGTACCTTTGAGGAGGTAGGTGACGTCTGTTCTCTCTTTCTCTTCTGGTCAACCGACGTGTTTAAGTGGATTTGGGTGTCTTCTGTCGGATATTTCCTATCATCGAGCGTCTCGGCAAGTTGGAGTGCTGTTGCATAGTCAGGTGGAAGGTGAGCTGACACCGCTCCTCGAACATCGGTCTGCAAATCCATAACAAAACATTCTAATTTCAGCTCTTCTGTTGAGACCATTATTGGGGCGAAATGGGACAGACGGGTGAACTCTCGTTCATACTCCTCTACTGGCCTGTTTCCCTGCTCTATGCTTAGGAATTCACGTTGCTTCTTATATCGCACAACTGGTTTGAAGTATTTTCGGAGGAATGCTACTCTAAACTGCGTCCAGGTGATGTCATCTTCGTCTACAGCAATCGCCCAGGAGGCTAATTGCCACCACAGTTTAGCATCTTCGCGTAACAGGTAGGTCATGCAACTCCTCTGGACACTTCATGCGTCAAAAAATTTCATCAATAGCCAACAACCATAATTCAGCTACGACAGGGTCCTTGGATTTTCCCTCGAATACTTTGGGGTCCCGACGTTTGAAAGCTCGAAAATACTTGCTTTCTTCTGATGCGGCTGCGTCCCCCCGGTTGTGATGGGTAGTCTCAGGTAACGCCCCTAATTTTCTCTATCCTAAATAGCGAGTTACCTTGTAATCAAATAACGAAAGTGCGATAGTTTATATAAGACAGCCTCAAAACTGACAATACGTTCATTATTATAAGCAGCTCATGCCTGGGGAAAACAATAACGACAACCTAACCTAGAAATAAACAATGGATAACTAGAGGGACAATTGCAATAACTAATAACCGAGAGAATCCAACAAGACGTCTACAACACTACAAACCCTCCTTAAGACTTCCATGGCCTTCGCAGCATCCACCGTCAGCCGTACATGGGGGCCTTGCACTTACCTGAAAATATGGGTAGCACGTGGCTTGAGTATTATATGAAATACCCAGTAAGTCGCCCCACTGTTGGAGTTAAGCATATAATCATACATTAGGATACACACGATCGCATCAATACACATACATAAGCACAAGTGTCAAAATAAAGAAAACTGAGAGAGGGGTCTGTCTTCCATTCCTTCCCATGGCCTTAGGCCCTTGCTTTGTTCGGGCGGGGGTGGATGCATGGTACTTTCCCACACATGGCCCACGAGTGTGACTGTGGGCCTACCAGGCGAGCTCGCAAGTGAACTCCCTGGGCTTGGCTTGGTCGGGTATGTATGACATACAATACTGGACGCCACGGACAAAGGTGGGCCTGCATGATATTGTGGCGAACACAATTATCGAATATATGCGTTCATACCATCAGTAGCATAACGGGGGAGTGCCCCAGGTACATAACCATAGCGTTCATGAGGTTCTTAGGCTTTACCACCATGACATTATACATACAACGTTCCATCCCCTCGCCGCATTACATAGCATAACTGGGTCAACATCGAGCAAGCATATCATAGCATACTAATCATCTCATTCATGGCATGCGGGGTTCTGACAATCATGACATGTCAATCAAGCTCATACATACAGGGTAACAAGCTGTGTCACAAACATCATATACATAAACATGGCATACAAAGCATTTCACTCAAGACTCACATACATAAACATGGCATACATAGCGTTTCATTGCAAGAAACATCTAACCTAGCATACATCAACAACACACATGGTGCATACACATGGTGCATGCAAGGGCCACAGGGCACGCACCAACATACATACATAACTAACGCCAACAGTAAGGTTACTTACCTCGATGGTCTCGGTTGAAGTCACTCACAACGAGCTAATCCCAGCGGTTGAATATGTCCTATGATAACCACATAAAAACTTAGGAACCTTTCATGACATACCCTGGCTAAACCATGCTATTTATCAAAATAAACCCCCCGATCTAATCTGTCTTTAACTTTTAGGAACTATACTGACCTCTGATGGTAAAACTAAGGGCAGAAACGGCTTCGGAAGGGTCGAAAACCTTGGAATCGATATATTATAGTGATACCGAGTCACCAAGCCGAGCTGCCGAGCCGACCAACTAAGCCGCCAAGTCGAGTTGCGGGATTTGACGGAGCTGAGCCGCCATACACGTCTAGCCGAGCCGAGAGCACGCGTGCAGAGCCGAGACCAAGGCTACAGCGCGCGTCCGTGTTGGGCCGAAATGCATAGAGCCCGCGTTCACTCTGTGGGCCGATTCAGAGGCTGAAACTAGGGGTGTATATTCAACCCAACAACCCGGATCAACCCAACCGAGGGTTGGGTTGGGTTGGATTAGCATTTCGGGTAGGGTTGGGGTCATTTTTCTGAACCCGAACTGAATCGGTTCGGTTTCGGGTTCGTGGGTAAAACTCCCGGGTTGGCTCGAGCCGAATTTAAATATATAAAATATATAAAATAATTTATCCAGTCAAAAAAGACTCGCGCTTGAGTTCGAATCCAGGCTAATACGTTTTGTTGTTTTCTTTTATATATATATTTTTAAAAATACCTGTTGTTTTCTTTTATATATATATTTTTAAAAATACCTTACCAACCATATATTTTTAAAAATATCTAGGTTCATAAATTATATATATACAAATACATGTTTTGTGTTTTTTTTTTCCTTTAATATATATATATATATATATATATATATATATTTTTTTAAAATACATTACTAACCAACAATTATAAGTCAAATTATATATATACAAATACATGTTTTTTTTCTTTAATATATATATATATTTTTTTATGTTTTTTTCGTTTAATATATATATATATATATATTTTTAAAAAATACATTACTAACCAACAATTATAAGTTCATAAATTATATATATTAAGATTAAACATAGACAAGTATTATATGTTCATAAATTATATATATAAATACATGTTCTTCCTTTTATATATATATATTTTTTAAAAAATATCTTACTAACAAACAATTATAGGTTCATAAATTATATATATTATATAGATCGAACATAGACGAGTATTATATGTTCATAAATTATATATATATAAATACATGTTTTTTTTTCTTTTATATAGATGTATATATTTTAAAAATACATTATTAGCAAATAATTATAGGTTCATAAATTATATATATATAAATACATATTTTTTTTTCTCTTTTATATATATATATTTTTAAAATACATTACTAACAAACAATTATAGGTTCATAAATTATATATATTATAAGAATTAAACATGGACAAGTATTATATGTTCATAAATTATATATATACAAATATATATTTTTGTTTCCTTTTATATATATATATATTTTAAAATACTTTACTAACAAACTATTATATATTCATAAATTATATATATTATCAGGATTAAAGATAGACAAGATAAATTTTAATTTAAATATATTTAAAAAAATTTATATCTGGCTAGTTCAATGTTCATAAATTATATTATATATATAAATAATTCTAAATTTTAGTTTAAATTTAAAGATAAACTAGTAATTCTAAATTCAAATGTATTTGTTTTCTATTTGTAGTAACATTATTATATCATAATTTATATTTATATATATTATTTTTCTAATAATTTAGGGTTATCTATCCTTATCAAATCACTTATAAGCAAACATATTTCAACTAATCATTTTTATTGTTTATTTAATTTCATGATATATCCTTATATTTTTTCTATTTTTATCCATTTTCAAGAAATGTCCGGCATTCTTTAGTTTTATGACATGTCGAACTATGTTAATATGTCACAATTTTCACTCGAACTAAATTAATATGTTACAATTTTCGCTTGTTGTTGTTTATTGAATTTGTTTTTTTTTTAATAATTATGGATTGATTTGTGTTTGTTGGTAAATTTTTAATATATTTTATATAAGATTGTATTCGAATAATTATAAATTGTGGATAAATAAAACTTAAAAAAAAAAATTAACAACCCAACCCGAACTCAACCCGAAAATAGAGAGTTGGGTTGGGTCGGGTCGGGTTGTGAAAAGTTTCGGGTTGGGTTGGGTTACCAATCCAACCAACCCGAACTTTTGGGTTGGGTCAAAAAAATCGCTCAACCCGACCCAACCCGGACCATGTACACTCCTAGTTGAAACCCGACCGACTTTGTGTCTTCTTCACCCGAGGATCTCGATGAACCCTAATTGCAGAGTTCGACTGCCGTTGCCGATGAGACCACCGTCATCCTTGGCGATGCGTCTGTCCCGCTTGTCTCGAAGTACCCTGGCGTCGGTTTGCTACTCCATACGGGCTCCCAGAAGTCCAAAGTCTCGCGACGTTTTCGATCCCTCACCTAACCTTTCAGCTCCTACCTCACAGGTACGATAGTGACTCGAAAGGAAAAGTCGGCTACTAAGTTTACCTAGGGTTTAATATGGGGACTCAAGGCATTAATACGCCCTTGCTGGCAAGGCATGCCTCACCGGAAATCCCACTTTTTTTTTTTTTGTGCCTTTTTGAAACACTTATCGTTACAGCCTGCCACTTTGCGCTAAGGTCTGGATCAGTTGTGCCAATTGCCCATTTGTCTGTGCCATGGATTGTATTAGTTCCATCATCACAGTCATATTAGGTACTTCCGAAGTATCAAGGTTTGCTCTCGGTAGATCAGATGGGGGAACTCCTATCCCCGGATTTGGGTTCGTATTTACTGACTGTTCTTGAAGTGAGGCCTCTAAAGATGGGTTCTCCTCTTTGGGCTTTTCCTTTTAGGCTTCCCCTCAAGGCTTTAAAACGCGTCTACTAGGGGAAGGTTTCCATGCCCTTATAAATGGTGGTTTGTTCTCCTCCCCAACCAATGTGGGACATCAAAGATGAGGGTGTTCATGAGGCGCATGACACTATGGGGTTCCGCTGACTTCCGGACGTCGCTATAGATTAGCTTGACTAGAGGGTCCAGGGGGTGTGCGAGCGCCCTGGGGATTCACACTCGCACATGTGAGTCGTGTGTAGGAAAGTACTACACATCCAATTTGTCTGAGACTAGAGGCCACCCCCAAGATGATTAGGGATTGGTCCCAATCATGATTGCATGTGTTTGCATTTGCATGGTCCCCTATAGTGGAGCCACTTACGGAGTATTCTTCGAAATACTCGTGTGCCACATCATTTTTTTTCAGATAAAGGCAAGACGCACTTGTACGGATGGCGGTGGCATCGCGAGCAGAGACTGTGACACGTGCATAGGATAGATTCATATTTAAATTCCTAGTTGAGTTAGAATAGGTTGTTTTGCATTTCATTGTTTTAAACTATTTTGTATTTATTTTCTTTAAATTTCAGTATTTCGCATTTAAACACGTAAGAACATGACTGTGTTTTCCAGAGAAGAATTTGTTTTAAGCATTTTTTGAAGCTTACGTTATAAATGACGTTCACGTAAGAGTTATATTTCCGCATTATAAATGAGCATGAGACGTTAGTAACGATTCTGAGTATATGGAAATTTAGGGTTGTTACATTAAACATGATAGTCATGTTCCTTTTCATAACGTACACGTCCGTACTCACCACAAGAAAAAATATCTCGATGCACATGAATATTTATGCACGAAGTCCCAACATTTTTCATGGTAAACAAATCATGCCAGTCATTCATACCATGGCCTAAAGTAATCATATTACATAATGTCATGACATTTCATAGCACATCATAATTCATCAAGGCATAATATGACATCCATTCATATTCTAATGTTAAACATCATATCACAAACCATATCATATCATTGAAACATAACAAACCTATTAAACATATGACACGAGTAAGGCCATTGGGCACGTGTCATCATACATAAAACAAATCTTCTAACCATACCGATAGTAGAGCCAGTTACTTAGTTGACCCAGACTAGAGTTTGTAATTATTAGTTGTACCCGCATAAACCTACTCTTCAACTTTCAATTTAACCTCGTATCCATCCTCGTGATGATATCAGTTAAAACAAAATGACTACAAAGATCATATCAGTTAAAACAAAATGACTACAAAGATCATCCAACTGTAGTCTAATTATTGAAGGTAAAGATATATCTAACATAACTATTCTTTTTTCAAATAAGTCTATTGGTTCGTACTTAAAATTCTTAAAAAAAATTTATAGTCATTGAAATTAATTATTTTGTGAAAAAAAATTAAGGATAAATTTTAAATTTTATTGACAATATAATAATTAAATTTGAAGCGTTAAAATTCACTATATAACAATATACGATGATCCAAGGATATTTTTGACCTAATTTTTAAACAAATAAAAAAATGGATTCAATCCCATAGGGGATTTGGTTTGCAGTGCCTGAAAGATGGGAGAGCAAATGAGGCATTGAGGCAGCCCAAAACCTCCATTTCCGCGCCATAGCTCATCTCTGGCATTCAGTTTGCACGCCATGGGAGGCACCGGAAGAACTCTGCTCTCTCTTTCAGTCTCCACAAATCTGTTAATCAGTGCTCGTGTTTCACCGCCCAAGTGTCTGTCGCTCCTCAAAATACCGAAACCCATAAGAAATTTCTCAGGATTTAGGCCTCTTTGCTCCGCTACCAGCGCCGCGACCAGCGCAGAATCCACGGAAACAACTCAGGCGATTGAACCGTTGAAGCACTCTATTTTGCTTGAGCGGCTCAGGACTAGGCATCTCAATGAATCTGCTTCTAAGACTAAGCTAGCTGTGGGAAGTGGTGAGGAGAAAATGAAGAAGCCAGAAAAGAAGAAGAAATTGGTTGAGAGTTTTGAAGAATTGGGTTTGAATGAGGAGGTGATGGGGGCTCTGAGGGAGATGAACATTGAGGTTCCGACTGAGATTCAGAGCATTGGAATCCCGGCTGTTTTGGAAGGGAAGAGTGTGATTTTGGGTTCTCATACTGGGTCTGGTAAAACTCTGGCTTACTTGCTACCTCTTGTCCAGGTACAATTCAACAGCATTTTTGTTGTGGGGTTTCCTTAAATTTGTTGTAGACTAAATTATCTTGTAATGTTTGAAGTCTAATTGTGATATTGTGCTTGGTGCTGTCCATGTATAATGTTCTAAATTTGGAAGGATCTTTTCTAGTAAATGTTGGAGTTGGGAAGATCTTGTGTATATAAGTAAGCGACACTATCTTCATTGGTATGATGCTTTTTAGGAAAGTGGATAATATTATACCACGGTAGACGTTAGTTGTGTCTTATCAGTGGTATCAAGGTCGTGCTCGCATCTTGACTTAGTCATTTCAATAAAATCCTCGAAGGTATAGTCATAGTGACTCCGGTGTCGAACAAAAAAGTTATGAGTATTGAAGGTGTAGTCATAGTGAAGATTTGTGGTAGAGCTCAATTGGACTACCAATGTGCTCTAGAGACGATAGTCGACCTCTTAAAACTATAGAAACTAAATTATAATCTTCATTGGTTAAAACCCACGACGATGTAAACTAATTAAGGGGAAGATCTTGAGTATATAAGTAAGCGACACTATCTTCATTGGTATGATGCTTTTTAGGAAAGTGGTATCAAGGTCGTGCTCTTATCTTGACTTAGTCATTTCAATAAAATCCTCGAAGGTATAGTCATAGTGACTCAAGTGTCGAATGAAAAAGTTATGAGTCTCGAAGGTGTAGTCATAGTGAAGATTTGTGGTAGAGCTCTATTGGACTAGCAATGTGCTCCAAAGACGATAATCGACCTTTTAAAACTATAGAAACTAAATTATAATCTTCATTGGTGAAAACCCACGACGATGTAAAGAAAATTAAACGTTTTGTTTGATTATTCTATGGATTATCTTTTCTATCTAAAAACTAAATTATCTTTTCTATCTTGTTTCATTATTCTATGGATTGCCTGATTCCATCTTTGATGCAAATTGGTATGATATTGGCAGTGGACCTAACGATGTGGAGGTTTATATATTGATTACTGTGTGCTATTTTATGGAGTATCAGTGAACTAATTAAGTAATATTTGTAGTTGCTGAGGCGGGATGAAGAACTGTTTGGCAAGTTAATGAAGCCTAGGCGTCCTCGAGCAGTCGTGCTATGTCCCACGAGGGAATTATCTGAACAGGTAGCTTTAGGTTGACTTGATTTTATTACATGTATTGCTATATAATTTATACATATCCTATTAACATCAAATGATTACAATAGGTGTTTCGCGTGTCGAAATCTATCAGTCATCATGCACGATTTAGGTCTACCATGGTAAGTGGTGGTGGTCGGATCAGGCCACAAGAGGACTCATTAAGTAATCCAATAGACATGGTGGTGGGAACTCCTGGCAGAGTTCTTCAACATATTGACGCAGGCAACATGGTGTATGGTGACATCAAATACTTGGTGCGGACCTAATATTATGGTTTTGATGTTGCATTCAGTCCAAAATCATAAGTCCCTGATATTATTGTCCAGTTCATATGTTGCATTACTTTTGTAATTTTTGCTTTGGAATGCATACGACATTGTCGTGATTGTGGAGTCGTTTTAGTAGGTGCTGGATGAGGCAGACACCATGTTTGATCACGGATTTGGACCGGACATTCGTAAGTTTATTGGCCCATTAAAGCATCGTGCCTCGTCACATGATGGCCAAGGATTTCAAACAATATTGATCACTGCAACAATGACAAAGGTATTGGTTTCAATGTGACAGAAGTATTTTGTTTTTCCCTGTTGAGATCATATTTTTCTTTGAATCTGTATGGATTGATAATTTGGATGTTAGAAAATTCGAAGGTAGGCATGTTGAACCTGATGGAACCCTTCTTTATAATTGTTTTTGTGAGATCCTACATTGGTTGGGGAGGAGAACGTAGCACCCTTTATAAGGGTGTGGAAACCTCTCCCTAGCAGACGCGTTTTATAAACCTTGAGGGGAAGCCTGAAAGGAAAAGCCCAAAGAGGATAATATCTGCTAGCGGTGTGCTTGAGATGTTATAAATGGTATCAGAGCCAGACACCGGACAATGTGCTAGCGAGGAAGTTGAACTCCGGGGATGGACATGAGGCAGTGTGCCAGCATGGACCTTGGGCCCCGAAAGGGGTGGACTAGAGGGTCCCACATCGATTAGAGAAAGGAACGAGTGCCAGCGAGGACGCTAGGCCCCGAAAGGGGTGGATTGTGAGATCTCACATTGGTTGGGGAGGAGAATGAAGCACCCTTTGTAAGGGTTTGGAAACCTCTCCCTAGCAAACGCATTTTAAAAACCTTGAGGGGAAGCCCGAAAGGGAAAGCCCAAAGAGGACAATATCTGCTAGCGGTGGGCTTGGGCTGTTATAAATGGAATCAGAGCCAAACACAGGACGATGTGCTAGCAACGAAGTTGAGCCCCGAAGGGGATGGACATGAGGCGGTGTGCCAGCAAGGACCCTGGGCCTCGAAAGGGGGTGGACTGGAGGGTCCCACATCAATTAGAGAAAGGAACGAGTGCCAGCGAGGACATTGGGCCCCGAAAGGGGTGGATTGTGAGATCCCACATCGGTTGGGGAGAAGAACGAAACACCCTTTATAAGGGTGTGAAAACCTTTCCCTAGCAGACACATTTTAAAAACCTTGAGAGGAAGCCCGAAAGGGAAAGCTCAAAGAGGACAATATTTGCTAGCGGTGGGCTTGGGCTATTACAGTTTCGGTAGAAGGATGTTAAATGTTCTTTGAATACTTCGACAATCGGTTCTATATGCGAGATCAGTTTCCTTTTCTAGTCAATAGTCATTCGATTTTATTTACAATTTCAGCATTTGTCGTTTCATTATACATTTCGGTTGTTAAAATTCTTCCGCTCATACGTTCTGGCCATCGCTGCAGGCAGTTCAAAAGCTGATTGATGAGGAGTTTCAGGGCATTGTGCATTTACGCACATCAACTTTGCATAAAAAGATCGCATCCGCTCGTCATGATTTCATCAAGCTTTCAGGTTCTGAAAACAAGATGGAAGCTTTATTGCAGGTTTGACTATTGTATTTATTTCTTGGGTACTTCTTAGTCCATTATGAACGCTCTGACATATATTAGCTTAGATTCTTAGACCATTATCTCCTTATTTCCATGAAGTTCGTGGTTTCGTTGTTTCATATCGTCATGGTCATGGCTTGGTCGTTAAAAAATTCTAGGAGTCTCAATAAAAGTAACTTCCAATGCCTGGGCTGTTAAACTGCCAAGCCATGCCATGACCATGAAGTTTTTAACCTCCCACCTGGCAAGGTTTTGAAATTTAACATATGGAACTGAGCTTGTGCATCCATGAGTTTCACCTTTCCTATTTACCATGGGAAGAATTTCACTGATTTCACCTCAAGTAATTACTTCCTTTTGAGTTTGAAAGAAGTATAAGATTGATTCTCAACTATTTTTTGCATTGCCATTTGTCTCAAATCCCTCCGCCCCCTTGTTAAGTTACTAATAGGATAACAGACTGATCTTCTCCGACTACTATTCGTGACTGATTGAACGAGATAAAGCATATGAAATCCTGTAAACTCCTCTCCTTTACTTTATAGTCTATCAGCTTCTTCCTTCCCTTCCTCCTTACGAGAAGTTGTTGCCACGAGAGCTCCAGAACCTTATACTCTATTACCTGACATTCCCTACCTTGACTGCTATCCGAGATTGATTGAACAAGGTAAAGCATATGAAATCCTGTAAACGCCCCTCCTTTACTTCACAGTCTTATCAGCTTCTTCCTTCCATTCCTTCTTACAAGAAGTGGTTGACACGAGAGCTTCTGAACTTTCTGAACTTTATACTCTAGTACCTGACCTTCCCCTATTTACCTTATGAATTAAATCCTGAACCTATTTATTCTTCTTCTTTTGAGGAAGGTTTATGGAAGGAAAGACGAAAGAAAGATTACCCTAATTTTCTTACAAGAATCCCCAACTAAATGATGATAATTCCTTGTTTACGAGATTCAGGAGAGAAATAAGGAATTGGAGAATATGTAAGACCCATAAGTGAAGGAAGGACGTAATCTCAGCCGTGAGAGAAGGGGTTTTCTTAGTTTCCATTTGCTCGACATGTTTGACTTCAGGCCGCAAATGGATTCTATGCACTATGCTTACTTAGAGGCAGAAAAACATTTTTCGTCAATGAAGGACCTATGTAGACGGACATTCATAGTGCATGAAAAAGTACTTTTAAGCACCTAGAAAGTCATTCCAAGCGGACTCTAACTTTCCAAGCGGACTCTAACTTATTGAGACGGAGACAGATAAATCTAGTAGTTGATACACAAAGCAATAAGGAAAGAAATCAACCAGCTAAATCCTTACTAAAAAATGCATGAACCTAAACAGCAGGAAGTCTTAAGCATCACATTATCATCTTTAGATTATTGGACTGTCTATTGGGCTTCATATTTGTTATTTTGTGAGGATGCAGGTTCTTGAACCAAGTTTGGCAAAAGGAAACAGGATAATGGTGTTCTGTAACACTTTAAATTCCAGCCGTGCCGTGGATCATTTTCTCGGTGAAAATCAAATTTCTACGGTCAATTACCACGGAGAGGTGCCTGCTCAGCAGCGGTAAGGATTTTGGTGATAAACTCCGTTTCATTTTTATAAAATTTACTCTACTTAGTGACAATCAATGAAGTTACAAAGAGCTGCAGTGACTCGGATCGAAAAACTGAAAAGAACGAGTAGATACAAAAAGATTGTTGGTTCTAAGTAATCCAAGATTTTGATATATGCGTTTATACTGTCGTTTGAAAATCAGAGTCGAGAATCTCAAGAAGTTCAAGAGTGATGATGCTGATTGTCCGACGTTAGTCTGCACGGACTTGGCCGCTAGGGGCTTGGATTTGGATGTGGATCATGTCATTATGTTTGATTTCCCTTCAAATTCTGTAAGAGTTTTTTTTGCTTTTGAAGAACTTGGCTTGTTTATTTTGCACCACCTCTTTTTGTGCTGCACTTTCATGCCTAAATAGCTTATAAATGATATTTTGTTTCGCCTTTTAGATCGATTACCTTCATCGCACGGGAAGAACAGCTCGTATGGGTGCAAAAGGTTCGTCGCTTGCTCTTTGATGTACTTGATGTTTATAACTCTTTATTTCACATGGATTTTATGCTGTCCATTTGTTGGGTAACTAGGAAGGAAAATCCTTGAGCCTAGCATCCTAATTTTCTACTGAAATAGAGCTGCTACCATATACATGACGTGACTTTTTTATGCGGAAACATTCATTTAAAATCATTCATCGTTACATCGAGCATCAGCTGTGGGACCATGGAACATGTTAAGCCTACCTCGTAGGCTAGTTCACAGAATCTATGACTTAGAGCTCTGATACCATATTCATGACGTGACCTTTTTATGCGGAAACATTCATTAAAATCATTTATCCTTACATCGAGCATTATCTGTGAGACCATGGAACATGTTAAGCCTACCTCGTAGGCTAGTCCACATAATCTATAACACCATATGCATGATGTGACTTTTTTATGCGGAAACATTCATTTAAAATCATTTATCGTTACATCAAGCATCAGCTGTGGGACCATGGAACATGTTAAGCCTACCTCGTAGGCTAGTCCACATAATCTATAACACCATATGCATGATGTGACTTTTTTATGCGGAAACATTCATTTAAAATCATTCATCGTTACATCGAGCATCAGCTGTGGGACCATGGAGCATGTTAAGCCTACCTCGTAGGCTAGTCCAGATGATCTATAACCTAGAGCTCTGATACCAACTGTAACAACCTTAATTTTCTACTGGAATAGAGCCGCTACCATATGCATGATGTAATTGTTTTATGAATTATTTTAAATGAATGTTTTTGTATAAGAAGATTACGTCATGCATATGGTAGCGGCTCTATTTCAGTAGAAAATTAAGGTCGTTACAAGAAGTATCCTCATCCAACCATTACTACTTGTAGCTAGCCGTTATTCGTTGATTCACTTACTCACGAACTTGTATCTTAACTCGCAGCTTAGCCTGACTTGTACAAGCTAGGTTGAATTTGATGAAATTGAACTTCCTTGCTGATCCTTCATTATTTGTACATGTATTGGTGTAGGAAATGTGACAAGCCTGGTTACTAAAAAGGATAATATTTTAGCCACTCGCATCGAGGAAGCAATCCGAAAAAACGAGAGCTTAGAATCTCTCACAGCAGATAATGTGCGAAGAGACATAGCACGGGAACGTATGATAACCGAGCAGAAAACGAAAAATGAAAAATTTGTTAAGGTTTCAAAGGAGAGAAACAGAGCTAAATCATCAACATCACCAGCAGCAAAACCTTCAAGTGTCCATTCAAAAGATGAATCTGGAAAAGCATCTCCAGCAAAGACTCAGAAGTCCGGTGTTCGGGTTTCTAAGTCAACAAAACCGTCGAGGAACGTCCCCAGAAAACCGTTGAGGAATGTCCCCAGAAAACCGTCTTCCGAACCCAGGAAACCGTCTTCCGAACCGAAGAAGCAGGTGGCTAGCAGAAGGCAGCCCAGAAATGGCATCAAACCGTCAGGTCAGAAACTAAATGTAGTTGGGTTTAGAGGGAGAAGCAGCCAGTCTGATAAGAGAAGATCAGTATCCGGTTAAGTGGAAGACAGGTTTTAGATGAGAGTTTAACATAGTTTTATAAACTTTTCTTGTAATTTTTTGTTAGTTCTTCATTTGAAATGGCTTGATGAGTACAAGGAAGTGTAATTTTGCTGTTAAGTGTATGTTTTATAAGTGAAACATCTTGAGGAGAAAGAACAAATCAGTGCCAAACCTTTATCAAGCCTCTCTTTTTATGTGTCTATGAGGACACATCGGGGCCCTTGTATCGTACGTGGTACGAAAATGAACATAGTTTTACATCGTTTGAAAAAGTCGAAAACTTTGGTTGAGAGGTAAGACTCTCGATATTGATACGAGACAATTTAGATCGTGTTATTCTAATGTATTTGTTAGGATTGCACAACGCACACACTCCTTGATCTAGATGAACACAAAGAACAAGATAGAACTCTCGATGCAAAGCTCAAAGCTCTTAAAGTATGCAAGTTCAAAGCTCCTTGGTTTACTTTAGCACCTAGATATATATATATATATAGCTTTACTAGATAATGATATATATATGGTTTAGCTTAGCTCGGGTGATATATATATGGTTTAATTTATTATATATAGGTTTACTAGATATAAAGCTATTTACTATTTATGACAATTTACCCCTTTCCATAGTTTTACCGGATACAATTTACTCATTTCCACAATCTATCATTTACTAAATATACTTTTACTTACTTTATATGTCTACAGAAGATTTTTAAAAAAAAGGTAAATGATGTTAATATTATTTTTAAAAATTCTTGGGTATTTTTTAATTATATTATTAACTTCACTATTATTTTTTAATTTTTTATACATTCACGAATATTTTTTTAGATAATGTAAAACATAATGGTATTTTTATTAATTTATTGAAAAAATAGGGTCTACAACAAATTTGGAATTATTCTTTTTTTTTTGTAAAACATATTGATTTCTTTTTTAAATGAAATTCATTATTTGGAATTATTTCATTTTTTTTATTGCAGCATTGATTAAATTGTTGTAATAACATTAATTATTTTTAATTGTTAATGCATAACTTTTATAAAATACTTTTCATACCGACTCTCTGGTGTGAGTATTATATTGTCTATTTTGAGTATAAGTTTTCATAGTTTTGTTTTGGGCTTCTCAAAATGGCTCATACTAAGGAGAGAGTATTATTTGATTATAAACTCATGATTATTTTCTAAATTAGCTGATGTGGAACTTTCATCATCCAACACCTCTTCTCGAACAAAGTACGTCTCCCCTTAATTGAGGCTCGACTCCTTTTTCTTTTGGAGTCTTAGTCATTTTTTACTATGTCTTCGAGAAGGCTCGACTCCTTTTCTTTCGGAGTCTTTTAATCGACATTTGAGAATTTACCAATCTATTGGCACGACCAAGTTTAGGGCATGACTCTGATACCATGTTAGAGTTGTGTTCGTTTAACATGGTATCAGAGTTATGCCCTAAACTTGGTCGTGCCAATAGATTGGTAAATTCTCAAATGTCGAATAAAAGACTCCAAAAGAAAAGAAGTCAAGCCTCGATTAAGGGGAGACGTACTTTGTTCAAGGGGAGGTGTTGGGTGATGAAAGTCCCACGACTGCTGATTTAGGGAATGATGATGAGTTTATAATCAAAGAATACTATCTCCATTGGTATGAGGGCCTTTTGGGAAAACCTGAAGCAAAACCACTAAAGCTTAAACTCATACCATTGTCCAGAGTTCTGTTCCTCTGACAAATAACATTAATAAATTATTTAAAAAATAGAAAGAAATAATTATAAAAAAGAAAAATCGAATATGATACCAAAGAAGAAAGCGTGGCAAAGTTCTGTTCACTCATTCAACTCCCAACGGTTTCGGGCGAACAGTGCCCGTTATCAATTGTTCGAGTGCGCCCATTGACATGGAACGTGGAGCTCTGCAGGTTCGAGTCCATATCTCCATTGGAGCACTCGCAATGTTTCTTCTCAAGGCATATACTCTTCTCCGATCATCTCTTTGTATCCGATTTTCTTTTGTTACGGCACCAAAATCTTTGATACAAAGCCGGGATTTATGTGTTTGAAGTTGTAATCCTTTTCCCGTTGTTGCAGGCATGGAGAGTATCAGTTTTTGGGGCCTATGGCTACCTGAACTTCACCAAATCTGCGTTCAGGTAACATTTTCCCCCTTTTTTGTCTAATTTTTCAGTGGAAGTTGTATGATTGGATCGTGTTTGGAGTAGAAGGGAAACTTCTGGTAGTGATTTAGGGTGAGTTTGTAGTGAACTTTGGAAGGATTTGGAGTGCTTATTAAGTAATTTTCAACGATTGCTTCTCTTTAAACTTTGATTATGGTGGTTTGTCGACTGATTAACACGTTGTTCATCTGTTTAGTTCCTCGAAAACCCTATTTATTTTCATAGCTTTTTTTGGAATTTAGACTTTAATTTTGTTTAACTCCACTAAACCTGAAAGGTTTGAGGTAATAATCTTTCGTTCATAGGTGCACTGATTATTAGTGTAATGACTCGTCCACTACTAGCCGATATTGTCCTCTTTGAGCTTTTCCTTTCGAGCTTCCCCTCAAAGTTTTTAAAACGTGTATGTTAGGGAGAGGTCTCGACACCCTTATAAAAAAATGTTTCGTTCTTCTCCCAACCTATGTAGGATCTCACAATCCACCCCTTTCAGGGCCCAGCGTCCTTGCTGGCACACCGCCTTGTGTCCACCCCTTCAGGGCTCAGCCTCCTCGTTAGCACATCGCCCGGTGTCTGGCTTTGATACCATTTGTAATGGCCCAAGCCCACCACTAGCAGGTATTGTTCTCTTCTTGGAGAACGGAACTGAAGGGGGGTGGATTGTGAGATCCCACGTCGGTTGGGGAAGAGAACGAAACATTCTTTATAAGGGTGTGAAAACCTCTTCCTAGCATACGTGTTTTAAAAACCTTGAGGGGAAGCCTGAAAGGGAAAGCATAAAGAGAACAATATCTATTAGCGGTGGGCTTGGGCCGCTACAATTAAAATTAGAGGTTCTTGTGATGTTAAACCATTAACAATTTCATAAATATGTTTTAGCTTCGTTAATATGGTTAACTTATTACTGTTTTATGGCTATAGTGAACATTCTAAGATGTTCAAACCAGAAGATATGCAAGCAAACATTGAGGGGAAAAATTGCATTGTTACTGGGGCGAATTCTGGGATTGGATATGCAACTGCAG
This sequence comes from Cucurbita moschata, assembly GCF_002738365.1. Taxonomy (NCBI): domain Eukaryota; kingdom Viridiplantae; phylum Streptophyta; class Magnoliopsida; order Cucurbitales; family Cucurbitaceae; genus Cucurbita; species Cucurbita moschata. The sequence continues at coordinate 461,629 of NW_019268521.1, forward strand.
AGGGTTTAGCATCACGGTCTCGATCCCTTTTCCAACTCTCTTGTTTCGGTTTTTGTTATATTTGTTGAGTCATCAAGGAACACAACTTATGTAAAAAGAATATCGATTCTTCGTGGAAGCATGAAATTTCGGATGTTTTTGCAGTGGAGCCACCGTCTACATGGTATGCCGCAACAAGGAAAGAGGAGAAGCTGCTCTCTCTGAGATAAAGTCTAAAACAGGAAACCAAAATATTCATTTGGAGGTAGTTCTTTTCCAACCACCATTAACAAGAGAATGTGGCTTCGATAAAGAAATCGTTAACTTCTACGAGTCGATAATTTTGTAACTCTTTTCTTGTAGATAATATTTGCAGCAGACCATTTAGATTATGCTATATTTAAAAGAATAGATTACTACTTTAGCTTTCTTGTTATCTGATCACTTTTCTTTAGTTTGCAGGTCTGTGATCTTTCGTCGATCAGAGACGTTAAGTCGTTTTCCTCGAATTTCATTTCAAAGAATGTCCCGGTCCATGTTTTGGTAACAAATCTCTGTCTTTGTAACATTTTCCTTTTAGATTCTAAAAATTGTACGTTTGAGCCCGTATTTCGCATTAATCTGCAAAATCGTTATCATTTACTTTCTTTCTCAACAACTGTTCCTTCTATCTATGTAACATCCCATATCAGTTGGAGAGGGAAACAAAACTTTTCTTATAAAGGTGTAGAAACCTGGACCTAACATATGCGTTTTAAAACCTTGAGGGGAAGCCCAGAAGGGAAAGCTCAAAGAGGACAATATCTGCTAGTAGTGGGCATGATCTGTTACAAATGGTATCAGAGCTAGACACTGAGTGGTGGGCTAGCGAGGACGCTGGCCCCCAAGGGGGGTGGATTGTGAGATCCCACATCAGTTGGAGAGGGGAACGAAATATTTCTTATAAAGGTGTGGAAACCTCTCCCTAGCAAACGCATTTTAAAACATTGAGGAGAAGTCTAGAAGGAAAAACCCAAAGAGAACAATATCTGCTAGCAATGGGCTTGAATGGTTACAAATGGTATCAGAGCTAGACACTGGACGGTGTGCCAGTGAGGACACTGGCCTCCAAGGGGGGTGGATTGTGAGATTCCACGTTGGTTGCAGAGGGAAACAAAACATTTCTTATAAAGGTGTAGAAACCTCTCCCTAGCAGACATGTTTTAAAATTTTGAGGGGAAGCCTAGAAGGAAAAGCCCAAAGAGAACAATATCTGCTAGCGGTGGGCTTGGACTATTACAAATGGTATCAAAATTAGACACCGGGCAATGTACCAACAAGGACGCTGGCCCCCAAGGGGGGTGGATTGTGAGATCCCACGTTGGTTGGAGAGAGGAACGAAACATTTCTTATAAAGGTGTAGAAACCTCTCCTTAGAAGACGCGTTTTAAAACTTTGGGGGGAGTCCAAAAGGGAAAGCCCAAATAAGATAATATCGGCTAGCAGTAGGCTTGGACGGTTACGGTCTACAATTATAAATATTATAAATATGTCACTTTAACATCATGAAAACTGTTGGATTCAAAAGAGATTGATTTCCGTTCCTAACTGTACATAGGTTAACAATGCGGGATTGCTCGAGAATAATCGAGTTACAACATCTGAAGGGTATGATCTTCCATTATCTGTAACTTTTTTTTTTTTATCTAAGAAATAGTTGCCCAAAAGTTCTTAATAGTTTCTGAATTCCAGGTTCGAATTGAACTTTGCTGTGAATGTTTTAGGCACTTATGCAATAACTGAACTAATGATGCCATTGCTGGAGAAAGCTGCACCTGATGCAAAGGTCATCACAGTTTCTTCTGGTGGAATGTATTCAGTTCCCTTAACCAATGATCTGCAGGTGTGCTGCTTTGTTGAACGTCTCTGCCTTCTCTGTTTGTGGACCTAATTCTTACTGGATCTTTGTTCTTTGTTTCCTTGTAGTTTAGTGAAGTAAAATTTGATGGGGCCAAACAATATGCACTTAACAAGCGAGTTCAGGTTAGTAATGCTCCATGTATCTTGTTCTAGAATACTATGCTTTTGATTGACTGTACGCTGTTCGAACGCGTTTTCCCGTTTTAGGTTTCATGCATAAATGCTAAAAGTTTTGGTTTGTTTCATCGAGGGTAAAGATACTAGAAATACGAAAAAACGAAGGTATGAAAAGGGAGGGCTATTGTAAAAAGGGACTCCACACTAGTAAAATAAGACCTAAAGGAGGATACCTACAAAAAATGCCTCAACCGAAGCCTAAAGGGAAACATAGAACTTTTGTAATGGCCTAAGCTGATATTGTTTGCTTTGACTTGTTATGTATTGTCGTTAGCCTCATGGTTTTAAAACGCGTCTACTAGGGAGAGGTTTCCACACCCTTATAAGAAATGTTTCGATTCGCTCTCCAACCGATTTGGGACCTCACAATCCACCCTCCTTGGGGCCCGATGTCCTCGTTGACACACCGCCCGGTGTCTGGCTTTAATACCATTTGTAACAAGCCAAACCCACCGCAAGTAGATATTGTCCGCTTTGGCTGTTTTGTGTCGCCATCAGCCTCACGGTTTTAGAACGCGTCTACTAGGGAGAGGTTTCCACACTGTTATAAAAATTGTTTCATTCCCCTCTCAAACCGATTTAAGATCTTACAATCCACCTTCCTTGGGTATCCAGCGTCCTTTCTGGCACACCGCCCGGTGTCTGGATCTAATACCATTTGTAATAGGCCAAACCCACAGCTAATAGATATTATCCGCTTTGATCCGTTACGTATCACCGTCAGCCTCACAGTTTTAGAACGCGTCTACTAGGGAGAGATTTCCACACCCTTATAACGAGTGCTTCGTTCTCTCTTCAGCCGATGTAGGATCTCACAATCCACCCTTCTTGGGGGCTAGTGTCCTCGCTGGCACACCGCCTGGTGTCTGGCTCTGATACCATTTGTAACAGCTCAAACCCACCGCTAGTAGATATTGTCCGCTTTGGCCGGTTACGTATCGCCATCAGCCTCACGATTTTAAACGCGTCTACTAGAGAGAGGTTTCCACACCCTTATAAGGAATGTTTTGTTCCCCTCTTCAACCGATTGAGATCTTACAACTTGACAAAATACTGCACACTCTAGCTGTCACAAAAATCTCCTCATCTTAGGAAAGGGTGGGGAGAAGGAACTCCTCTTCATCTCTCAGGATATCCTAGGCCTAGCAAAACAGAACCGAAATGCCTCAGAAAAATAAGATCCAGACTGCACGAGCGAAGAGCGAGTCATGGTAGTAATTATTAACGAAATGATATTGTGACATTTTAATTATCTTTCAAAGTTCAATATGTGTAATATAACCTCGCTTGACACTTTATGAAGATTGCTTGATTTAGCCATTGCTGCATTGTATTGTGAGATAGCTAAAGGTGAGTGAAGCTTTATTTTTAGGTGGCTTTGACAGAGAAATGGGCAGAGAAGTACTCCAACAAAGGGATCGGATTCTACTCGATGCACCCCGGCTGGGCCGAAACGCCCGGAGTTGCTAAATCTCTACCAAGTTTCACTAAATCGTAAGGATAACTAGCAAAATCTTTGTTATTCAAAACGGGCTAGATTATCAACTCCTCGCTCGATCATTTCAGGCTCTCGGGGAAGCTAAGAACGAGGGAGGAAGGGGCCGATACGATTATTTGGTTGGCGTTACAGCCGAACGAGAAGTTGGTACCGGGAGCATTCTACTTTGATAGAAGTGAAGCGCCAAAGCATTTAGCATTTTCTGCTACAAAGTCCTCTCATGCAACAATTGGGTCTATATATGATCATCTTCGTTCATTGTCTGGTTTGGCTCAATAATTCAGATCAGAAAAGGTGAAAAGAGTGTGAACTTCTATTATGTATTTTATGAGAACTTGTATGAATTAACTAACTACTGGTTCTTATTTTTAAGCCTTTTTATTTTGGTTTAACTATTTATCTAAAACCTTATGATTTTATCTCGGAGGAAGATCAAGTTATACCGTTGGGATCGTTTAGTTTGAGGTTTTACTTGAGATAAACTAGGGGTGTACATGGTCCGGATTGAGTTGGGTCGAGAGTTTTTTTTTGACCAAACTCATAAGTTCAGGTTGGTTGGAATTGGTAACCCAACCCAACCCACTATTGGGTTCGGGTTGGGTTATCGAGTTGTCAAAAAAAAAAATTTAATTTTAAGTTTTATTTATCCACCATTTATAATTATTCAGATGCAATTTTAGATAAAATATATTAAAAATTCATAAACAAACACAAATCATTCTATAATTATTCACAAAACAAAAATCAATAAAAAACACAAACAAAAATGATAACATATTAACTACTTCAACAGTGTCATAAGACTAAAAATTAACTAACATTTGTTAAGAATGGGTTAAAGCGAGAAACATTAAGAATGGGTTAAAGCGAGAAACAGTTAAATAGTTAAATACAGACATGTGTGCTAAGAAAAAGGATAGATCATCGATTAAAAAAAATATATCAGAAGATATAGATCATTCAATTAAAATTAAATTAAATAAATAAGTAAGAAAAATATAGGAATAGATAGATCATCAAATTAAAATTCAAATTAAATAAACAAGTAAGAAAAAATATATTAAATAAACAAGTAAGAAAAAATATAAGGATAGATCATCAAATTAAATAAACAAGTAATTAAAAATAATAAAATAATAATAGTGAAAAATATATAATATAATTTATATATTTTTATTTGGCTCTGGTCAACCCAAAGGTTTTATTCACGAACCCGAAACCGAACCGATTCAGTTCGGGTTCAGACAAATTAACCCAACCCTACCTAAAATGCTAATCCAACCCAACTCTTATAGCTCGGGTTAGGTTGGTCCGAGTTGTTGAATTGAATGTACACCCTTAAGATGAACCATGTTTGGTGTTGCATGAGAATGCTACTAAAATTTCATGTAAATAAACAATCATTTTTTTTATTTTCTATAATTTTATTATATTATTGAATTTAGATAATTAATTGTGGTCAGTTGATTTATTTTTATTAAGTAAAATTATTAAAATAAATTTAATAATTTTAATTTTAATTTATTTTCATTTATTAAAAATTTTATTGAGTTTATTTAACAATCAAAATCATTATCCTCAAATAAACTAATTTAATAATATTTGGTAGATTTTTACTTAGAAATAATTAGAACAATAATTAAATGAAAAATTAATTATACTTATTATATTTGAAAAATCAAATATAATTAATTTATCTCTCCTTCCAACTTAAAATACATCTATTTCAAATTTAAGTTGTTTCCTCTTTTCTTCTTTCCGCCCCATTATAAATTATTTGAAAATGATTGATAGATAAAAATAATTTTTTATTTTAAAAAAAAATAGGAAAGCAAACTTATAGCCAGTAGCTATTATTAGGTTATGGAGCTTGATGCTTGTTTATATAGCTTAGTCAACCACCGTTATTAGAGCTATATTTGGTAAATGACATATAAAATAAAATGTCGTAATAAATAGCTATGTACAGTAAAAAGCTATATCGGGTAAATCTATATATATATATATAACAAAGGGTTATATCTCGTAAAACTATATATAATAAGCTAAACTATATATATTCCTTTAGCTTTGAAATTGTACTCTCTATATTCTATGTATTCTCTCTTATGGTACACATTTGTAGTCATCAATACAAAACCTTTAGCCAATATTCTCCTTGCATTTTCTCTATCCTGTTCTTTGTGTTCATCTAGATTGAGTGTGCGTGTTATTGTGCGATCCTAACAACTGGTACCAGAGCTAGGCGGAAGTCACCACGATCTGTGAAGATGGAAAGTTCAAAGATTGGAATTAAGAAGTTCGATGGATTCGATTTCGATTTCTGGAAGATGCAAATTAAAGATTATCTGTACCAGAAAGATCTTCACAAACCCCCTGTTGGGGGTGAAGCCGGATACCATGACCACGAAACAGTGGAAGCTCAAGGATCGACAAGTCTTAGGGTTGATTCGGTTGACGCTATTTAGCAACGTGACGTTCAACATCATCAAGGAAAAGACAACGTCAGATCTGTTGAAGGCGCTGTAGAATATGTACGAAAAACTATCGGCTATGAACAAGGTGTATTTGATGCAAAGATTGTTCAATCTACAGTTGTCTGAAAGTAGATCTATTGTTGATCATATAAATGAATTCAATATGATCTTAAGTCAATTGAGTTCGATGGAAATTAATTTTGAGGATGAAATTAAAGCATTGATTTTGATATCATCTTTACCCGAGTTGTGGGATACTGTTGTTGCCGCAATCAGCAGTTCCCAAGGATCTGATCAACTGAAGTTTGATGAAATTCGAGATGTAGTTCTCAGCGAAAGTATTCGCAAACGAGAAATTGGAAATTCATCTTGTACTGCTCTTAGTGTTGACCAACAGGGAAGAAGTAAACCAAAGGGCCCAAACAAAGGGTGATCAAAATCAAAGAACCGAGAAAAATCTTTAAATAGACCAAATGTAACGTGTTGAAATTGTGGAGAAAAAGGTCACTTTCGGACAGACTATACAAGACCAAAGAAGAAGCAGAATCACCAATCTAGAGATGATGATAATATAAATTCAGCAGAAGACATTGGGAATGCTCTAATCCTCAGTGTGGACAATTCGATTGAATCCTGGATTTTGGATTCAGGTGCATCTTTTCATTCATCTCCAAATAAAGAGTTGTTCCGGAATTTCAAGTCTAGAAATTTCGAGAAGGTGTATCTTGCCGACAACAAAGATTTGGAAATTAAAGGAAAAGAGGACGTCTGCATAAAAACTCTGGCAGAAAATCAGTGTTCATTAAAGAATGCCAAATATATTCCTAGTCTCAAGAAAAACCTGATCTCTATTGGTCAGTTGAACAACACAGGTTATGCACAGAGTTAAGGAAGAGTTCGTATTATAAAGGGTGCTATGGTGGTAGCACGTGGCATAAAATCTGGAACTTTATACACCACTGTTGGGTGTATGAACATATCTGTTGTTACTGAGAGTGCTTCAAATTCAAGTCTATTGCACAATAGACTTGAACATATGAGCGTGAAAGGAATGAAGATGCTAGCTGCGGAAGGAGTTTTAGAAGGCTTGAAATCTGTTGATGTGGGTCGTTGTGAGAACTGCATTATGAGTAAGCAGAAACGAGTTAGCTTCACAAAGATTGCCATAGAATTGAAGAAAGTGCAGTTGGAAATGGAACCAGATGTGGAGCAAGGTTCGAAGACAACGAAGCAAGTGGGAGTTTAGCTTGAATTACAGGAAAACTCACCTAGTGATGTTGTAGCAGATACTCATGAAGCTCCTGAGACTATTGCCGAGGAACCAGAGGTGGAGCAAGGTTCCAAAACCACGAAACTAGTGGGAGTTAAGCTTGAGTTGAAGGGAAACTCACCTAGTGATGTTGTAGCAGATACTCATGAAACCCCTGAGACTATTGTTGAGGAACTAGATGTGGAGCAAGGATCCAAGACCACGAAGCAAGTGGGAGTTGAGCTTGCGTTGCAGGGAAACTTACCTAGTGATATTGTAGCAGATACTCATGAAACTCCTGAGACTACTGCTGAGGAACCAGATGTGGAGCAAGGTTCCAAGACAACGAAGCAAGTGGGAGTTGAGGTTGAGTTGCGGAGAAAATCACCTAGTGATCTTGTAGTAGATACTCAACAAACTCCTGAGGTTGTTGCAGAGGAACTAGTAGTAGAGCAAGTGACACCTGAACCGGTGTTGAGAAGATCATCCAGTACTATCAGAGTACCATTTATGTATGTACCTTCATTACACTATCTGTTGCTGATGAAAGGGAACCAGAGCCCTTTGATGAGGCCCTACAGTTGGAGGATACAACCAAGTGGGAGCAAACCTTGGATGATGGGACGTCTAGGCTTAAAAAATGCATTGTACTGAGGCTGAGTACGTGGCAATAGCTGAAGCTAGAAAGAAGACTATATGAATGATTGACTATCTGGAAAAATTGGGCAAGAAGCAGCACGAAGAGATTCTTTATAGAGATAGTCAGAGTGTCATACAGATAGTGAGGAACCCGATCTATCATTTAAAGACAAAACACAGAAGATGATACCATTTCACTTGCAGGTTAGTGAAAGATGGTGATGTGTTTGGAGAAGATAGATGGTGCAAAGAATCCAGCAAACATGTTGACAAAATGTATTGATGTTGGAATATTGAGGTTGTGCAAAGCCTCAATTGGTATGGTTCCTTGAAGATGCTCATGATCGTTTGAGAATGAAATTCTTGGTTGACTAGATCAGTCTCGTGGGAGAATTGTTAGGTTATGGAGTCTGCTGCTTATTTATGGCTTAGTCAACTGTTATACATAATAAGCTATATTTGGTAAATGGCATATAAAGTAAAATGTCATAAATAATAAATAGCTATGTATACTAAAAAGCTACCATATATATATATGGTAGATAATTATATATAATAGAGGGTTATATCTGGTAAAGCTATATATAATAAGTTATAGTTATGTATAGTAAAAAACTATGCTATATATGGTAGATAGTTATATACGGTAGATGGTTATATCTGGTAAAACTATATATAGTAAGCTAAACCATATATATATCTATGGCAGAGCTTCGAAGATGTACTTTCTATATTCTCTGTATTCTCTCTTACTATACATATCTGTAGTCATCAATACAAAACTTTTAGCCAATATTCTCGTTGCATTTTTTCTATCTTGTTCTTTATGTTCATCTAGATTGAGTGTGCATGTTGTTGTGCGATCCTAACAACTATTTTTGAAGGGCGAGCAAGTAGCTATTTTTTATATTCGAGAGACTTGACTAAATAGGGAGTTGAGAATATAATTCCACAAGATGAAATTCATTCATTCCTTCCCATATAGGAAAAGTAAATAAGTAATTTTCTTACGTACTAGGACTTGAACAATGGGCCTCACCTTCACACTAGTTCGAGAGAGATTTGATTTATGATTTGATCATAAACAAATTGTTTATAAAAAATTAGTAGTATTTAAGATATAAGATGTAACTGTTGGTATCGATACCAGTCGTTAGCCCTGATACCAGTTGTTAGGATCGCACAACAACGCACACGCTCGATCTAGATGAACACAAAGAATGGGATAGAGAAAATTGCAAGGAGAACTCTAGCTAAAAAGATTTTTCTTTTTATTGATGACTTCAGGTATGTACAACAAGAGAGAGTACAGAGAATAGAAAAGTACATCTTCAAACTACCGGACGGGATATATATATAGTTCAGTTTACTATATATAGCTTTACCAGATTTAACATCTACTATATATAGCTATTTACTATATATAGTTTTACCCGATTTAACCATCTACTATATATAGCTATTTACCATATATAGCTTTACCGGATATAGCTTTACCGGATATAACCGTTGACCAAGCTATAAATAAGCATCAGGCTCCATGACCTAACAGTAACTATAAGGACAAAATAGACTTTTGACCTAGCTGTAATTACGAACAAGTTGTGAATGATAGACTTACTTGTAATGATTATATCAAGGGACACAACTTGTCCTACGGTGCATAAAAGTGCAACTCTAGGTCTATAGTTAATATGTGAAAATTGATTAATAAAAGAGTTAAATTAATTAATTTTGTACAGATCTTCTTGCTAACTCATAGTAAGGATCGGTTTAGTTGAAAGAAAAAATATATATTAAAATATCTACAAGCCGAGATTCAATCATTGGAGGAGCTGGATTAAGTATGTTAAAGATTTGTTTAAACTTTCTCCGTATTTTTACAATGTAAGTTTGTTTAACTTTTAGTTTTGTTTAATTATAAATAACATTAAAGTCGATTTCCAATGTTGACACTGCGTGAATGAAATGTTATTCCCTACCGTGACACCTCGGTCAATTTTAAGGAAGGAACCGAACAATAAGCACATTTAGAAGGTGGTGAGAGGACAAATAGATGGTTTTTCATCAAGAGAGTATAGTGACACCGGCCGTGCAAAAACACCCTTACCCAACCGTGAGGTGTCAAGAGAAGGAGTCGTGAGGAGGTGTATTATACAAGAACAAATAATCTCGAGTAATATTAAGATTGGGAATCGTAAGCAAGGTTCATACAAAATCAAGTCGTCCCAACAAGTCCTCGAGAGGACCTCTAGTGGTAGTAGAGGTAGCCATTGTGAAGGAAGGTGTTTAATCTCTAATATCGACCACAAGTGCTTTAAGAGGAGCTGAAATACGAGCTAAAAGGTACGATTTTGTAGAAGGAATACAACCGAGAGTAGTCATTTTGATACTCGAGACTTTTCTTTTCATAAAACCTTAGTAATCCTGAAGTAGCAGAGATTGGTCAAAACTTTGAATCACATCTCAACGCTCCCCCTTGATTCAAAGTTACGGATGCCAAATAATCTGCTTCTGAAGTTGACAACGCCACTGTCTATCATATAATGATCTTGCTCGATCGCTATTTACGAACCCAAATAATTTGAAATTAGAAGATTTAGGATACCAAATTTCTAACGTAAGACTCTTTTCGCTGCTCCATAATGAACCTTTGAAGGATGTTGCATAAACCTAGAAATAATACCAACAGGAAATACAATGTCGGGTGGTGTGTGTTAAGTGAATTAATCCACCAACCAAGCTTCTGAAACTTCTAACATCTGCCATTTTCGCTCCATCCTCGTGTTGTAATTTCACATTAATATTCATGTGTGTTGTTGCATGCTTACAATTAAGTATGCTAAATTTACTCGTAATATCTTTGACATTTTCTTTACGAAATAAAAATCTCATTTTCAACTCGATATAGCTCAAGACCAAGAAAATAGTGCAATAAACTCATATAAATGATATCATCAACGTACATACAAATAATTATGAAATCACTTTTATCTTCGTTCTTCATATACAAAGCTGACAATACTATTCATGTTAGATGAACACGACTCTCCACAATGGTATGATATTGTCCACTTTGAGCATAAGCTCTCATGGTAAACACGACTCTCCACAATGGTATGAATAATTCACTTTGAGCATAAGTTCTCATTAGCCGAGACTTTCATTCAATACCTCCCCTTGAACAAAGTACGCCTCCCCTTAATCAATGCTCGACTCCTTTTCTTTTGGAGTCCTTTGTTCGACATTTGAGGATTCTATTGGCATGACTAACTTTAGGGCATGACTCTGATACCATATTAGATAAACACGACTCCCCACAATGGTATGATATTGTCCACTTTGAGCATAAGCTCTCATGACTTTGCTCTGGGCTTCTCCAAGAGGCCTCATTCTAATGGAGATAAGTATTCCTTGATTATAAACCCATGATCATTCCGGTTGTGGAGACTTTCATCCAACAGTTCAAACTACTGGAAGATAAGCTCAAGTTGCAATTCATGCCACAATATAGAAAATCAAGGTTTATTTATTTTTTTATCGTTAAATTTTTTTTTCGTGAATGATAATCTAGAGTTATGGTGTTTCATTAATGTATTTTAAGACTTTTTAACTCTTTGGAATGTCTGGCAGAAGGTTAAGAGTTTTCTTATGAGACTATTTAAAGTCATGTTATTATTTTTATAAAATATACTTGAATAAATGCAGAAAAAATAGGCACTTGTGCTTTTAGCCAATAACTAAGTTTCTTTGTAATTTTATATAGTTTAGATTGCATGTTTAGAATCATTAAACGAGATAATTTGAATCTAAGTTTCCCTCGAATTGATTTCTTATTGTTTTGAGATTATTTGATATTTTAGATCTAAAGATCTTATTTTTCAATAAGGTTGTTAGATCGAGTTTAATATTTTAATATTTTTATTTTTGGTATTACACCTCCTCACAAGGCATACGTGTTCGGGGTGGAGCTCGAACAAGTATAATAAGTTTAGAACTTCAAGCTTCCAAGAATTTTGAGAGTCGATGTTTCAAAGTGTCTTAGCTATCGTTTATAGACCTTTTAGATATAGGACTTCTACCCTAATCAAGACGAAGAGTTGTATTCATCGTTATAACTAAAAAAAATCAAGGATATTGATTAAAATTTGACGTAGAATCTATCATTTATGTTATTTTTGCTCTTCTTATCGACCAGGCTCAATTGCTACACGTTCTTGGCCTACCTTCGGTTAAATACCCATATGGGGTGAACGAGTATAAATTCAGTGTCAATTTTTTCAAGTTTTAGGTCTATTTATCTATTCGTTTTTGCTTGAATTTCAATTAGAAATTCGGTCGTTTTTTTAAAAAATAATCGTTGTTTGAATTAGATCAATAAATTTAAATTAATATATAAATAAAAAACTATTTAGGTTACGGAGCCTTGTCACAATCGCACTTTTGATGGCAGCGGACTTGCGATTGTGTGGCACTCACTTTCCAACGACAAGTGAGCTAAGCCAATTCGTTCTTGCGTCGCCTACGACCAAGCGACGTATGCTCGAGCCTCTGGCCTCGGTTTTAAGAGAAAGTTTTAGAAAACGAGGGCAGAGAGAGATTTTCGAAAGAGAGATTTTTGAAAGAAACGTTATATAAGCAAGCAAGAGAGAAATAACAACGGCTCACAATATATAACCTTGGGTAGGGAGAAGTAGTCCGCTATTATTTATAACTTAGTCTAGTAAAGTTATATAAGGTAGATAGTTATATATAGTAGATGATTATATCTGGTAAAGCTATATATATATATATATATATATATAATAAGCTAAACCTTATATATATCAATAAGTCAGAACGTATTTTCTATATAAATTCTTTAGTCAATATTCTCCTTGCATTTTTTCTCTCCTGTTCTTTGTGTTCATCTAGACCGTGTGGGTTGTAGTTATGCGTGTTATTTTTGCTCTTCTTATCGACCAGGTTCAATTGCTACACGTTCTTGGCATACCTTCGGTTAAATACCCATATGGGGTGAACGAGTATAAATTCAGTGTCAATTTTTTCAAGTTTTAGGTCTATTTATCTATTCGTTTTTGCTTGAATTTCAATTAGAAATTCGGTCGTTTTTTTAAAAAATAATCGTTGTTTGAATTAGATCAATAAATTTAAATTAATATATAAATAAAAAACTATTTAGGTTACGGAGCCTTGTCACAATCGCACTTTTGATGGCAGCGGACTTGCGATTGTGTGGCACTCACTTTCCAACGACAAGTGAGCTAAGCCAATTCGTTCTTGCGTCGCCTACGACCAAGCGACGTATGCTCGAGCCTCTGGCCTCGGTTTTAAGAGAAAGTTTTAGAAAACGAGGGCAGAGAGAGATTTTCGAAAGAGAGATTTTTGAAAGAAACGTTATATAAGCAAGCAAGAGAGAAATAACAACGGCTCACAATATATAACCTTGGGTAGGGAGAAGTAGTCCGCTATTATTTATAACTTAGTCGGGTAAAGTTATATAAGGTAGATAGTTATATATAGTAGATGATTATATCTGGTAAAGCTATATATATATATATATATATATATAATAAGCTAAACCTTATATATATCAATAAGTCAGAACGTATTTTCTATATAAATTCTTTAGTCAATATTCTCCTTGCATTTTTTCTCTCCTGTTCTTTGTGTTCATCTAGACCGTGTGGGTTGTAGTTATGCGTGTTATTTTTGCTCTTCTTATCGACCAGGTTCAATTGCTACACGTTCTTGGCATACCTTCGGTTAAATACCCATATGGGGTGAACGAGTATAAATTCAGTGTCAATTTTTTCAAGTTTTAGGTCTATTTATCTATTCGTTTTTGCTTGAATTTCAATTAGAAATTCGGTCGTTTTTAAAAAAAATAATCGTTGTTTGAATTAGATCAATAAATTTAAATTAATATATAAATAAAAAACTATTTAGGTTACGGAGCCTTGTCACAATCGCACTTTTGATGGCAGCGAACTTGCGATTGTGTGGCACTCACTTTCCAATGACAAGTGAGCTAAGCCAATTCGTTCTTGCATCGCCTACGGCCAAGCGACGTATGCTCGAGCCTCTGGCCTCGGTTTTAAGAGAAAGTTTTAGAAAACGAGGGCAGAGAGAGATTTTCGAAAGAGAGATTTTTGAAAGAAACGTTATATAAGCAAGCAAGAGAGAAATAACAACGGCTCACAATATATAACCTTGGGTAGGGAGAAGTAGTCCGCTATTATTTATAACTTAGTCTAGTAAAGTTATATAAGGTAGATAGTTATATATAGTAGATGATTATATCTGGTAAAGCTATATATATATATATATATAATAAGCTAAACCTTATATATATCAATAAGTCTGAACGTATTTTCTATATAAATTCTTTAGTCAATATTCTCCTTGCATTTTCTCTCTCCTGTTCTTTGTGTTCATCTAGTCTATATAAATTCTTTAGTCAATATTCTCCTTGCATTTTCTCTCTCCTGTTCTTTGTGTTCATCTAGACAGTGTGGGTTGTAGTTATGCGATCCTAACAGTCATTATATTTGGTTTTAATTTCCAAAAGATAGAAAATCAAAAGCCAAAGTTTAAAATAAATATAATATAAAAATAATATTATTTGAATTTGAATAATAATATAATTTGGTCTTAATTGCCGACCAAAAAACAATTTGACTTCCTTGAGATGCCATTCTTTCATTATTTTAACCGAAACTAGGGAACCGACCAATACGTCACCGTTTTAGCCTTTTTGTCTTTTTTTGTCAATGTTCCTATCATTCTAGAAAGTTCTCATTTCAATCAAGCTCATTTACCTTTTTACCCTTCACACGCGCACGCATATATACATATATATTCCTTTCCCATCAATATATATATATAAAAAAAACATAATAATTATTTTTTTAATAATTCTTAAAAATAATTTTCATTTTTTAAGATATATATTTAAATTGAATGTAAATCTTAATTTAATATTTAAAAATAAATAAATAAATAAATGGTTTACGATCTACCATTTTACTTTTATTAAATACAAAAATTTGAATAACTAACGTGAATAACAGTAGTTATTAATTAAATAAATAAATAATTTAAAGGTTTATTAGAGAGTCTTTAACCGCAGTTATTACAAAGAAAAAGTACTCGAAAACCTCGCGAGATTTTCGATGAATTGCTTGGACCACCCATTTATCAGCGACCACCTTTTCCCCCATTCAAAATCGAGGTCTTCACTGTTCGAGAGAGAGAGTGCTCGACATCCATCCAAGCCAACATATCTATCTTCTCGAGCACCTCAGCATGATTGACGTTACTAACCAAGAGGGAATTCACAATGGTGGAGACAATCGACAATGACGTGTAGACGATCGATAAGCACTTGTTCTCTTAGGTTGTTTGGTTTTGAACTTAAGGGATGGATGTTGGGTTCTTTTCTTTTCTCACAATTACCATCGTATGTAGGTTATGTGTCGTCATAATCGTAAGAGAAGGATCATTGGAGCAAGCAGTGAGCGAGGAGGGTGCACTTGGTCATTGTTGGAGAACACAAAGCGAACAAAGAAAAGAGAGCAAGAGAGAATCGGGAAAAGCTAGAAAGACGGGTTAAGAAGAAGAAACTCGTGGGTTAAGTCATATTCGGATTTGGTTTGGGCAGACTTGGTACTGTGTATAGCAATCGGATGTCTATAAGGTCCATGCCCCAAAAAAATCATGTAACACATAAGCCAACCTGCGCAAGCCTGCTTGGTGGGCCATGTGTAAAGAAGTACTACACATCCAACCATGCTCGGATGGAAAAGCTACCTAAGCCATGCCATATCGTTTTTAAAATGATAGGTCTCACCATATCACATATGTTTGCATTTCTCGGCCCCAACAGTAGGGTTACTTACAAAGTATTTCTTAAAATACTCAAGTCACGTACTACTCTTATTTTTTTTAAGTAAAGGTAAGTCACCTCTATACCCATAACAACTTCGCCATGAAACCAGTATTAGGGTAGTTGCAAGTATTAGGGTAGTTGCATTTATGTCTATTTGAGGTTAAACTAAAGCTATGAAACTGGTTACAAATGTTAAATATTCTTCATTTTCATAATAATCTTAAAAATAGGGTAGATGTTTGACTAAATTCTAACTCTATTTTTATTTTTGTTGGTCCAGTTCACTCGACAAAGAAATGTCTACCCATGAACCAATCCAAATTTTCCATTTTCTAAAATTTCAACCGAACCCAAACCGAAAAAAATCNAAAAAAACTCAATCCAACCTAATAATTGGATATTTTTTTCACTTATAATTTCTTACTTTTAAATATACATTTAATATTTTTTTCATCCCTAATAATTGTTCTTATTTCTTTCTAATCAAAGAGAAAGGGGCATTTTGGTCATTTCATGATGCTTTGAAATAGTAATGTCAACTACTCAAGCCAACAATAGACGATGTTTCTTAAATAGAGCAAGTCAGAATTTGACACGCACGCAATATATATATATATATATATATATATATATATATATACACACCAAAGAGAAAGGGTACCACTTGTTATAATCGCACTTTGATGGTAGTGGACTTGCGATTGTGCAACACTCAATTCTCAGTAGCAAGTGAGTTAAGCTTATTCGATCTTGCGTCGCCTACGACCAAGCGACGTATGCTCGAGCCTCTTGCTCCGATTCAAGAAGAAAGTTTTAGAAAACGGGGCAGAGAGATTTCTAAAGAGAGTTTTGAAAGCAATAGTTGAAAAATTGAAATTGGTGTTAGATGGGAATGAAAGCAAAAGACAACAACAACGGCTTACTGCATATAACTATCAGATAGAGAGAAGTTGACAATAATATATATATTTTGGTAATTTTCAGTAAGATGAAAAGGTAACACATTGTGAGATCCCACATCAGTTGGAGAGGAGAATGAAACATTATTTATAAAGTGTGAAAACCTCTCCCTAACAGACACGTTTTAAAACCATGAGCTGGCAACGATACGTAACGAGTCAAAGCAGACAATATCTACGACATATCAATGAAATGAGTGTTAAAAAGTTACATCCGAGCTCTTCTTAATCTTCAAATGATATTTGATTTATATTAATTTAGAGAGATAAATAAGTAAAAACGAAAAAGTTGACTATGTTATTTTCAGACGGTTTGGACCTCCACTTAATTTCACCCGAGCTTCGTATAATTTATTTTAATAAAAAAAATAAGAAAATTTAAATTATGTGTAGAGTACTACTAGGTTGATTACGAAGATAAAATAACAAGAAGTAAACATCAAAGTGATGGTTGAATAAAAAATTTTGGCCAATCACAAATCGACACATAATTATATTTCAAATTAATAATAAATTCATGCTATTAAATTTGTAACCAATTTCAAATTACTTTTAAAGACGAAAATGAGTAAGGACCAATCTAAAATGATTTACGTGTCTTAATCGTGACATTTCGGTCAAATTGGATCATATAGCAATTAGGTTGAAGATCAAATAAACGAAAAAGCTGAATAATTTGACCCAAAGCCCAAACTCGAAGGGTTAGTAGAGGTGTACTTGGTTGGGTTGAGGAATTTTTTTGGACCAACCCTAAAGTTCGAGTTGGTTGGATTGGTAACTCAGTGCAACTCGAAATTGTGTCACAACCCATCCCAACCCAACCATATTCAAATGAGTGCGATCCTGAGGATATGATGATAAAAGACGTATAAGAATTGAAAGTTACTAGCTATACTAACAAGGGGCACCTTTCTTTTCGGTAGCTCAATCATAGGAACTCTATGGTTAAACGTGTTTTATTTGAAGTAGTTTTGTGCTGGGTAAGCTCCTAGGAATTTTCTTGGGATGCTTGTGAGTGAGAACAATGCATGTTAAAAAACTCGTGCTGATCTGTGAGGATAATCTTCACTCTTAAAAAGTAAGGAGTAGGTAACGTGACCATCAGCTATCGAATTTTGATTCTGAATCCTAGGCATGGATCATTATAAATAGTATCAAAGCGATACCTCTCCCAAAAAGATATGGTTCAGGGATGAACCAAGGCGAAAGTTGATGAGCATGTGACACTCGAGTAACAGAGGAGTACATAAATGAACCGAAATCACATTCGAATGAGAGCGATCCTAAGAATAGGATGACTAAGAAAGACTTAAAGGAAATGAAAGTTACTACCTATACAGACAAGGTGCACCTTCTTTTTCGGTGGCTCAATTATAAGAACTACATGATTAAATGTGTTTTACTTGGAGCAATTCTACGTGTGTATTCTCCTAGGATTTTTTCTGGGATGCATGTGAGTGAGAACAAACGATTTCGAAAGAACTTGTGTTGGTCTATGTGGTTGATCTTTACTCTTAAAAGTGAGGAGTAGGTCATGACCTTTTTGGATTGGGTCGAGGTTAAGTTGTCGAGTTGACTGCTGTTGTAAGTGAGCATGTATGTCTTGGAAACAGAAGATAAAAGAGAAAGAGAATGCTTGTGATTCCGCGAAGGGGGGCATGGTAGTAAACAACAAAACAACCCTAATTGTGTATATATATATCGATTCAAGTTGGGTCAAATCGGTTTTACGTATGTTGAACCCAGACCTAACCCAACCTACTTAGTTCCTAGAAAGCTAAACTCAACCCAACTCAGTAACCTATCTAACCCAACCAAATTCTTATAATTTGAGTTGAGTCGGCTCGAGTTGTCAAATTATCGAGTTCATTATATACCTCTAAAAATTAGATCCAAACTTTTGTAGACCAAACATCTCTTATCAAAGACATTAAGACAATTTAAAAAAAAAAAAAAAATTTAGACATAAATTTTATTTTATATTTTTTTATTCGGGTAGGTGAAATGACTTTATCAACCAACCATCTTTAACCCTAAATTTTAATTTCTAACCATGTGAGTGAATTAAGTTGAATTAATAGTTTATATTGAAAATTAAAAATTATAAAATAAAAAGTTTATTTCAAATAACTATTTTTTAAAAGAATAATAAACGAGAAAATAAATAGATAATTTTGCAAAAACAGAGAATGAATTCTCCGTCCCTTGCTTCGTGGATGTTTTTAGCTCCAACTCTCGAGTGCAGCATCTAGGATCATAAAGATAAAAAATGAGAAATTATACGAAATCAATACAAGTTCATCCAAACTGTGGTTTCTCATTGGACGGTAACTATTTTTTGGTAATTATTCAATTGATTTAAGCGTATATCATAAATAAATTAAAAAAGAAAAAAAAATTATTTAGAAAAATACACATTCAACCCACTAAACTTGGAAGATTATTTAATTAGAAAAACACATTTTGCATTATATATATTCCAACCAATCAAAATTGGAGAGAGAACCAGCAGCACACGAAAACAAAATTCTCATCCATCGGATCATTCCAATACGAAAATCAACGGCCAAGAAGCGAGATGAACACTACAGCCGCGTTGCACCATAGCATAGCTCCAAGGAAAATATCTCATCATGGTCGGTTTGTCTTTGCCTTCGAACTATAATTATTTTTTACGCACTCAGCTTTGTTTTATAATTATAATATTCGCACCAGGCGAGGGTACTTTGGTACTTTCACATACATGCCACGTATGCAGTAATGTTGAGCTCTCACAGCGCTTCTAAAGATCTCATATCTTTCTCTCTCTAAACTGACGGCCCTTGAAAAGATTCCCCTCTCTCTCTCTACACTGAAAATTACTTGGCATAAAAACAAAGGAATATACCTTCTAGAGAGAGAGAGAGAGAGAGAGAGAGAGAGAGAGAGAGAGAGAGAGAGAGGGAGAGAGTTACAGTTTGTGGAATTTCTTGGCTGAAGCGGAATCGATTTTCAGGTACTTCGTTTTCTTTTACCGTTTTTTTGATGTGAATCGGTGACATTTAGAAAAGAAGTTGCGAAATCTGAATTGAAGCTTGGATCATCTGGTTGTTTTTTTTTTTTTTTTTTAATTTGATTTGTTGTATTCGTTTTGAAAGCTGTTGTTTACCTTCTTGTTTCTGATTTGAGTTTTGTTGTTTGTGATTTTGTATGATTTGTTCGTTTTTGGTTTAATTTTGACTTCATTTTGTTGTTTATGGTTTATTGATTTACGTTATTATTATTTTTTCTTTTTATTTCATCTTGCAGAGGATTGGTTTTATTGTTGTTATGGCAATTGTAAGTATGGAGTTGTGAACTTGGGAGCTTCTCAGGAACTGGAACTTGAAAAATCTATAGCGGTACAAGGGGTTGGGTTTTGGTGAATTTCTTAAGGGGACCTGCGGCTAGATTTTGGATATTGAATACATTTCTTCAAGCCTTTTTTTAGAATTCGTGGCTAATCGAAATTGGTTGTGGTTTTGGGATGCTGAATTACGACATTTGGATTCTTGATTGGTAGCAAATGAAGATGGAGTTTGTGCAATTGCCTAGTTGATTTGTTGGCAATTGAAGAGGTAGCTTTAAGGGAAAATTTATTGAAAATATATGGCAACGTCGAGTGAGAGATGGATCGATAGACTTCAATTGTCCTCCTTGTTTTGGCCTCCCCCAGATGATGATCAGCAAAGAAAGGTACTGAGGCTTTTATGTTTCAGATATGATCGATTTTTGGGATGGTACTTTCTCTCATTATATGACATTGTTTTCTAGTATAGTTCAAGTTGATTAGTAAGCCCGAAGTTATATTTATCATTCTTCATGAAGTTGCTGGGTCCTTGTTCTTGAATAATGTTCCATTGTTTTCCTTGATCTTTTCCTTGTTATGGTTTTCTAGGCACGATAATGTTTTCTGATGCGTTTTAATTTTTTTAATTCCTTATTATGTGGACATTTACTCGAATAGCTCATAGAATTAGAATATGGTTCAAAGTTGCCAAATGGGCGTGGAACAGTGAACTGACACTCTATCTGCTTTTCTAATTGTAGCGGATTTTCCATTAGCTTTAGAGGTTCTTCTCCCTTTCGGGGAAAAAAAAAAAAAAAAAAAAATGAAAGAAGAAGAGAAGCAAGCAATTCATCTGCTTTTAGTTAGCTACTGTCAAAACTAACTATGGCATACTAAAGGAATAAATATGTGGGAACTTCTGCTGGAATTTCAATATAAGGAAATTTCGACAATGTGTGCTAATCTCAGAATTTCAATATGAGGGACTTAATTATGATTAATTTTCCTTTATGAGTGTCTGCACATGCTTCTAACAGCTTATTATCTTCTTTGCTGGAAATGGTTACATTTATTTAAAGAGTAGATTGGTACAGGGGCCACCTTCTTACTATTCACGTGTACTAGATAGACCTTACAGGTGCAGATAGTATTTTTCATAAAGGAAATGGTGGCAATAAGAACAAATGAAATACTTTATAAGGTGGTCTTTTGTTATGAAGTTGATGCTATTAGTCTCTCAATGGTAAAAGTTTGGGTACGACGCAAGTGTACAGATATTTAGGTATGATGCAAATGTGAAGGTGTGGAATTTTGTGAGAGTTTGTGTATTGACTCTATTTTTTTTTTTTTTTTTTTTTTAAATAAGGCCACTACTACATGCATGTCATGACTACTGTATGTAAAAAAATCTGTTTCAATAATTCGCTTTAAACATTGTTGTGGACTTCAATGTTTATAAATATTTCAAATTTAATAATAAAATAACATAGTTAAAAAAGTAAAAAAAACATCTCTTATCACAAATTAGAAACAAATGTTCATCGACTTATCCTAACATAATGACTATAACTTAATGTGGAAATCTGTCGGGACTTGATTCATGGCTTCCTCGGCTGACGCCATCATCTGTACGTGGGGTATTTACCTTTACCTGGAAAAATGTTAAACATGGTTTGAGTATTTAAAAGTACTCAATAAGTGACCCCGTTGTTGGTGTCAGAAAATGCAATCACATATAAACATGGTTCGTGCTTGCCTCTCTCGTGCTCACTCCTCTGGGAGCACTTCCACGAGCATTGCTCGCCTCTCTCATGCTCACTCCTCTTGGAGATCTTTCATGGGTGTTTCTCACCACTCTTGTGCTCACTCCTAGGAAGTGGCGTTCCTCGCCTCCCTTGGATGCAACATAATAGCCTCCTCTCATAGATCCAGATTGCTCCATGACTCTGATGAACCGATAATTACACTTGTCCCTATCTGCACACCTAGTATCATGTATGGTTTAAGATCAATTGTTTCCTTGAATCTGATGTGGCCATCCAATTTACTATAATGACCCGAACATTAGGACTGAACCTCTTTATATGAATTGTCAAGATAGGAGGGGCCCTGTGAATGAGAAACCTCTTTGTTGCATCTCTTTTCACATTCACAATTGTTGAATCAGAATTCATCTCACAATCCTCACCTCTCTGATCGGTTCTCGGCAGATATTTGTGAACTCAAGGGCTCAATATTAGTTTTTGCAAGTTCACTGCTTTCAGGATCATCGTTGGAAAGATAACACATGGATTTATCTTGATTGCTGGTGTTATTACAACCTGAAGAATATGCTAGGCCAGGATTCATTATTTTTAGAATCCTGAGTAGGGAAATATCACCATTTTTGGCTGTCAGTTCTGGTCCAAGGAACGTCAAATTAACTGAAGCACATTTTCCTCCCTTCTCAATCAAAACTTCTTTTTCAGGCTCTTTAACATATGAGACATTCAGAGAACTTAAAGTCTTCTCCATAATGGTAGTTGTGCTACTGGTGATGGCCTCTGATGCAAGGGAAAGCTCATTATTAGATGATGGAAGAGGCAAATTGAACTGGTACAACATCTGATGTCTTGTCAGTTTTAGGAATCGTCTTTCCACTACTCTTAGGTGGCACTTTTATCTTCTTTGCCTGAGAGACTGGTTGGACCTTTTTGGCCAGAGGTTTCTTCACTGGAACCGGAAGAGAAAGATCAAGAAATGGTTCATAAACCATCGTTGTGTGGCCACATTCTTTTGTAACATACAGCACTTGATATTTCCCCCCCAAACATCTCATCAACAAATGGAGTGGGATTTCCAGACATTCTCTCATCCTTAGACTTCGTCATCTTCCTTGAAGTCAGCTCTTCAATGGACAATTCATCAAGCAGGGCACGAAGCAATTCATGACTGTCATGTTGCTCATATCTTTTGAACTGAGGAGCTTTGGAAGAGATGCAGCCAAAAACTGATCTTGGATTTATTGAGCCTTTCATTCTGCCTTCCGTTCTTGCTTCTTTAAAGATTTTCTTTATGGCTATAGTTAGAGGTTCAACACATTCTTCCAATTTCATAAAATGATCACTCAACATATCAGTGTCCAAGAGATTTTGACGGATTGAATGGAAAACCTAGATTAATCAATTCTTTTACAACATAATGATTTCTTCCGTCCAGGTATTGGAGTCCAGCTTTGGAGATCTTAGTTTTGTCACCTCATTTTCTTCCTTCGACGCCCTTGACTCCCTCCATTATTGAATACTTCAATTTTGAATCTCGGACTTTGATGACTTGTGATGATGATTGAAACAAGAGTTAGTCTGAAACACGAGTTATCCAAGTCACCTACACAAACATCCTTTTGTGCTCGAAAGCGGCGGGCTTGTGGAATGGCGATGGTTGAAGGGATGGAAAAGGGCTTAGGATGGAACAGTGACCATGGACTTTTGAAGAGTTTAAGTTTAATATTGGGCTTAGGATTTGAAAAATAGTGGGTTTGGAAACTGAAGCGAAAAGCCACAGTGGGTTAAGATTTCAAGACAATAGGATTTGAAAAAACAGAGGTGAGTGGCTTAGGATTTGAAAGCAGAGGTGAGTGACTTAGGATTTCAAAATAGAGGATTTTAAAGCAGAGGTGGCTATTGGATATTGCGTTTGGGCTATTGGATTTGAAAGCAGGGTTTGAAAGTAGTGGCTATTGGATATTGCGGCTGGGCTATTGATGAAGTGGAAAAAAAAAAAGACATATAAATGCTTGAGGAACTATTGCAGTGATGGAAGGCTAAATATTATTGCGGTGATGGCTTTGTATATGCTGGTAGATATGAGGTAGTTTGTTGTCAGAATATACAAATCTGAGGCTGCTCCTCTTTTATTTTTATTTTTCACAATCCAAATGAAAATTGGTCACGGTGAATGGAGGCTCCGATTGAACTTGACGACAGTTAGGAAGGCTCCGAACTGAACTTGAGATGACCCGCAGCCGATTGAGTTAAGATTTTGGTTCTAATCAGATTCTCCAAATATCTCCTAACTTAAAGGCTAATCCTTTGACAATAGATTTAACCTAAGTTAGTACCCAATAGGAATCAATTGTTTGTTGATGGTTATTTGTGAGGGCTTCTATCGGGCAAACATCCTCTACTGATACCACTCCTTACTCATTCTATAAATTAGAGTTCGATGTACATAAAGCCTAAACTAGGAATAGTAAATTACAATAAAAGACAAAAACTAATAAACTCCATTTAAACTATGTACACTATAACACTCCATCTCAGGCTAGAGCATATATGCTAATCATGCTCAAATTTTTTACAAAGGTAATCTTTTTGAACTCCATTTAAAGCATTCGTGAAAATGTCTCTTAATTGCTCTCTGATCTTGACATATCCACTAGACACCAAACCTTGTATTTTCTCATGAACAAAATGAGAATCAATTTCAATATGTTTAGTTCACTTATGAAATATTGAGTTGAATGCAATAGAAAGGGCATCTTGGTTGTCACAACAACTTGGTTGAGACTGTAATATTAAGGCCTAACTCATTCAAAAGTTGATATACCCACATTATACTGATTGTACTATAGCTCTATTCTTTGATTTAGCACTTGATCATGATACTACAACCCAATCATTCACTATGGGTGAAGTCATAAATTGACTACCAATGCTTACTAAGCTAGATATGTCTAGCCATGTAATTATAAGATAATTCAACTTTCCAACTAATCTTCTATATCTTTCAGGATCTTTTAATGGTTCTCTATCTTTTGTAAGTTCTAGACCAGGCATCAACAGAGTATTGCATGGCTTGGCTCCAAATTTTCCTGTCTCATATTACAAATCAAGCACATATTTTCTCTGTTACAAAAAGATACCCTTCTTGCTTCTCAGTACTTCAATTCCCAAGAAGTACTTCAACATTCCCAAGTCTTTAATATGAAACTGACTTTGGAGGAAGATTTGGGATATAATATACCTTCGTATCACTTCCAATAATGATACTATCATCAACATATACAACAAGTAGAATAACACCATTCATAGATCGTCAGTAGAAGGCAGAGTGATTCAGTTTGCTTTTTTGACAACAAGAAAAATAATACTATTCACATATCGTCAGTAGAAGGCAGAGTGATTCAATTTGCTTTTTTCCATTCAAAACTAATCAAGTGTTTGATTGGATTTTTCAAACCATGCTCGTGGACTCTATTTCAACCCATACAAAAATTTGCAAAAGCAACAAACTAAATCACTCTCATCCTAAGCAACAAACCTAGGTGGTTGCTTCATATATACTTTCTCCTAAAGATCACCATGAAGAAATGCATTTTTAATGTCAATTGATGGAAAGGCCAACCTTTAGAAGTTGCAATAGAAATGAATAACCTGACAGAAGTTGGCTTTGCTACATGAGAAAATGTTTCAAAATAATCAATCCCATACGTATGAGCATAGCCTTACAAAGAGAAATAGGAAGTTCATCACTTGGTCTTGGATCTAATGTGATAGAATATTTTGGGACAGAACATTCACATGTAGGTTGTTGCTGTCTAGAATAGGCTTGAGTAATAGGTGGATGGGTAGGGTCATATTTCTAAAGGGATAGATCTAAGGAGGGTGTGGGAGACACAAGTGTATAAGTAACAAGGATCATCATCTTCCTCCTAACTTGTATTAGACAAAGATGGATGAGTGGTTTGTTCTCAAAGAAAGTAGCATCACGAGATATGAGATATGAGATACCAGTTCAAACTAGGGCAATTAAATTTGTATCCTTCTTGAACATGACAATTGCCTTAGAAAATACACTTCAAAGATTTGGGGTCTAATTTTTTTTAGATCATGACAAACATCTCTAACAAAACAAGTACAACCAAAGATTTTTTTTGTTCAATAGCTGGCGAAGGGTTTGTTGGGAAGAGAACATGATAGTGAATCTTACCTTGAAGAACAGATTTTTTGTTGAATAGCTGGAAAAGGGTCTGGTATTCTTGGAATTTATCAACCTCTAAAGAATTAGCAAATGGCTTCTTAGATGAACCATGGATGGATGGAGTCCTCAATTAAACCATATTAGATATTATTGTGATTTTCTGTTCAACTATAGATCAATGATGAATATAGAAGCACAATGTAATCAAAATAACGAATTTAGACGGCCACACGATTTCTGAAAATCTAACAAGAATGGAGTGTTCAATAAATCTGCTTCTTTTACAAAAACAATTTCAAACCCCAGTAGATCATTGGCCAAGATACTCACTCAAACAGTCGAAAATAGAAAGAACCAACAAATCACTCTAATCGGAGAGACTAAAAAAGGGCTCAATCGTAAAAAAATTATGAAAGTAGAACTGAAACGCAAAAAACGAATTTGAATCGAGACAATTGCAGGTACTTGCCCAAATATCCTCATAACCGAGTATGTTTTGTCATATTTAAATACAAATATGCTGAAAAACAAAAACTGAGATAAACCCAAGCGGCAAAACACTGGTTTGATAGTCCATGCGCTCTCAAGTGCCAGCACATGAAATGGAGGGTGGTGACTTTGAGCGGCGTGGACATTTGACATTGGTGGCGGGTTTAGGTGCAGATGGGTCATTAAGCTCACAAAACCTAAGGTGAAAAACAAAGGTCCCAAAATATTCCAAAGCTCACAAACCCTAATGGGTAACAAAATCCTAATTGAGATGGAAAATGTAAGGGTGTTGACCTATAACTTCTAACTGCCTAACTGTTGTGTTTCCTTGTAAATAACTTTGTTATGAAAGTTAGATCTAATTATATTATTTAATGATTAAAGACGGGCTGATTGAGAAAAGTTTAGTCCTTTTTAAAATAGATTTAACATGCTTTTGTACCCAATGGGAGCCAAATCTTGCTTGTTGATGGTTATGTGTGAGGCCTCCAATTGTGCAAACTTCCTCTAAGAGGGGTAAAAGGGGATCTCGCTGCTAACAATTGGTGGGGCAAGGGAGATTGTGCGTGTATGGAAAAGGAAGTTTGTCTACTTTCATAGGGGAGAGAAAGGAGGTAGAGGAATTGTCGAATTTTGAGGCTGAACGGCTTGGTAGGAGAGGTTCCCAGCTCTCTGAAATTAGTTGGTTGTTTGTGGTCTTTTGTTTGTTCTGGTGTGTTTTTGTGCTGTTTTGGAACTCCCAATGGGGGATAATCTGTGACTTTTGATTTTGTAGCGTTTGCTTGTTGAGTTTTGTTGGTTAATTGTGAGGTGGAAACCCCACAAAGCGATATCAAAGCACATCCAACCATGGTAGATTAAGAAAAATGGTAAAAAAAATATTTAGAAGAGAGAAGGGAAGGTTTCAAAAGAGATTGTCGTGATGAAAGGTGAAATGAACCAAGAGACATCAATCATACAATATACTTCAATGAAGATGTGAAGGAATGTTGTTGAAATTATCAAAAGATATTTCAATTCATGCCATATTGAAGAAGAATGAAGCTTCATTGTTATATATTTTGGGTGGATTATAATTTAGAGTAATTTAGAGTCTCGAGCAATTAACGGCTGAAATCCATGGGAGTAGATAATTGGAGGAGGAGAGCTATGGATAGTGGTGGCTCTCATGTTGGAAGAGGAGAGCAATGCGTTGATGGTCTTTAAGATTCTTGAGGAAGGAGAATCGTCCCAACGAACGAAAGATGTAGGGTAGAGTAGTGCAACAAATTTAGGTTGTGAAATCCTTGTTCGTTGGAGAGGAGCTTGACTTCAAACTATTTACGATTGAGTGGTTTTTAAGATTCAACCGTTTATGGAAGCTGGAAAACTCATTATTGGCGTGGTAAGTTTTGATGACAAGGCATTGTCGTGGTACAGTGGGGGTAGATAACTGAAAAATTTGCTAATCGTTTGGACAAGTGGAGAAGTTAATTCTTTCAGAAGGTGGTCGTTTGACTCTTGTCCAATTGGGGTGATTAATAGACTTCAAGTATACTAATTTTCGATTTTCAAAGCTCTTAAAGGGGTCACTGATGAGATGGATAAAATGGCTACAAACTCCTTTTGAACGGGATAGTTGCAAGCCTTGTGTCACAATCACACTTTTCTTGGCAGCAGACTTTATGATTGTGTGGCACTCACTCCCAACATCGAGTGAGTCAAGTCAATTCAAATTCATGTTGCCTACGGTTGGGTAACGTATGCTCAAGCCTCTAACCGGTTTTGAGAAGAAGGTTTTAGAAAACGGGGTGGAGAGATTTATCGAAAGAGAGTTTGAAAGCAAGATTAAAAGAAGGTTTTGAAAACAATGTTATAGGCTATAAGGGAGAAAGGTAACACAATGACTTAGATAACATATAAATCTGGGTAAGAAGAATTCATGGCTTGTCGCATCCCCCTGTAGCACATTTTGAGGCGATTCAGGTCTGGCAGGCGTAGATATGATTTCATCGAACAGTCATACAAACAAAAAATACTATAGTAAGGCAATACAACATGAAATTAAATAAAGAGTTCGGCGTGGCATGGGCATGTGGCCATGGAAATATGCTCTGAACGAGCATGACTGTGACATCCTCCCCCACCTAATTGGTTGATGTCCCTGTCAACCGACTATTTTCGAACTCGGCGATGTGGATTGCGGCAGAGGCTAGGTCTTCGGCGCATTCTCATCTTGTTTCTTCTGTAGGGAGGTTCTTCCATTTGACTAGGAATTCTCGAATCCTCCGTATAGGTTTTCCTACTTTCCTAACTTTGTCGTCTAGAATTGCTTCTACTTCCTTGGTGTCCTATTTCAGACCAATACCAAGTCTGATGATGGCATTTTGATTGTCGTCACTTGGATCGGGATGGTAAGGCTTTAAGGTTACTCACATGAATTATTGGGTGAATTTCATCCATGTGGGCAATGCTACTCTGTAAGATGTAGCCCCAATATTTTTTGAGAACCTCGACCGATCCTTCGTATTTTCTAACAAGTCTCTGGTCCTTTCGATTGCGGAATCTGATTTGTTCAAGCCTCAATTTGATAAGGACTTGATCTCCTACTTAAAATTGGAGGGGGCAATGCTTCCTGTCCGCCCACTTCTTCATGTGTTTGGAAGCTTTCTCCAGATAACCTCGGGCTCTATCTGTTGTTTGCTTCCATTCTCTTGTGAAGTTTTGGGCTCAAGGGTTCTTTCTTGCATATGAACGATCAATAATATGGGGCAAGGCTGGTTGTCGTCCAGTTATAATTTCATAGGGGCTGGTAGACGAACTCGTTTGGCAATTGAGACAGAATTGAGTCATATCTAGCCGTTGTACCCAATTTTTTTGACGAGCGTCGACAAAGTTACGCAAGTATTTTTCGAGCAAGCAGTTGAAACACTATGTCTGTCCGTCGGTTTGGAGGTGGTAGCTCGAGGAGACATTTAAATTCGTCCTCAGGAATGTGAATAACTCGGTCCAATATGTTTCAATTAATCTACCGTTTCTGTCACTGATGATGCTCGATGAAATACTCCACGACTTCACGATATGTTTGAAGAACAGTTGGGTTGTTAACTCATTCGAGCATATTTTGGGGGTGGAAACGAACCTGGCGTATTCCGAGAACCGATCTATGATAATCAAGGTGGATTCTTATTTGCCTACTTTTGGGAGGAGACATTTAAATTCGTCCTCAGGAATGTGAATAACTCGGTCCAATATGTTTCAATTAATCTACTGTTTCTGTCACTGACGATGCTCGATGAAATACTCCACGACTTCACGATATGTTTGAAGAACAGTTGGGTTGTTAACTCATCCGAGCATATTTTGGGGGTGGAAACGAACCTGGCGTATTCCGAGAACCTATCTATGATAATCAAGGTGGATTCTTATTTGCCTACTTTTGGGAGGTGTGTTATGAAGTCCAATGGCACTTTCCCAATGTCTTGTGGATTCAAGGAGTTTCGAGACCTTGGCCTTCTCAACTTTATCTTAGCACGTCTTTGTATACTGCATTCTGTCATCACGCATGTTTGACCAAAAGTACCATTTCTTGACCAAGGCATAAGCTCGTTGCCACCGTAGGTGTTCGACCCATAAAGTATCGTGACATTCCTAGATGAGCTTCTTCCTTAGTTCTCCCGTGCTTGGGACATATAATATATTTCCTTTGTCAGTAGAAGGTCTCCCTCGACACAAAACTGTCTAGTCTTCTCGGCTTTGGCTAGATCAACAACAGTTTTGGCCGAAGGGTCTTTATACAAGTGTTCCCTTATGAATATGGGGCTAATATGCATAGGGCCGCATGTTCCCCCTTCCGACTCAGCGCGTTGACTGCTTGATTACTCTTTCCTGTTTATGTTCGAAACCTAAAGTCGAACTCAGCTAATGATTCTTGCCACCGAGCTTGTTTTGCCGTCAACTTTGATTGGTCAAAGAAGTGACAAATGACACTGTTATCTATCTTCACCACGAAGTGAGATCCTGAAAGATATTTTCTTTAGACTCTAAGGCAATGGACGACGACGTTTATTTCCTTTTCGGAGACAATATATCTCTTCTCTGCATCATTGAGCTTCTGACTTTCATAGGCAATAAGGTGGCCTTCCTGAATAAGGACTCCCCCAAGAGCAAAGTCGGATGCATCTCTCTATTTCAAAAGGTTTAAAGACGTCTACCAAGCCGAGGGCAGGGCCCCTCGTCATGGTTGCCCTCAGATCTTCGAAGGCCTTTTGACATTCATTTGACCATGACCAAGGTGATCTTTCTTCAGGAGTTTTGTTAATGGGGCGGCTCGTCATGAAAACCCTTTGACGAATTGCCTAGAGTAGTTTGCTAATCCTAGAGAGGATTGTACATCGGACACCGAAGTGGGGATTTTTCAATCCTTGATAGCTTTTATCTTATCGCTATCCATGTTGATTTGTCCACACCTGATGGTGTGCCCGAGGAAGGTGATGCATGTTTGTGCGGAGGCACATTTCTCTTTCTTGATATATAACTGATTTTGCCTTAGTTTGTCAAACACTAGCTTCATATTTATCTTGTTATCACCTTCTAGTTGCGTTAAATAACTTGTCCACAATATTCTGTTATCTCCTGTCCACGCACTCTACTAGTTACGCTTCCTCAAACTGTCTCCATGTATGTTTTTGTGACCAATTATCCGCATCTGCCTTTTCTACTGACCCAAACAAAAATTAATTGTGTAATGAGATTATCATATTTTTAGCAGCAACTACCTCAGAATGGACTTGCGTACATGTTGAATTACAACCATAACCTAATTTATTGCAAATGTAAGTTTAAAACAAGAGAATGAAGAACATACAACATTTGCTTCAATAAACCTATTGAAGTATTGATTCAATTAAATTTATCATAACCTATCAACTTAAGTTCTTGGGTTGATTGGTGATTTAACAATACCTTTTCTTTTATTAACCTGAAACAAAACTTTAATTGATTAACGAAAAGAAAGAGCTGTTGATGTAGTATGTTTGTTGGGTGCTTTCTTGTATTTCTTGGGAGGTTTCTTGGTGCTTTGTATTTTTTTCTTGGCTGTTCTTTGATAATTACTTTTGGCTTGGTTAAATGTTGCTATGGCAAGGTGAAGTCTAAATTTTAGGATAATTACTGATTTGTTGGTCTGGCTTTGTAAAGTGCTGCTGTCCAGCCAATAAATAATTGTTAACACAAGCTGTTTTGGCTAATCGCAAATTCAACTGAGAAGTTTCTTTGAGGTCTTACTTGAGCTATTTTTTAATATTGTTTGAAATTGTCGATGCTTGAGATACGATACATTTGTTTGTTTCTTAGTGCACTTGCTCTTTCTATTTACAGGCTCAGTGTTCTGCATATGTTGAGTACTTGGGTCAGTTTACATCAGAACGATTCTCAGAGGACATTGCTGAGGTATGCAATGTGTTATTGAGCAGAAATTCTATTGTTCCCAAATTAGAAAGAGATATTACTCAAATTATTTCTATCATTTGATTCATTAGGGGAATTGTTTTACTTGTATGCTAGCAAAAAGAAGATATTTGAGAGCCTTGAAACTTTTTTCTTATTTTTTTTTTAGTACAAGGCTTTAGTAGTTGATATATGCATACTCAGTTATTCAATGAACAGCTGATTCGGAGCCGTTTCCAATCAAAGGAAAAGCGCCTCTTCGATGATGTTTTAGGTATGAACTCTTCAATTCATGACACTTCAATCTTTAATGATGTTATCATCTCTTGATGAGTAATCTATCTCATATGTCTATTTCCAGCTGTGTTTGTGTTTCATCATCCCGAGCATGGGCATGCTATTATTCTTCCAATCATTTCTTGTATAATTGATGGCACCCTGGAATATAACAGAAATGACCCTCCATTTGCCTCTTTCATATCCTTATTCTGCCCGGGAACAGAGGTACAATTTCAGATTGAATGTATTTTGAACTTCAATTTTTTTTGAGAAACCAAATTTCTTTTAATAAATGAGATGAATTCATGATGCAATCAGCTTGCTGGAAAAATTCTTTATTGGGGAAAAACTGCTTTTTTTTTTCTTTTTTTTTTTTCATTAAGCAAACAACAAAAACCTAAAAACTAAATAGAAGGAAGGTTTTGGTGATGTCTGATGATTTGGATAAATTTTTTTAAAAAAAGAATTCAAAGAACACAATAATCAAGGTTGCCATAAAAAACTTTCCATCCCTCTCTTTTTCCTCTCACCGGAATGTCCCCACAAAAACTTTCCCGTTTTCCTAAAGAGAGGATTAAGAAGGAATTCCTCTATCATCTCTTAGTAGCCATGTCTAGCCAGATCAAAACCAAAATCAAAGAAGCAAGTTCACATGGTATAATCAAAATCACAACTCCAAAGCATATGATCGAGGTTCTTTGTTGCTCTCTTGCAAATAATACAGCACCATGACCCCATCAAATTAGCAATCTTCCCCCAACACCCTATCCTAAGTATTAACCTTTCCGTGAAGAATTTTCCCAACAAAAAACTTGACTTTCTTGGAGATTTTTGTCCTCCACATCGAGGCGAACACCAAGTCACACAAGGGAGAGCAATTGAGTAGACAAAGAAAGATGGATTTACACGAAAAACCATCCCAAGGGCTGGGACACTGATATGATCCAAGTCATCTCAATCATGCAATATGAACTTCAAGGAAGATGTGAAAAATATTGTTCAAATCACCACAAGATAAGCTTAAGTTTCAATTAATGCCACATTAAAGAAAATCAAGTTTCATTTATTCTGAGATGTTCACAGAATTTAGGTGGATGATAATTTAGAGTTATTGTGTTTTATTAATGTATTTTAAGATTTTTTATTTACTTTAAGATTACATTTACATAGTAACTAATTAGGGTCTTAAACAATGAAGGTTACCGCTCTTGAAATGCTTCATGAATGGTCAAAGGTTTTATTTTGAGGCTATATAAAGCCATGTACATTGTCTTTGTAAAATGGACTTGGAAAATGTAGTAAAAGAGTATTTGTGCTTTCTTTTAGCCAAGGGCTAAGTTTCTTTGCAACTTTATGTAGTTTAGGTTGCATGCTTGGAATCATTCAAGCTTAACATGATCCGTCTTACTTTTAGAGTGATTCCAATCTCAAAGAAGTTTTCTTGCATTGAGATATTTGATCAACAAGGTAATATGGATGTTATTTTCCTTTGAGGTAGTTCCTTATCATTTTGAGGTTCTTGGACATTTTAGTTCTAAAGGTCATATTCTTCAATAAGATTGTTAGATCGAATTCTTAAGAGTTCCGATCATTTGGAATGAAATCAACTTGCCTTTGGAGTTTTAACATGTGTGATCTAGGGGTTTCATATCTATGAGAGTTTATGAGGGTTCTTAGATCCAATTGGCTAGAGTTTTCATATCAGGCACCATAAGCAAAAGTCCTTATCCTAGAAGAATACATAAATTTTTCCAACAAAGAAAAAAGAGCAACAATATCCCATGTTTTCCTTTCAGACAACGAACCACCTCAGTGTGGGGGTTGGCTGAGCTAGACGTTAGCCACCTGGACATTCTTCATCGAAGATAAATGGTTTAAATGAGGAAAATAAGAGCATAGGTGACTATCCCCCATCACCAGTCTTCATCCAAGCAATGAACAAGCTCTGTCTCCAACCAAGCAATGAACAAGCTCCATCTCCAACCAAGCAATGAACAAGCTGCGACATGAAAAGAAGCTCTCCTAGAATGCCTCTCCAAGGAGACCTGGAAGTGCCACTAACCAATCATTCAAGCTTGACATGATTAATTTTGCTTGTGGAGTGATTCGAATCTCAAAGAAGATTTCTTGTCTTTGAGAAATATGTTACTTTCCCTTGGGGATGATTCCTTATCATTTTGAGGTTCTTGGATATTTTAGATCTAAATGTCATATTCTTCAATAATGTTGCTAGATCGAATTCACAAGAGTTCCAACCATTTGGAATGAACTTAACTTGCTTGGGAGTTTTAGCATTTGTGATCTAGGGGTTTCATATCTACGGGGGTTTATGAGGGCTCTTATAAGCAAAAGTCCCTATCCCAGAAAGAGAAAATAAACTACCCTAACAAAGAAAAGAGAGAAACAATACCCATGTATTTCTTTCAGACAAAAAACGACCGAACCTCAATGTGGGGGCTGGCTGAGCTAGAACGTCAGCCACTGAGAAATTTTCATCGAAGATAATGGTATAAA
This sequence comes from Cucurbita moschata, assembly GCF_002738365.1. Lineage (NCBI taxonomy): Eukaryota > Viridiplantae > Streptophyta > Magnoliopsida > Cucurbitales > Cucurbitaceae > Cucurbita > Cucurbita moschata. The sequence continues at coordinate 496,374 of NW_019268521.1, forward strand.
TGAGGAAAACAAAAGTAGAGGTGACTATCTCCTATCACCAGTCTTCCCAGAAAAATTGTATCCCTCCCATCCCAACCAAGCAATAAACAAAACTGTGACGTGAAAAGAAGCTCTCCTACAATGCCTCTTCAAGGAGACCTAGAAGTGCCACTGTCCCCATTTAGGGTTCATTTAAAAGGGGACAGACCATATTTACTCACAATAACCTTATGTCACGAAGTATTGGGTTCATGGTGACAATATCATAGCCCTTTAGCTAAATCTACCTTGTTGTAGGTGATTGTAAATGTTCCCTGATCTTTTATTGGCAGTAAGGTCACCTCCCATAATGTTAAGCTTTTGATTTTGATAATCTTTAGGCTTGATAATGGAAGAGCTTTGTGAGTTCACTTCAGTTGAGGTTCTTTGTGTTTCACCACCAATCAAAATTTAAGAGCTACCTCTCTCCCACGTGGTTCTTTTGTTGCCAAGATTAGCATTCTTGAATTTTTTTTTCTTTGCCGTACCTCCACTATGTAGGATAAAGATATGGCATTGATCAAGTAATACATGGGTTGCAATCAATAAATGTTTCAAGGTCAAGCTTTCCATTAAACGCGGTTAAGTCTATTTCATCTTGTAATCATTTTTTCCACTGGTATTTTGTTAAGTGTGCGGGCCGCTTCAATTTTTGTTTGATCTTGATATGTTGGGTTTAGAGATTTCTCGTCTTCTTTGATGATGTTAAAATTTCTAAACGCCGTGCCATGAAGTTCATAAGCTGGTGGATATCATGTATATTCCATTTCATTTCTTCCATGGAATCATCGCACGGTTGGTCAATGTTCGTGGGATGGGACAGGGGTTGCTCCACCAATGGATAAGGTGGGATTTGTCTTTCCCACCATTAGGTCCTTTCTTAGAAAGTAGTCTGATACCAAAACTGATGCAATCACCTTGCTGGAAAATTTCTTTATCAAGAAAAAACTGCTTTTTGTAACAAATAAGGCTCCGATATAGAGGGTAGCCACACTGACCAAATAACAAACTAAGCAAACAGCCAAATAATAATAAAATAAAAAACCAAGAAAACAATCGATGATAGCTAACCAAATTAACAGCTTAAAGAAGTTTATTTATTATTATTTTTTTTTAAAAGGCACAACCTGAAAACTACACCACTACAACGGTTTCACTAATTCACTGTACATCTTGTGTTTTATTTTGAGGTAGCTTTATTTTCTGATATATATTCTATAGTTATGAATAATGGCAAGATGCATTATGAATACTTTTTACCCCATCAGAACCATTATTCTGAACAATGGGCCCTTGCATGTGGGGAGATACTCCGGATCTTGACTCATTACAATCGGCCAATATACAAGACGGAACAAAAGAATGGTGAAACAGAAAGAAGCAATAGTGGCTGCGTTGCTACAACTCGTGACACCAATGATGGGGAATTTGTTCAAGTGCCTCTGCAACACGAGAGGAAACCTATAAGACCTTTGTCCCCATGGATTACTGACATATTGCTTGCTGCACCATTGGGCATCAGAAGCGACTATTTCCGCTGGTAAGGCATTGCTATGTTGAGCGTTAGGTGCTGTTTGGAATGATATATATGTATATTTCTTTTTGAAACAGAAACAGTTCATTGTTGCATGAAAAATACATACTGAAATAAAAAAGTTCAGAAGCTACTTCCATAGGAGAATAATAGAGAAAAACCTCAATCCTTCCAAATTATACAATACTTTTTATCAAAAAAGTGCTTGGACAGAAGACATCAAAAGGATACAGTAGCCTTTGCTAAATTTTTGTTGTCAAAGTAATGGCATAAGAGAGAGAACATATGAGTTGAAGATCCAATTTGTCTTGCAAGTTGCATATCCTTCCAATAGCCATCAACAAATCTTGGAATTTTGTTGTTCTCATTTTCTGCTAGATTGATATGAGTACTTAAACAATGGAATTTCTCCACGTAATTTGTTAAATCACTGGTGAACCCGGAAGTATAAGGAGATCGTTTATGGTAAATTGAATAGTGGAAATCATTGGACTTTCTGCATTGATACTAGGTTGATTGGTGATTTAACATGACTAGCAACATAACCATTTACTTGGCAACATTGCTTGGCATCATTATTGGTTTGTGTAATAGTTGTTCAGAGTTAGTAGAATTTTGCCGATCATTCATTAATCGAAGTATTCTTGGAATTTTCCATCGGTCTCTTTCCCGCTTTTCTTCAATTAACTTGAAGCTAATTGCACCAAGATGAAGCCCCTCTCTAAACTTTAGTGCAACTAGTTTAACTTTCTTGCCGCTCAACTTTAGTGCTACTAGTTTAGCTTTCTTGTTCTCATGTGTATTCATGTGATCAAAAGTATTTTTGATATTCTTGATCCAATTAAAAAAAATGCCTCTAAATTCATTTTTCCATGAAATGAGGGAAGGTCAATGTTCATCTTAAACTCAGTGGCTGCTCCCTTGTTCCTGGATTAGATGTTTTCCATTTATTTGTTCTCCCTACAATAGTGAACAAAGTCTTCCTTTCCGTTCTTGAACTGCGTATGCTACCTTCAGCAGGTTACCCAAATGTATGTGATTCTATACAAGATAACTAGGGGATTGTGGGACTGTGATAAACAGATTTTTAAGCTAAGTATGCAAGCAATTTAGGTTACATTTCATTGAGTGAAAAAGAGAATTTTATACTAGGAGGATCTCAGATCTCTAGGATCAACAATTATAGTAGTTAGCCTAACTCTAAAAAATTAAAGTGAAATTCTTGCTACACAAGGGAAAAATGAAAACTTTAATTTATAGCGTGATTTTCTACCCTCCCCTCACGTAGGTTTGTTCGATGCAATGCCTTTGTCAATATGTTTGTAGCTTGCTGTTGGGCAGGAACATCCTTAATTTGGTTATATGTATTTTTTTTTTTTTTCCGAGAGCTTTAGCAGACTGATTATCACTCATTTAACTCTATGCCACAAAAAGAAAAGAGGGTGGTTATGAAAGCTTGACATTGCAAAGGCCTTTGATTGTGTTGATTGGATTTTTTTGGATGAGGTGCTTCGATCCAAAACATTTGACAGTAAATGGATTAAGTGGCTTGAGGGTTGTGTTTGAAACCCCAAATTCTCAGTATTCATAAATGTTCGGCCTCGTGGAAGAATTTAGTCGACCGTGCATTAAGACAAGGAGACCCATTTTCCCCTTTCTTATGTCTGCTTGTTAGTGTTCAGTGTTTCATGAGTAAATTATCTTGCTTGTTTTTATATTAATTTTTAGAGAGATAGATGTGCATTTTATAATAAATCTAACTAAATTATAAGATACTATGCAACAATACAAATAATACAAATAAATTAGAGAGGTCGACTACTAACTTTATTTAATGAGATTACACAAATATCTCCTCATTTAAGACTAGGAACACACAGATATTCCTTAAATCAAGATTAATTTTTCAACCTCCCTTCTCAAGATTAGGAATAGATATCAACTTGGATACTAACTCATGATGAGGAATAGATATCAACTTGGATACTAACTCAGGAAACATTGAATTGTGAAGCCATTTTGTTAGTATATCTGCTAATTAAGGTTGTGAAGGCACAAAGCCTAATGCATACTATTTCCTTCTCTAATTTCTCCTTAATAAAATTTTGATCAATTTCAATGTGATTTGTCCTATCATGTTGGATAGGATTATGTGCAATATTGATAGCTGATTTGTTATCACAATACAACTTTATTGAATCTTCTGCCTTAATTTGTAAGTCATCAAGGATTAGACCATAAGAGTTCACATAACCCTCATGCAACAGCTTAGAATTCTGATTCGTAGATGATCTAGCCACTGCATTTTTTCTTTTTGCTTCTCCATGTTACCAAATTACCTCCAAGAAAAGTACAATACCCCTTAGTAAATCTTCTGTCTAATATTGATCCAGCATAGTTTGCGTTAGTGTAAGCTTCCAATTTCTGATGTGGATCTATTGGCGCTGTTGTAGGCTTTCATTTACTTTTTCTTGTTTCCATCCATAAATCCATCACATATTTCTATTGTGATATGAAGATACCCCTGAGTTGAGTACGCTACTTAAATATCGAGGAAGTACTATAGCCTTCCAAGTTCTTTGATCTCAAATTTCTTCATCAATTCTCTTCTTCATTATCTCCGGTGACTATGATGCCATCTACATACACTAGAAGCACTATAACTCTCCTTGATTCTGAATGCTTAGTAAAGAGAGTGATCTCCTTGACTTTGCTTATATCCACAGTTTTTTATTATCTTTGTGAATCTTCCAAACCATACCTGTGATGATTGTTTTAGTCCATACACGGCCTTTCTCAATTTGCATACTTTACCTCTTGAGCTTTCAAATCCTAGAGGAATGCTCATCTGGATTGCTGTGAAGAAATGCCTTCTTTGCATCATACCGTGAAAGCTGTCAATTTAAATTGGTAGCCAAGGATAACTATATTATGGTGTTCATCTTCGCAACAGAGGAAAATGTCTCTTGATAATCTATCCCATAAGTTTGAGTGTATCCGCCATTAGCCTTGCGCTATGCCTCGCCAATGTTCCATCAACCTTGTATCTTACAATGAAAAACACCTACACCCAACTATATCTTTATTTCTTTGGCCTATCCACAACTTCCCACATATTATTTGCTAAAGCATGCATTTCTTCTCTCATAACATCTTGACATTCTCTCTTGCATAAAGTTTCAGAAACTGTGTTATGTAGCAATTGAATGTAGACTCACAACGAAACTCTGCGGTGGGGATAGTCATTCAAGAGAGATATAGTTTGATAGGGGGTGTAAGGGTCGTTTTGTGCATTCTCTACTGGATTTTCAGAGAGCTATGGGTCTATCATCTATTGATGTTTGTGTTACATCCTCAATTTGAGTAGAGTCTGATGTTTGGACTTATAATAGCTTTGAGATAACTTTCCTTCTAGCCTATACCTGAGAGAACAACGAATCCGACAATGGAGGTGGAACGTGTTAGGAATCACCGATCTCCACAATGGTATGATATTGTCCACTTTGAGCATAAGCTCTCATGGGTTTGCTTTGGGCTTCCCCAAAAGGTCTCATACCAATGGAGATAGTATTCCTTGATTATAAACCCATGATCATTCCCTAAATTAGCCGACGTGGAACTTCCAACACCTCCCCTCGAACAAAGTACGTCTCCCCTTAATCGAGGCTCGACTCCTTTTTCTTTTGGAGTCTTAGTCATTTTTTACTATGCCTTCGAGGCTCACGGTACTTTTGTTCGACATTTGAGGATTCTATTGACATGGCTAAGTTTAGGGCATGACTCTAATACCTCTAATACCAAGTTAGAAATCACCGATCTCCACAATGGTATGATATTGTCCACTTTGAGCATAAGCTCTCATGGCTTTGCTTTGGGCTTCCCCAAAAAGCCTCATACCAATGGAGATAGTATTTCTTGATTATAAACCCATGATCATTCCCTAAATTAGCCGATGTGGGACTTCCAACAGAATGTATGGTTCAATTGGTAACTCTGGGTAGTAGGGGTGAACTCATTTTAGAATCAGTAGCAAGCATGGACTCAATGATTGGTTTTGTATGCTAGTTATTTAGTATGTGTTGTAAGTCTAAATTAACTTCCTGTTTTTTCTTATTAATTTTCAAATAATTACATGTCTCTTTTACAAGGGAAAAAGATTAACTAAATCTTAGATACTAGTAACATTAAATCTAAATAAATCCCTAGGTACTAGGTAACTAAATCTAAATAATAACTTGGATTCTAGGCAATTAAATCTAAATAATAACCCTAGATACTAGATAACAATACATTTAAATGAATCTGACAAGATAAATTAAGGAGGTTAACCACTTCCTTTATTTAATGGGATTACAGAAATATTTTTCAACACTCCCCCTCAAGCTGAGTAATAGATATCATTTATTCTCGACTTGGATACTAGGTGAATAAATCTAAATAATCACCGTAGATACTAGATAACGGTCAATCTAAATGAATCCAACCAGATAAATTAAGGAGGTTAACTACTTCCCTTATTTAATTGGATTATACAAATATTCTTCGACACTCTCCCTCAAGCTGAGTAATAGATATCATTCATTCTTGGATGCTAACTCATGAATTACACAAATAACTTTGAACTTAAGGCTAATCCTTGGACAAGATGTCTAGGGGTTCAATAGTTTCCCAAGGACCCTCTTCAATCTCTATGTTCTCCCTCTGAAGAGAGAGCTTAGAGAAGAATGGTTTATTCTCGGTAAATGTCACATCAATTGAAGTGTAGACTTCCTAGATGTAGGGTTGTAATGTTTGTACCCCTTGTGGTTGAAGAGTATCCTAAAAAGACACATTTTATTGCTCTTGGATCAAATTTACCTCTCTAAATGTTGTGGACATGAATAAAGGCAATGCACGCAAATATGCAGGGTGTGAGATCATTTGATGTTCGAAAGCGAGGATGAAATTGGTTGACAACTTCTATTGGGCTTAATTATTTAGGACATGAGATAGAGATGATTCATGTGAGTTGCAATAAGAAATGTCTCTCTCAATAAGTTTTTGGCATGTTTCTATGAAAAGCAATACTCGAGTTGTGTTTAAAAGGTGTCCATTTTCCCTTTCGGTCATTCCATTTTGCAGTGGTGTAATCACAGACAAAGAATTATGGATAGTGACTTGAGACCAAAAATAAATTTGAGAGTGAGGTTTGATTAAAATATTCTCTAGCATTGTCCGTTCAAAATGTTTCGATTGACTCTAAATTGTGTCTAAATCCTTGAGTGGAAGACATTAATAACATTACATACATCTTATTTTTGTTTGGGAAGGAATAGTCACGTAATCCGAGTACAATTATCAATTAATGTGATAAAGCACGAGCACAAGAAATACTAAGAATAGATGAGGGTTCTCATATATCACTATGAATCAAATGAAAAGGGGTAGAGTTTTTATTTTGACTAATGAGAAAAGATATACGAGTATGTTAGGTTGATGGATGAATGGATTGATAGTTGGCTTGCTGTTGCACTTGTAGTGAATGAAGCTGGGAATGCTAATGCTAATGTTGTAGCCTTCCTGGTGTGAATACTCTTTTCATGTGATAAGCTAATAGAATTCTGGAACATATTTCAAAGGTGGACGGTAGCTATGAAGGCTCCGAATGAAATTTGTACAAGGTGGAAGATCAATAGCTATGAAGGATTCGAATAAATTTGGTCTAGGTGGAAGATCGATAGTTATGAAGGCTCTAAATAAATTTAGTCAAGGTAGAATATTGGTAACTACGAAGACTACGTTAATTAATCAAAACTCCTAAAAGAGAATGGTTGTGATACCATGTTGCAAGTGTAAATTATCTTGCTTGGTTTTCATATTAATTTTTAGAGAGGTATATGTGTCTTTTATACTACAGAAAGGTCATTTGATAAGGATCACGGTGTTGCAAATGTTTCAACTGGACCTATTACATGATCTAAGGCCAAGAAGATTCAACAAGCATTCATTCTTCACTTACAAAATTGGATAGGCTCGATTCAACCATTATTTCATGTGTTACAAGCTAATTCAATTGAGGAAGGACCATTTGGAGCTTTGGAAGTGAATATTTGCATAGTTGAAGTAGCGGATAAAGTTGCTATAAATTGCACTTGATTGATAAGTTGTTAGAAAACTTTATTTATTATTTTTAATTTCATAATTTCTTGGAATGGGAAAAGGGTGGGAAGTTACTTGTCAAAGTGACTTCTTTTTTTTTGTGGAGATTTAAAGGGAGTAGGAGTAAATTATGGCCACTAACTTATTTAGTGAGCATTTGAATAGTTGAAAGTTTCTTTTATGAGAGACTATAAATACCCACAAATTACTTTGTAAAAGATAAGACTTTTGGATGAATGAAATTTAGCTCTCAAATTGAGACTTTCACCCTTATAAATTTGAGTATCATTTTTGGCATTTCTAAGTTTCATGCAATTCTAGTGGTAAATTGCATCAGAGCCATTCAATCAAGTTTTGATCAAGTTCGATTGTGGATTGCATCAGAGCCATTCAATCAAGCCTTGATCAAGTTCGATTGTGGAGTAACTCAATTTAGAACAAGGTTCTAAATCTTGATTCTAGATCTTTGATCTTAAGAAGTAATCTAATTCTAGCCTTATCTCTTGGTTGATCCGAATCTTTGATCAAGTTCGTTTTTCATTCCTTGTATTAAAGAACTCTTGAATCAAAGAAATTAACACGATCAAAGCTTTTGTTGAAGCAAGAACCCTTGAATCAAAGAAATTAACACAATCAAAGCTTTTGTTGAAGCAAGAACCCTTGAATCAATGAAATTAACATCTCCTTGTACAAAATTCGGACCAACCAAGAGACAAGGCTAGAATTAGATTATTTCTTAAGATCAAAGATCTAGAATTAAGATTTGGAACCTTGTTCTAAATTGAGTCACTCCACAATCAAACTTGATCAAGGCTTGATTGAATGACTTAGATGCAATCTACTACAAAAATGGCATGAAACTTAGAAATGACAAAAATGGTGTTCAAATTTCTAAGGGTGAAAGTCTCAATTTGAGAGCTAAACTTCATCCATCCAAAAATCTGTCTTTTACAAAGTAATTTGTAGGTATTTATAGTCTCTCACAAAAGAAACTTTCAACTATTCAAATGCTCACTAAATAAGTTAGTGGCCATAATTTACTCCCACCCCCCTGATAGATCAGAGAGATATCTAGGAGATTGATTCGGCGGACACGCACTCTTCCAATCAAGTCACTTTGTCAAGTAACCTCCCACCCTTTTCCCACAACAAGAAATTATGTAATTAAAAATAATAAATAAAGTTTTCTAACAACTTATGAATCAAGTGCAATTTATAGCAACTTCATCCACTACTTCAACTATGCAAATATTCACTTCTGAAGCTCGAAATGGTCCTTACTCAATCGAATCAGCTTGTGATACATGAAATAATGGTTAAACCAAGCTTATCCAATTTTGTAGATGAAGAATGAATGTTTGTTGAATCTTCTTGGCCTTCAATCGTGTAATAGGTCCAGTTGGAACATTTGGAACACCATGATCCTTATCATCATTTCTTCAATCGTCAGTGAAGAGGTTTCAAACCATTAATTGACAATGTTTACTCCAATGGGAGTCATGATGAGTTTCAAGTTGGCCGAGACGATATTAAGTTTTAGTTCTCCAATTTGCAAACAACACTTTTATTTTGCAAGGATGACGATGGGGTGTTACGACAATTTAATTCAATTTGTTGAATTTTTTGAATGGTGTTCGGGTTTGGACATAAAATGGGGAAATCGGCTCTATATGGAATCATCAAGACTCAAAGGCATGCCAATTTGCCTCAAGGTTGAATTATGAAATTGAAGTTCTGCCAAATATTTATTTGGGTCTTCCCCTTGGTGGACATCCCAAAAAAGATTCCTTTTGGCAATCGGTTAGTGACAAAGTTCAGAAGATTGATAGGTGGAAACGAAACTTATTATCTAGAGGTGGGGGCTTAACTCTTTGTTCTTCAATATTATCAAGCATTCCATTATATAATTTGTCATTATTTCTAATGCCTTCATCGAATCAGTGTGAAAATAAAGCACCTGATTAAATGGAGACTTGTTACAATGGCTCAGTTGGATGGTGGACATGGAATTGGAGCTTTGAAAAACAGAAACACTGCTTTTTTAGCAAATGGGGTTGGCGGTTTATGAATGAACCTCATTCTTTTTGGAGAAAGATCATTATTAGTATTTATACCTCTTCTACTTTTGGTTCGAATTTGTGAATCCGAAAAGATCCTAGTCTTAGAAGCTCATGGATGAATATTCTGTGGCAGCAGTTCAATTCCTTCATGGTAGAAGGATACTTTCTGGGTAAGATGTATGTCTGAACAATTCCCCATTAAAATGTTTTCCTCGACGGTTTGCTATTTAATCACCAAAAGGATCGGTTTCAGACCATTGGGATGCTCGAATAGGTGCGTGAAATGTTTCTTTTTGAAGGTCTCTTAGGGATGAGGAAGTTGATGTATATGGTCTCTTGATTCTGATGGTATTTTTTCAGTGAAATCATTATCTCAGCATTTCGGATCTTCATCGCCAATGCAGAAAGAACTTTTTCATATGGAAGTCTTAGAATTCAAAGAGAATAAACATTCGTTTATCGATTATGATTAATGGAAGCCTTAATACATCAAAAGTTTTGCTGAAGAAATCTCCAAGTAATGCAGTCGATTTGCGCTCTTATGATTTTGCCCATTTGTGTAAGTGTACACTTCCCGACTTGGTTTGTAGTCTTTTGAACTGGAGGCTCTTTCTCTGGTCATGCTCGAGATATCTTAATATTCTATTTGCTGCTTCTAGAAAAATTGTTCAGAAATTGACTTGCCACACTAATAGCAAAGCTAATATCTGGACAAGTATGAGTTAAATGCGTTTCCAGCTAGTTGCTAATATCTCCCCCAATCAACTACTTATCCGTGAAGATTTGCCCGGAAGTTCTGTAAATATTAGCTCCAAGTTTTGTATTTACATCTATAGGTGCTCAAATGGCTTAGAACCATTCATTCTAGTTTCTCAATTCTCTTAAGAGATCTAACCTGTATTTTCCTTAGTTGGGAGATAATAAACATGACTCTATTTGTGTGTTTCAGCTCTAGGTGAGGAGAAATTATTTGAGGCAGATAGGATAATAATGTGGTTGGTGGTTCTATATAGTTCGATGTAGGACAGAACGTAAAAAGTATGGTTTAACCATACATTCAAGGATTTAGAAGATGACAACCACAATATGACGATCACATCGAACAATTTAGTTCAATGTTCCTAGGGTTGTCTTTTTTGCAAGAAAGACAAATACTCCATGCTTTATGGCTTTCTTGGTGTAACTTGTCTCTCTTTCAAGCAATTTTGGTATTGATTCTCTTATGAAGTTGAAAGAGCCTTTTGAAATCCCCTTTCGGTTAGGTGCTTGACTTTTCCGTTTGTAATTTATGTTATCTATGAAATTGTTTCTTATTGAATAACATTTTTACACATAAACAGGTGCAGTGGTGTTATGGGTAAATATGCTGCTGGAGAGCTCAGGCCACCCACATCAGGTTTGTGAACATCTTACTTAAATGTCGAACTATGAAGTGGTATTTCACTTGATGCAACGGAATTGCAGCTTATCTATGTTTTGAAAATAAGTCGTAAAAGGCATACATAGTAGGTAGTAGGCCGGGAAGGAAGCACCATAAGCTACACGCTTACGAAATGTGTCTTAATTTAGAGGGAATAAAATATTTGTGCTCTGATCGTGATCCCAATGTAAGTAGTACATGTCTACATGGTTCTACATAGTTCCGTTGTATAGGAGAAAGAGAGAAAGAGCTACAACAAAAGGGGAAGAAGAAGAATAAAAACAATGTGAATAATAAATTATTACGGTTAAAAAAGGTATCTGCAGCTAATATTTACAAAAAATAAAACAACTCTTCAACATGGTCTAAAAATATCTTCGTTCGCTAGCTTGTCAAAAGTATGTTCGTTAGATCACCCATCAACCCAAAAGCTTAAGATGTTAGCATAAGTTTAATTATATCAATATTTTAACACCTTTCTCCCGCTTGTGGGCTTGAAAATTTGTCGAAGGTCCAACAAAGGAAAATCAATATTGATTAGGGAGGAAATGAGTTGTGAAGTTTTTTTTTGTTAGTATATCTACTAGTTGAAGCTGTGAGGGCACATAACTAGTGCATACTATCCCCTTCTCTAATTTTTCCTTGATAAAATGTCGATCAATTTTAATATGCTTTGTCCTATCATGTTGTAGAAGATCATATACAATACTATAGTTGATTTGTTATCGCAGTACAATTTTATCGGACTTTCTCTCTTAATCTACAATTCATAAGGATTATCTTCAATCATAAGAGTTCACATAACCCTTGTGCAATATCTCAAAATTTTGATTTGGAAGATGATCTAGCCACCATATTTTGCTTTTTACTCCTCTGTGTTAACAAATTACCTCTATGAAAAGTACAATGCTCCGTAGTAGATTTTCTATCCACAATTGATATAGAATGGTTAGGATCGGTGTAAGCTTCCGATGTAATGAAATTTTCCGTTTGAATAAAATTCTTTTTATAAAGTCCCTTTCAGGTAATGCAGCATTCTGTATGTTTCCTTAAGGTGAATCTCCCACAGATCATGCATGAATTAGCTAATTACTAGTGAGATAGATACATGAGCCTCCCCACTAGCTTCTAGTACATTTCTCTGTTCAGGTTCTTCTTTTGACTCTCCCATGTTCTGATGTGGATCCATTGGTGTTAGTGCAAGTTTACATCTGTTTTTCCCTGTTTCCATCCATAAACACATCATATATTTCTATTGTGATATGAAAATGCACTATGCTACTTCAATGTTGGAAAAGTACTTTACCCTTTCAGGTTCTTTGATCTCAAGAGTCTATCATCAATTTTCTTCTATGTTCAATTTTTTCTTCTTCATTATCTCCAGTCCAGTGACTATGATGTCATCCACATACATTAGAAATATTGTAACTCCTCTTGATTCTAAGTGCTTGATAAAGAAAGTGTGATCTCCTTGACTTTGTTTATACCCACAGTCTTTCATTACCTTTCTGAATCTTCCAAACCATGCCCTTGGTGATTTTTTTAGTCCATATAGGGCCTTTCTCAATCGGCAACCTTTTGAGTTTTCCAATCCTAGAGGGAACGCATTCTTCACATCATACTGTGAAAGCTGCCAATTTAAGATGACAGCCAAGGATAACAATATTCTTACCGTGTTCATCTTCTTGGTAATCCATACGGTAAGTTTGAGTGTATCCCTTAGCTACTAATCTCGTCTTACATATTTTCAATGTTCTATCTGCCTTCCAAAGAATTTAGTTCATCATGATAGGATAAACATGTTGAAATTGATCGACATTTTATTTAAGAAAAAGTCAAGTCAAGTATGTATCTACCAAGCAACAAATCAGAGATATTCCCACCAAACTTTTTACAAGACCTAATTTTTAAGATCGGAATAAAGAGTAGGTTTCTTTTTCATATACATCCAACTCATCTTGAGGGGAGTGTTCAAAATGAAGGTCAAAGTCATTCTCCTAATATCTTTTGGAAAGTTAGATTTATCATATTTTAGTTATTTATTCTTCAATCCCAAAAGATTAAGGTTTCGTTAGATTCTTTTTCTGGTTTTATTGATTTTTCCCAAAAGGATGGGTTGAATTCAGCATTAACTGTGGTTATTTGGAATTTATTGGCTTCTTCTAGTCTTCCGTAGTTTGATCTTCTGGCTGGTTTCTAGTTCATTCATGCTTCTCTCCTGGATTGACTAATGCTGTCTTCCTCTTATGATGAGGTGTTCCAGCTGCTTTCGTGGCTCAATTTTATTCAAGTGGTTTCCGAAGCTTTCACTCGTATATCTCCTGTTTTGCTGATTGAATTTTTGGAAAGTTTAATCTTTTGGAAAGTATCTGGCCACCCGTTTAACCGTTTCTTTTTGTATCCCTTTGTAATCTTTAATTATAAGCCTTTTAACTGTGTTAATGTTGTTTAGTAGAAGATGTGTTTCATTTTCATCCTTAAAGCAAGGATATTACCGAGCAGGCTTTCTTGTTTATAGCTTCTTCTCGTGGATCTGGAAAACACCCTCAGCTTATACCATCAACTCCAAGATGGGCCGTTGCAAATGGTGCTGGAGTCATATTGAGTGTTTGCGATGAAGAAGTTTCTCGGTATGAGACGGCAACTCTAACAGCAGCTGCTGTTCCTGCGCTTCTTCTTCCTCCCCCCACAACAGCTTTAGATGAACATTTAGTTGCTGGGCTACCAGCTCTTGAGCCATATGCACGCTTATTCCATAGGTTAGCTTGTCTAAACCTTCAAAGAGAAACAAATTTCAAATCCTTTATGCTGGTTCTTCTTATTCAAATTTTCCTCCCCAGCACAGATATTATGCCATTGCTACTCCCAGTGCTACCCAAAGGCTTCTTCTTGGACTCTTAGAAGCACCTCCATCTTGGGCTCCAGATGCACTCGATGCAGCTGTACAGCTTGTAGAGCTTCTTCGAGCTGCTGAAGAGTATGCAACTGGCATTAGGGTAAGTTGGATACTATACTATGCAGTAAGGCATGTCGGTTACGCCATTCATGAATTTTATTTAAATTTATGGTACTGTGCAATCGTTTCTTCGTAGTTTGACAATATTTTTCTCATATTAGTTCATATCAGTAGAATGATCAGACAAATGCTCCTTTGGTGCCTAACTAACAATTAAATAGCTATAATATATGATGTAATTGCATTGACTCATTAGCAAACAGATATTTCTCATAGTCAATCGATACCTCACTGATATGATACAACCCCATGCTTTCGTTGTCAGTTATTGCTTACATTCAATCTATACCTCACTATTGCACCTTTCCTGATGCACGGGTTTGACGCCTCAGCATTGTTCGTGGTTGTCATGGGTTTGAAATATTTTTGCTTGGATGTTTGTGGTTGTCATGTCCCCTTTCAAATCTAGTTCGGTTTTGTTGGGTTTGGTTTGGTTACAAATGGGCTGATTTGGTTTGAGGTTTGGTTTGGTTTAGTTCATTTAAAAGTTTCACCATTTGGTATTTCTTCTTCTATTCTAGGAATGGGACTATACTGTATCTCCCTACATTCTGTTCTTGGTAAGAATCAATTCTTATTTTCCCATTAATGCAGCTTCCTAGAAACTGGATGCATTTACATTTCTTGCGTGCCATTGGCACTGCAATGTCCATGAGAGCTGGTATTGCTGCTGATGCTGCAGCAGCCTTGCTGTTTCGCATACTGTCCCAACCCGCATTGCTTTTTCCACCGCTACGACAAGTTGAGGGAAGTGATGTTCAATATGAATCTTTGGGTGGCTATGATTCATCATACAGGGAACAGGTATGGACTTTATAGCACATGATACTCTCTGTATAAGCTATGCTTCTAGCTTCTTGATAGAACTAATGAATTACGGTCTTCGAATGTCGTCTTGTTTTCGACTCTAACAACTCCAAATATCATCTGTATACTTGTATCAGATCGAAGTGCCTGCAGCGGAAGCTACAACTGAAGCTACTGCTCAAGGAATTGCGTCGATGCTTTGTGCACATGGCCCTGAAGTTGAATGGAGAATTTGTACCATCTGGGAAGCTGCTTATGGCTTGATTCCGTTAAGTTCCGATGTAGTTGACCTCCCTGAAATCATAGTTGCAACACCATTGCAACCTCCCATATTATCATGGAATTTATACATTCCTCTCCTTAAGGTTCTTGAATATCTTCCACGAGGTAGCCCATCCGAAGCATGTCTGATGAAGATATTTGTTGCTACTGTCGAATCAGTTCTTCAAAGAACGTTTCCGTCCGAGTCTCCCAAGGAACAAACTAGAAAAACAAGATACTTTTCCAGCTTTGGTTCTGCTTCTAAAAATCTCGCTGTCACAGAGCTTCGAACCATGGTCCACTCGCTCTTCTTAGAATCATGTGCTTCTGTGGAGCTCGCTTCACGCCTACTTTTTGTCGTATTGACTGTTTGTGTTAGTCATGAAGCTCAATCCAATGAAAGCAAGAAATTCAGACGTGAACAAAGTATTGATGAAAGGGTTGAGGACTTGCAAGCGGTACCCGAGAACCATACAGGAATAAGAAGGAGAAAGACTAAAAAGCAAGGTCCTGTTTCTGCGTTCGATTCTTACGTCCTGGCTGCTGTTTGTGCTCTTGCTTGTGAGCTCCAGTTATTTCCCTTTGCTGCTAGGGGAAGTGATCATTTAAACACTACAAATTTACAGGATGTAATAAAACTGGTAAAAGTAAACGGCACTTCGACCGAGCTTCAGAATAGCGTTAGCTCAGCAGTATGCCACACGCATCGAATTTTGGCCATCTTAGAAGCACTTTTTTCTTTAAAGCCATCTTCTGTGGGAACTTCATGGAGTTATAGTTCAAACGAGATAGTTGCTGCAGCCATGGTTGCAGCTCATGTTTCAGAACTCTTTAGACGATCAAAGGCTTGCATGCACGCTCTCTCTATCCTGATGCGATGCAAGTGGGACGACGAGATTTACACCAGAGCATCATCACTGTACAATCTGATAGATATACACAGCAAAGCAGTTGCTTCCATTGTTAACAAAGCTGAACCTTTAGAAGCAAATTTAATACGAGTACCGAAATGGAAGAAATCTCTCGTTGGTTTAAACGGAAAAAAACAAATTCAATGTGAAGACAGTACCTGCTTTCATCCTGGACAATCTGTTCAAAAGTGTGACAATTCGACCCCTTCGGAAACTAAGCTTGTGTTCGAGAGAACATCAAATTCAAATGAAGAGTTGGGAAATACTTTAGGGAAAGGTTTAGCAAGCTTCTCGATTGATGCTTCTGATTTAGCCAACTTACTCACAATGGAGAGGCAGATAGGATTCAACTGTTGTGCACAAGTTCTCTTAAGATCAGTGCTTGCTGAGAAACAAGAATTATGTTTCTCTGTTATTTCTCTACTGTGGCATAAGTTGATTACAGCTCCAGAAACTCAACCGAGCGTGGAGAGCACTTCAGCGCAGCAAGGATGGAGACAGGTAAGTTCGTACAACGCTCTTCTCCTTTGGTTTTATCTTCTATATCCGAAGAATACAACTCTCATGTTAGGAACCACAACTCTCCACAATTGTACGATATTGTCCACTTTGAGCATAAGCTCTCATAGCTTTGTTTGGGCTTCCCTAAAAGGCCTCATACCAATGGAGATGCATTCCTTACTTATAAACCCATGATCATTCTCTAAATTAGCCAATGTGGGACTCCCTCCCAACAATCCTCCCCTTGAACAAAGTACACTATAGAGCCTCCCCCTGAGGCCTACGGTGGAGCCCTCGAACAGCCTCCCCTTAATCGAGGCTCAACTCCTTCTCTGAAGTTAGAAACCACAACTCTCCACAATGGTACAATATTGTCCACTTTGAGCATAAGCTCTCATGGCTTTGTTTGGGCTTTCCCAAAAGGCCTCGTACCAATGGAGATGCATTCCTTACCTATAAACCCATGATCATTCCCTAAATTAGCCAATGTGGGACTCCCTCCCAACAATCCTCCCCTTGAACAAAGTACACAATAGAGCCTCCCCCTGAGGCCTACGGTGGAGCCCTCGAACAACCTCCCCTTAATCGAGGCTCAACTCCTTCTCTGAAGTACAAAAACCTGAAGGCTCAACATGGAATGCCAAACGGGGCTTAGCTGTTGAATGTTAAATATCTATTGAATTGCACTGTTTCTATTAAATAGGTAGTTGATGCATTATGCAACGTGGTATCAGCTTCCCCAGCTAAAGCAGCTACAGCAATTGTCCTTCAGGTCTACATTTCTTTACCAGTTTTTTTATTCCAGAACTCATTTGCTAATCTTCTAGTGTTATTGTTCATGATCATATACTTCATGTGTTTAGTCATTTTCATGGCCTTCTGTGCTTGTCAGGCGGAGAGGCAGTTGCAACCTTGGATTGCAAAAGACGATGATCAAGGTCAGAAGATGTGGAGAATCAACCAGCGGATCATCAAACTCATAGTTGAGCTAATGAGAAATCACGATACTCCAGAATCGCTGGTCGTATTGGCGAGTGCGTTAGATCTACTGTTGCGTGCCACAGATGGCATGCTTGTAGATGGTGAAGCCTGTACTTTGCCACAACTAGAGGTAACAATGCAGTTAAGTTTATGTAAATGTTGTTTGTTTTCAAGCTTACTAATTATAGGCCAATGTTGTCTACTTCTTATGGAAGCACAGCTATTGGAAGCGACTGCTAGAGCAGTTAAGCCTGTACTGGAGTGGGGAGAATCTGGACTGTCAATTGCTGATGGCCTTTCCAATCTCTTAAAGGTAATATACATAGTCCAAAGTAATCGAGTTATGCAATTTGTTTATGTACACTTTTATAAAGATGGGTGTTTGGTTCTCCTTCCTAATCGATGTGGGGTCTCACAATCCACGACCCTTCAGAGTCCAGCATCCTCGTTGGCATTCGTTCCTTTCTCCAATCGATGTGGGACCCTCCACCAAATTCACCCCCTTCGAGGCCCAGTGTCCTTGCTGGCACATTGCCACGTGTCCTCTCCCTTCAGGACTCAGCCTCCTTGATGACATATCGCTCGGTGTTTGGCTTTGATTCCATTTGTAATGGCTCAAGCCCACCGCTAGTAGATATTGTCCTCTTTGAGCTTTCCCTTTCGGGCTTTCCCTCAAAGTTTTTAAAACGCGTTTGCTAGGGAGAGGTTTCTACACTCTTATAAAGGGTGTTTCGTTCTCCTCCCCAACCGAAGTGGGATCTCGCAATTCATCCCCTCTTCAGGGCCTAGTGTCCTTGCTGGCACTCGTCCCTTTCTCCAATCGATGTGAAACCTCTTACCAAATTCACCCTCATTTGGGGCCCAGAGTTCTTGCTGGCATACCGCCTCATGTCCACTCCCTTCGGGACTCAGCGTCCTTGTTGACACATCGCCCGGTATCTAGCTCTAATACCATTTGTAACAGCTCAAGTCCACCGTGAGTAGATATTGTCCTCTAAACTTTTCCTTATGGGCTTTCCCTCAATGTTTTTAAAACGCATCGGCTAGGTAGAGGTTTCCACACCCTTATAAAGGGTGTTTCATTCTTCTCTCCAACCGACGGGGGATCTTACCTGAATTTCTTTAGTAATCAAAATTAGTAAGGCTGGGCAAAGCTACTCTCTGTGAGATTAGTGTACAAGCTACTCCGGCCTCTGCTGAATATCAAAAAAAATTGTGATGCTCTGAAAAGAAGCAAACATGATCTCTTATTTTTCCCAATGTCTGTGAAAGTACCTTTTGCCAATGTATGTTGTTTGTGTTCGTAGTGTCGTCTACCAGCTACTGTTCGATGCCTATCTCATCCAAGTGCGCACGTCCGAGCCTTAAGCACATCGGTTCTTCGGGATATTCTGCACACCAGCTCGATAAATTCTAGTTCAAAATCGGGAAACATAAATGGCATTTATCCCTCTTATCAGTATTTCAGTTCAGGTTTCATTGACTGGAAAACAGATATTGAGAAGTGCTTGGGATGGGAAGTTCATAATCAACTTGCAACTGGACTATCAACTCAGTCTCTTCAAGCTGCTGCCGAGGAATTAGGCTGCTCTATTCCCCTATGACGTCGGTATAAGCTTAGGTTGTTCGTTATTGTAACGATGTTGAAGTATACGAGTTTGCGGAGACGATTTACGCTATGTTTCTTATCTGATACCATAGATTATTTTTATCCAATAATTCCTTGTTTGGTCCTGTTTACATATCCTCTCACCAAGATGTTTGTGCATAGTGAGACAGTTAAGACATTTTATAAGGCCTTATTGTGTGTTCAATTATTTTCTCCTGGACGTAGAAAAGTTCCTACCTCCCTGTTGTTTCATTCCAGGTATTATTTATGGGTGCATTCCTGTTTCGGCTTTTTCTTTCGGGCTTCTCCTTGAGGTTTTTAAAACACGTCTACTAGGGAGAGGTTTCTACATCTTTGTAAAAAATGTTTTGTTCTCCTCCCCAACTAATGTGGGATCTCACAATCTACCCCCTTTAGGGCCTAGCGTCCTAGCTGGCACACCGCCTCATGTCCCCCACCTCCTTCAGGGCTCAACTGCCCTCTTTACTGGCACATCGCTTGATGTTTGGTTTTGATACCATTTGTAAAAGCTCAAGCTCACCGCTAACAGATACTATCTTTTTTAGACTTTTCTTTTTGGACTTCCTTTCAAAGTATTTAAAATGTGTCTGCTAGAGAGGTTTCGATACCCTTATAAAAAAAAATGTTTCGTTCTCCTCCTAAACCGATGTGGGATAAAGAGAAAACTCAAAGAGGATAATATCTGCTAGTAGTGGGCTTAGGTTGCAACTACCATCGATGGCCAAAAGGGATATAGTTTACTTTCCCACTTTGCTACCGTTAAACTTAGATATAAAATGAAGATCTATTTTTTTTTTTATGTGCACAAGATTGTTTGCTATCTAAATTGCCGCTTGACTATCCTACAAAAATCTTCAACGAATATGTATATATATACACGAGTAAGCGAGCTGGAGAAGCTCTTAGTGCTGCATAGAATAAAAAAATAATAGTGAGCGTCCCCGCTCACAAATAGTCTTTTTTAAAACATGTTTGACAGAGAGTTTTTGGGGTTTTTTGGAAGATGTTTTCACACCCTTATATGCTTTGTTCCCTTCCAACTAATGTGAGATCTCACAATCACCCTTATATGCTTTGTTCCCTTCCAACTAATGTGAGATCTCACAATCCCTCTCCTTCAAGATTCACTTTGCTAACATGCTTTGTTCCCTTCCAACTAATGTGAGATCTCACAATCCCTCTCCTTCAAGATTCACTTTGCTAACATCTGTTTTCTTCGACTAATATGAGGTTTCACCAATATCAATAGTGTAATTTAATGTCATGAAAACTAAAAACCGAAAAACTATACTTTCTTTTTCTATTGAAAAAAAAAATGTGGATTTTCAGTCACGGACGTTCCAGTGGACATTATGCACTTGTTACACAACAACCCCTTAGAGGAAGGGCCAAGCAAGGCGGACAACGGGTGGGAGAAATGGAGGTTTGGGCTCTAGAAGGATTTGGTGTTCGCTCATATTTTAACCACATCAACTCTGTTACCACATCAACTCAATGACCATTGAGAACTCTATGTTGTCACGTATCTCATACAATTTTTATCTAAAATTCAAATTTGAACTCTAACTCAAATGATTTAAGAGGTATTAGATTTGTTTCCCCCAATCTTTTAAGTTATATGCACTTTGACATGTTGAAATTGTTAGAAAAGACTAGATTTGATTAAAACTTTAAAACTTTAAAACTAACCATAGTAAATGATACCAAAAATTTAATGCACAATAATCCTGTATATTTTTTTAAAGAAAAAAAAAACTTTCTCAAGCCAATTAAAATGCACACTGATTTCAAGCAAAATTTGATGGTAACAAACAAGAATTCTATAAATAAAAAAGTTTCGCCATTTGCCACTATTAACCTTCATTGTCTAGCCTAAAAGACAGAAGAAAAAGGGGGTAAAATTGAACAAAAATACCATATCCCAAATAAAAATTCCAAAAAGTACAACAGCTCAAATGTTCAACTAAAAGGCCAAAGAACTTGATTTGCCCAACAACCACATACTTAACTCGATCATAAAAACATGGATACGCTCAACGCTTCTTGGAGACACCAACAGTTTTACCTCGGCGACCAGTGGTCTTAGTGTGCTGACCACGGACTCGGAGGCCCCAATAGTGCCTTAGACCTCGGTGGTTTCTGCATTCGACGTACCAAAGATTAATCGTGAACTACAAATGTACATGATGCAAGGAGTAGGGCTTGATGTCCCAGGATGAAACACTTCTAAGAATATTGTCCAGAATCAACACAGTGCATGGAGTGAGTATAGGGCTTCATGAGGACTATAAATTTCCGAAACAGATCTTTATCAGAATTTTATTGTACTTGAGGGGATTATTGGGGCATTTCTTTAACATTGTACCTAATAGCTGCTTAGTAGATCAAAACTTTATAATTGTTTTGAATCGAGTTCTGATAATGGTTTGCAGAGATATGTTCTGCCCTCATTTATCTTATTTATGTTAAATTAAAGAACTGTGCATGTTGATATAACAACAAAAACAGATGTTACCTGATCTTCTTCAACCGCTCCAAATCATCTCTCAACTTCATATCCAATGCATTTGAAACTACTTGAGAGTATTTCCCATCCTTGTAGTCCTTCTGCCGATTCAAAAACCAGTCAGGAATTTTAAATTGTCGTGGATTGGCAACCACCACCATGAGATTGTCCAACTCAGCAGCAGTTAGTTCACCAGCCCTGTTAGCAAAAATAACAAATGAAAACAAAGATGTATATCAGACAAGCCACTTGAGTTTTTCCCCGAACTCTAAATTGTAACACCCTCTATGGCATATGATGAAATTTGCATTCTCTCCATAATATTTCAGTCGATGTCACAGAGGAAGAACTGTGTTTGAATTCAGTCATGTCCTGATTATTGGCAATTAACTTGAAGTCGTCACTAAGATTTTGTCCACATTTCATTCAGTGAAATAAAGGCACTCGGTTTATACTGTTAGTTGGCTATAATCTTTGGGACAATATTTAGATTAAGCTATAAGGTCATGCTGTATTTAGGTGCTTAGTACCTATGGTCATTCACCGTGGAGTTGGTGAGTTGGTATTCGGGTTGCTGCCAGTTTTATTATTAGAAGATACAGCTTTACTCTGATGAAAGCTACACATCAAAAGAGAATAGCAGCCATCTGTGCGTGCATTGCTCTCTTATCAGACCCAGGTAAGCATGGTAAATATATGGCATTAAATTATCAAAGGCAGAAAGAAGCTGCAGAAGATAATTCCAGCACCTAAGAATCTAGTTGCAGTACATATTTCTTTTCTTTTTTCATCCTTTTATATAACTCAGATCAGAATGGTAATCCTTTTATCCGTCAACCAGAAGACTCAAAAAGTTCACTAGTATTTTGACATCCTAATTCTGGCAGAAGTTTTTTCTGTGGAAGACTCAAGGATTCAAGATCCTGTACTCAACCTTCTGTTTTCATTGTATTTTTTCTTGTTCTTCCCACAATAACTAAAATACTACTTTCAGAATCCAGCTGCAGACATGAACGAACTACTAGAAAAATCCTAAATCGTACAGTAATTGACCCAAAGATAATGTTAGAATATACTGCAGAAAACAAGTTCACAGCAGAATTATTCTTTTGACGACGAAAAGCTCCATTAAATATGCCAAATCATTCAACGATTTAACCCTAAATATTACCCATGTTGAACTCCCACTTTTTTCCCGAATATCTCACACCTTTGAGTTTTTTTTTATGTAAAACTTAAAGCTTAAATTTCTTTACAAAATATTAGGAACTGACACCTTAAATTCATAGCATGCAGAATTTTAAAAATACGAACGAAATCCTTATAATACTCCAAATTGTCGAATTTTTCCATCAAACTAGATAGACGACAAGCGGCAAAAAAGGGAAAATGGGGAGAGGAAAAGCATCGAATACCTCTTGTTCATGTCAACATCAGCCTTCTTGCAGACCATGTTAGCAAGACGCCTTCCAATACCTTTGATTGAAGTGAGAGCAAACATAATCTTCTGCTTCCCATCCACGTTGGTGTTCAGCACACGCAGAATGTGCTGAAAATCCTCGTTTGCAACCAGCGACTAGATACAAAAGCAACAAAATAAAAAGGCCAAATCAATACAATCAATTATTCGGAGAAGAGTATAAAACCCTAACGAATAATCAAGGGAATTCAAGAACCGTAGACAGAAGAACAAGAGGGAAATTAGAGCAGAGAAGAAACTGGAATTACCATGGCGAATGTAGATAGAAGCAAGGAGTTCGTAGAATTCCCGGCGGCAGAAAAGGCACGAGAAAACCAGGGGAGATCTTTGGCTGAGAGTGGAGAAGGGCTTTATATACTGTCTATCAGCAATCTAGGGCTCCCCTCTAAACTGAATTGACCAATATACCCTCTTCAAACTTTATTTTTATTTTGGGCTGAATTAATAAATTAAATTAATAAAAATAACTTTAAATTTTTGCATTTGAATAAAAATATTATCTTAAAGTTTTTTAAAATATTTTTAATTTTTTAAAGTTTCCAATTTTTTTAAAAACTTTAAAAATATTTATCAATTTTAAAAAATAATATTAAAAAATTTAAAGATAATGATGGTCGATAGATGGTTTTTCGTTCATATATTGATTTTTTTAAAAAAATTATTATTATTATAGAAATTAAGAGTGTTAGTGTACTTTTAGAATTTCATTGGTATTTTTTAACACACAATACGGTAACGATATTTTTGAACTTGTTAAAGAATTTGAATCGATGTAAAAAAAAGGTCGAAGATTTTTTTTTTTTTTTTTTTTTTTTTTTTTTTTTTTTTTTTTTTTTTTTTTTTTTTTTTTTTTTTTTTT